>NC_140592.1:48486705-48951372 GCF_964204655.1 Triturus cristatus
CAGTGTGAGATATGGCTCTCCCAGTGTGAGATGTGAAACTCAGTGTGAGATGTGCATCTTTCAGTGTGAGATGTGCATCTATCAATGTGAGTTGTGAATTTCTCAGCATGATATGTGAATCTCTCAGTGTGGGGTATGAATCTCAGTGTGAGGTGTGCATCTCTTAGTGTGAGATGTACATCTCTCAGTGTGAGGTCTGCATCTATCAGTGAGAGGTGTGCATCTCTCAGAGAAAGAAGTACATCGTTCAGTGTGAGGTGTTAATCTCTCAGTGTGAGCTGTGCATCTTTTAGTGTGAGCTGTGCATATCTCAGTATGAACTGTGCATCTCTCATGGTGAGATGTACATTTCACTGTGAGCTGTGCATCTCTTACTGTGAGGCGTGCATCTCTCAGGGCGAGCTGTGCATCTCTCTCTGTGAGGTGTGAATCTCTCAGTTCGAGGTATGAATCACAGTGTGAGATTTGCCTCTCAGTGTGAGTGTGAGCTGTGCATCTCTCAGTGATGCACATCTTTCACTGTGAGGTGTGAATCTCTCATTGTGAACTGTGCATCTCTCAGTGTTAGATGTGCTTCTGTCAGTGTGAGATGCACACTTCTCAGTGTGAGATGCATATTTCTCAGTGTGAGAGGCCACTCTCAGTGTGAGATATGCATTTCTCAGTGTGAAATGTGCATCTCTCAGTGTGAGATGTACATCTCTGAGTATGAGCTGCACATCTCTCAATGTCATGTGAATTTCTCAGTGTGATAAGTGTATCACTCAATGTTATATGTGAATCTCTCAGTGTGATGTGTGAATCTCTCAGTGCGAGATGTGCATCTCAGTGTGAGCTGTGCATCACTCAGTGTGATATGTGAATCTCTCAGTGTGAGATGTGCATCTCTCACTTTGATATGTGCATCTCTCAGATATGAATCTGAGATCTCATCTCATCTCACATCTCTGTGAGATGTGCATCTCTCAGGTATGAAGCTGAAATCTCATCTCATCTCACATCTCTGTGAGATTTGAATCTCTCAGTGTGAGATGGGCATATCTCGGTGTGAGTTGTGAATCTTTTGGCGTGATACATGACTAAGTGTGAGATGGTAATCTCAGTGCGAGGTGTTCATCTCTCAGTGCGAGCATTGACTCAGTGTGAGGTTAACATCTCTCTCAGTATGAGCTGTGCATCTCTCTCACTGTGAGACATGCACCACTCAGTGTGAGCTGTGCATCTCTTAGTGTGAGATGTACATATCATTCTGAGCTGTGCATCTCTGTGTGAGCTATGCATCTTAGTGTGAGATGCACGTCTCTCAGTATGAGCTGTGCATCTCTCAGTGTGAGGTGTGCAACTCTCAGTGTGAGGTGTGCATCTCTGTGTGAGATGTACATTTCCCTGTGAGCTGTGTATCTCTCACTGTGAGCTGTGCATCTTAGTGTGAAGTAGTATTCTTTATTTTATTCAAGTGTTCGGTCTTTTGTAAAACCATTACACCAAGCAACATGTTTTACAGTGCAGAGACATCCTAATAAAAAACATTAATAGAATTTTAAAACAATTAATCCTACTTCTACATTAATGGAGCATAAGTAAAATTTATTTTAAAATTTTAAAAAAAAACATATCATAATAAAAACCGTGTATTAGACAGCTTGTTTTCTTTACAAGTCTTTTTAGTTTTCATTTAATGCTAAGAATCTGTTTAGAATTCCACAGGATTTCGACATATTTCCTTTAAATACAGATTTAAAATTGTTACCCCCTTGCAGAGTAGGGGGATTAAGGTCCCACCTAGCCAGGTGGTTACTGCTTCTCTGCTTGTTCGAATGTTCATGTTGTTCAATATTTCTTTCAGTAACAATTTTCTTTCTTTTAATAACTTTGGGCATGTGCAGAAAATATGTTGGAGAGATTCATATTTATAGTCACACAGTCTGCAGTCTCGGTTGTGCCTTTGATCTTAGTGTGAGATGTACATCTCTCTCAGTGTGAGCTGGGCATCTCTCAGTGTGAGTCGTGCATCTCTCAGGTTGAGGTGTGCATCTCTCAGTGTGACTAGGGTATCTCTCATTGCTAGATGTGAATCTCTCATTGTGAGGTGTGAATCTCTCACTGTCAGCTGTGCATCTCTCAGTGTGAGGCTGAATACTTCAGTGTGAAGGGTGAATCTCAGTGTGAGCTGTGCATCTTAGTGTGAGCTGTGCACTACTCATAGTGAGATGTATATCTCTCAGTGTGATATCTCTCAGTGTGAGTTGTGCATCTCTCAGTGTGAGATGTACATCTCTCAGTATGAGGTGTGAATTGCTGTGTGAGATGTGAATCTATCAGTGTGAGATGTGAATCTCTCACTGTCAGCTGTGCATCTCTCAGTGTGAGGCTGAATACTTCAGTGTGAGGTGTGCACCTCTCAGTGTGAGGGGTGAATCTCAGTGTGAGCTGTGCATCTCTTAGTGTGAGCTGTGCACCCCTCAGAGTGAGATGTATACCTCTCAGTGTGAGCTGTGCATCTCTCAGTGTGAGCTGTGCATCTCTCAGTGTGAGCTGTGCATCTCTCAGTGTGAGCTGTGCATCTCTCAGTGTGAGCTGTGCATCTCTCAGTATGAGGTGTGAATTGCTGTGTGAGATGTGACTCTATCAGTGTGAGATGAGAATCTCTCAGTGGGAGATGTAGGTCTTTGTTAGATATGGTCCTTCTTAGGGGGATTTCCCTCAAACTTTAGCTTTTTGTCCTCCTGGTTTTTCCCAACTCTCTTTTCATGACCTTAGGACTCTGGGCACTTTCCCACTGTACTGCAGCAGGAAAGTGTGCATGCCCGTCCTACACTTGCAAGGATAGGGTGCCTACTTGATTAGTTTAGGTGTCGCACCTGTGAGTGCCCTGTAGAAAGGTACACCACATACCCAGTGCTGATGCTACAGTGGCTAATAGGGTTCCCCGCACTGATTGTGCCACCCACCGGAATATCCTGTCAAAAATATCTTCTGCTCAGGTTGGCCTGTTTCACTCCGTAGCCAACACTGAGGGGTCTTTTCACTACCACCAAACCAGGGTGAGTGGCTGGGTAGGTTCATCTGTGTGTACACTGCCTGGGTAGGGACGAATCCCCATGTGGGTTTTCCATCCCTAGAGGGTCGAATCTCCTAATGGGACAACTCACCCCCCCCCCCCCCCCCCGGGTGGGTTTTCCATTCCTAGAGGGTCGAATCTCCTAATGGGTGTGGCTGATTCTCTTATTGTGGCCCTAGGGCCTGGGGCACTCTCTCACTGTAAATGCAGTGTGAAAGTGCACACACTTCCTACATATCTTGGGAAGTGCTGCTTACCTCAGGTTTCTAAACATAGGTCAGGTCTTTCATTGCAGGGCTGTGTGTACATACTCGCACATATGGTGGTTGTAAACTGATGTCCAGCCTGCCATTTCAGGCGGGTGTGAGCACTGACACGTATTATGTTTTAAAACCTATGTCCAGCCTGCCACTGCAGGCTGGTGTGCGCATTTGCATAGATGGTGTCTCTAAACACATGTTCAGCCTGCCATTGTAGGCTGGTGTGTGCTCTGCACTGATGGTGTTTATAAACATGTGTCCAGCTTGCTGTTGCAGGCAGGTGTGCGCATTTGCACAGATGGTGGCTCTAAATACATGTCGAGCCCGCACTTATAGACTGGTGTGTGCATTGCACTAATGATGTTTCTAAATATGTGTCCAGCCTGCCATTGCAGGCTGGTGTGCGCATTTGCACAGATGGTGGCTCTAAACACATGTCCAGCCCGCCATCATAGGCAGGTGTGCGCTTTGCACCGCTGGTGTTTCTAAATATATGTCTAACCTGCCATTACAGGTCTGTGTGTGTGCAATTGCGGGACTGCTCAGGCTAGCCTGTTTAAATCACTAGCCATCCTGAAAGGATCTTTCACTATCACCAGAGCCCCCTGGGCGTACGCCTTAGGGGTGAAGCGAGTGGTAGGTGCAAGGCAGGTCAGGTACACGTGTGCTCCCTGCCCCGGTAGTGAGGACTACCCATGTGTTTTTTGGCTATGAGTTTTGCGCTTCTCATACACTAACATGGGGGAAGAGTTGAAATTTTCTTCAGGCTGCAGTAGTGGTTTGCAGCGGAGCAGCCTCATGATGTTTCCTATCATTGGATTTGCATTGACAACCCCTTTCCAGTGGTAAACGTGGCTTTGTCATGATTCACGTGCAAATGCCACTACTAGAAAGTGGGTATTTCCCTGCTCTAAAACCCTTTGTGTGCCTTTGGGCTTGGCTCCAGTCCACGCTGCAGGTTGGGGGAGCATATCTGGGCATTCGCCAGCTACAGGTATAAAACACTGGGCATGCAACTGGAATGTTATGTTATGAATTTTTAGCGCTCAGCTGCCCTAGCAAAGGGGTGTCCCAGCGCTAAAATACAACTGTGGTAGGCAGACTGGGTGACGCACAGAGAAACCGATTATGCAGGAAAAAGATAGGTTTTTATCGCTTTACGGAATAACACGTGGTTTTGGATACTTCTGATGCTCACAGGGAGGGAATGACAGCCCTCTGCCATCTGCTGGCCTGGCTGTATAGATTGGAGGAAGAGGTTTTCACACTTGGCCTCTGGAGCCAAATCATGGCTCCACTAAAAATTAAAATCTGCATTCCACAGGCCTCATGGCAGACAGAACTGAAATTTAGGAGAGGCATCTGTGGTTCAAAGGGAGACCGTTTAAACCAACCCAACTTCAAAGGCATACTACTCTATAACTACTGGTGCCATACTTCAGCAGGGCAGAGATACGCTTGTTTGGACGTGGGACCAGAGAACCTGGAACTGTGTGGTGCACACTGCCGGAGGAATCAGTTGTGCACAAGGGGATTACTGCCATTGAAAAGGATTGTGTGCTCTTCCTAAATAGTGGCTGGCCTCCGACTTCTTGCTGCTGTGTGGCACCCTGTAATGTGCTCTCCAAGGGCTTGTTGACGTCCCCCCTGCCCTTTTGGAGTTCTCTGAGACCTCAAAGATCACCAACGACGGACTCACACCGCCTACTTGTGACACCTAGAGAGTGGTGCTCTCACAAGTGCCCACATCGTCTGCTGGATCCCAACTAGTAGCGCGGTGTGGAACTAAGAATTGTGCCTGGAGACCAGATTGCCTTATGGGGAGCCCCAAAGTCTTGCCTGCATCTAAGGCGTGAGGCCCCCGCATTGTGGAGACCTTGGCACACATAAGCATCTTGTTGGTGGTGAGTGAATTCACCAGTTGTGGGATCCAACATTGCCCGCTTCGCCGATCGTTCTACATCTCTTTCGTGTGACAGGCCCACTGCATGCTCATTGCGTGCGGTGTCCGATTCTCAGGTTGCAACAGTCGGAGGTGGAGATGTAATCGTAGTAGTGCCTCATCCTACCTCGTGGGGCATTGCTGAACTTGTACCTGTGTGTGTGACCGGAACTCTCTGGTGCGACCAACATCAACGTGCACCAGATGTTGTGCTTCATTTCCAGGGAGGTACAGAATTTGCAACTCTTCTGTGTGTGTGACCGGCACTGTCTGGTGCAACCAATATCAACATGCACTAGACGTTGTGCCTCATTTCCATGGAGGTACAGAATTTAAAGCTCAGAACGGTCTGGTGCGACCTGTGTCATCGCGCACCCGACATTGTGCCCGGATTGCCTGGGTGCGACTCTGATCAACATGTACCTGACAGACTGCCTCCTCCTTCCAAGAGGCCCCCCTGCTTCTTTCTCCATTCATCTGGTGTTTTGTTTTTGGCCCTCAACACGGCGGACCAACAGCCCTCTCCTCACCTTACTCTCCCCGACGACATTGTGCTGCTAGGTAGTATTGCCCAGCTTGGGCATGGGTGGTGAGAGTGATTGACTGGGCTGGAGGAATGCTTCGGAGAAACATCTGAAGTGGGTCAAGAGACTGAATGTCCTCCATGTGCTTCGCAGAACTGGTCTGGTGCCAGAAGGCTCTTGTGGACCCCTTTGGTGTGACCTACTATTGCCCTCAGCCCATTTCTGCTCCGCATCCTGTGGATGAACTTCTCGAGTGGCTGCCAAACTCCCTTTGACAGCTGCCTCCTATTTAGTCCTGCTATCTACCCCTACCTGCTTCCCTGGAACCCTGACTAAGAGTGACTTTGGCCGTTTGCGGTCTAGCATTGGGGGGATGACGGGGTGTCTCCAATCAGGGGGTGTAGGATAGTCAGGGTGTGTTGGAGGATGGAGGGAGGCTTGGGGCCACGGGGTCTGTAGTGTGTTATCAATTGATCTGCTGGATATCAGTTGCACCGCATTAAGGTGCTGAGTGTGTATGAGTGTGAGCACGTTCCGTACAGACATGCCTTATATCCGTTGCACCACGTATCGATGCAGTGTGTGTGTGTGTGTGGGAATGACAGTCTGTGGACTGCCTGTCATTCACTACACTGACTTGCGGTGTTGTTGCCTTACACGTTGATTTCTTGCTAGAAGAGCATTACGTTTGACATTGGTTTTACCCGCGTGGCCTTGGCCACCGGTGCTGCTAAAAAGTGGTATAATTCTGTGTATGTACATATCTCTGATATCGTTGTGACCCGGGGTGCAGCCTGTAACTGTGTGGTATTGAACTATAAGAATTGCTAGGATGGGCCCGGGGTGGACAATGTGTTGCACGGCAAAAGGGTGCTGGTGGAGTGTAGAATAGGATCTTTCCCAAGTGTGCATATTGTTGATGTCATTCAAACACGGCCTAGTACTGTTAGAAATAATTCCAAATGCGATTTATGCCCAAAAACACATGATGTTCATGTTGTGTTGATTATTATGTGTGTTGAATACAAATGTTATTTACATACATCACACGTGAAGTCTCTTTTGTGACGCTCAAGGTATATGTTGAGTGTGTGCTGTGCCAGTGCTTTACTCACTGCCTCTGTGGTAAGCCTGACTGCTCAGTGCCAAGCAAACTAAGGGTGAGCGCAGGTTGTGCAGTGTGTGTAACCACCCACCCCTGATGGGAGCGGTAGGTTCTGCCTGGCTGGGGTATTGCCTCAGCCAACCTTAAAATGCCAGTTCCAATAGTCTCTCAGGGTGAGATGTGAATCTCTCTTAGTGTGAGCTGTCCATCTCTCAGTGTGAGATGTGCATCTCAGTGTGAGCTGTGCAGCACTCAGTGTGAGTTGTGAATATCTTAGTGTGAGGTGTGAATCTCTCAATGTAAGGTGCGACTCTCTCAGTGAGAGCTGGGCATCTCTCAGTGAGAGCTGGGCATCTCTCAGTGTGAGGTGTGAATCTCTGTGTGAGGTGTGGATCTCAGTGTGAGGGGTGAATTTCTCAGTGTGAGGGGTGAATTTCTCAGTGTGAGATGTGCACCTCTCAGTGTGAGGTGTGAATCTCTGTGTGAGGTGTGAATCTCTCATTGTGAGATGAGAATCTCTCATTGTGAGATGTGAATCTCTCTCAGTGTGAGCTGTGTACCTCTCAGTGTGAGGTGTGAATCTCTCAGTGTGAGGTGTGACTCTCTCAGTGTGAGATGTGAATCTCTCTCAGTGTGAGCTGTGCACCTATCAGTGTGAGCTGTGTACCTCTCAGTGTGAGGTGTACATCTCTCAGTGTGAGGTGTTAATCTCTCAGTGTGAGGTGTGACTCTCAGTGTGAGATGTGAATGTCTCTCAGTGTGAGCTGTGTGTTTTGCTGTGTGAAGTATGAATCTCAGTGTGAGGTGTGAATCTCTCAGTGTGACCTGTGCAGCTCTCAGTGTGAGCTGTGCACCTTCAGTGTGAGCTGTGCACCTCTCAGTATAACCTTGCAGAGTGCATTCCAGGTCACAGCAGATTCTGCCCCCAGAGGTGTGCCAGGTGGCACTCCAGTCCAGCTGGATTCGTAATGTGTGAACTTGCCTCTGCCAGGGTATGCAGGCCGGGAAGCTCTGCTCGGTCTAAGAGGTTGGCGCTCAGATTACTGTCAGATTACTGGTTCCAGGTGGACTGGTTCTTAGGGGCTTTTTGGCAAAAGACACAGAGCAATACTTTGCGTTGTTTGGTACCGCTGCGCGAGAGGTGCCTCCATCATCAGTCGGCCTGGTGCTCCTCTTGGGTAGCGCTGCGCGAGAGAGGTGCCCCACTCAATGAGCTGTCAGGTCGGTGCTCTAAATAGAGTGGGGGGGGCTCGCGCCATCTGCCACCTATTGCGGATGCGCCATACATGGCAAACTCTAAATGACCCCCTTGGTGATTTGCAGAGGATCACACATTGGCTGCTTACAGACCCGTCGCCTCTGGCTCCGACGCTCCTCTGCCTTGCAGCCTTGGGCTTTCAGCGATGAAGCGTGCCCTGCCTGCGGCCCTGCCCATGGTACCCTAACGGCAGAGCTCATGCTGACATGCAGTGCAATGTCACAGTGAATCAGCAAAGCGACGATGTGCAGCCGGGAGTGGACACTCGGCTCAGCGATCCGAGTAACATATTAATGTCAAAGCTGATTCCCGGAGCCTCGGGGCACACGTGCGCCCTCCAGCACCTTGATGTCATTATAGCTATAAAAGTGCACACGGACCCGGCATCTCAAGCCACGGGGAGTCCAGCGCGAGGAGCACAGGTGGGAGCCCTGGAGGGAGAGAGCAGGCATGGCCAGTGCTGGCAAGACCCAGCAAGGCCAGCTGTTGGGTTTTTGGTGCATTTTGTGTTTATTTTTAAGACGGTCAGTGGTTACAGGATCACTGCATGTGCTGTGCGTGTAATGTGTGTTTGATGGAGAGGGGTATGCACTCGCTGTAAGTGTGATGTGTGTTTGATGAAAAAGGGGTGTGGACTCGCTGTAAGTGTGATGTGTGTTTGATGAAAAAGGGGTGTGGACTTGCTGTAAGTGTGATGTGTGTTTGATGAAAAAGGGGTGTGGACTTGCTGTAAGTGTGATGTGTGTTTGATGAAAAAGGGGTGTGGACTTGCTGTAAGTGTGATGTGTGTTTGAAGAGGGGTAGTGCATGTGCAGTGCGTGTGATGTGTGTTTGATGAAGAGGGGTATGCACTTGTAAATGTGATATGTGTTTTATGAAGAGAGGTAGTGCATTTGCTGTATGTGTGATGTGTGCATTGATGAAGAGGTGTATGCACTTGCTGTAAGTGTGATGTGTGTTTGACGAAGAGGGGTAGTGCACTCATTGTAAGTGTGATGTGTGGTTGATGAAGAAGAGTATGCACAGGCTGTGCATGTGATGTGTGTTTGGTGAAGGGGTAGTGCACTCACAGTAAGTGTGATGTGTGCTTCACGAATACAGGTAGTGCACTCGCTCTACGTGTGATGTGTGTGTCACGAAGAGTGGTATGCACTTGCTAGAAGCATGATGTGTTTGATGAAGAGGGGTAGTGAACTTGTTATAAGTGTGATGTGTGTTTGATGAAGAGGGGTATGCACTCGCTGTAAGTGTGATGTGTGTTTGATGAAAAAGGGGTGTGGACTCGCTGTA
This sequence comes from Triturus cristatus, assembly GCF_964204655.1. Taxonomy (NCBI): domain Eukaryota; kingdom Metazoa; phylum Chordata; class Amphibia; order Caudata; family Salamandridae; genus Triturus; species Triturus cristatus. Next base: position 48,496,146 of record NC_140592.1, read on the forward strand.
AGTGTGATGTGTGTTTGATGAAAAAGGGGTGTGGACTTGCTGTAAGTGTGATGTGTGTTTGATGAAAAAGGGGTGTGGACTTGCTGTAAGTGTGATGTGTGTTTGATGAAAAAGGGGTGTGGACTTGCTGTAAGTGTGATGTGTGTTTGAAGAGGGGTAGTGCATGTGCAGTGCGTGTGATGTGTGTTTGATGAAGAGGGGTATGCACTTGTAAATGTGATATGTGTTTTATGAAGAGAGGTAGTGCATTTGCTGTATGTGTGATGTGTGCATTGATGAAGAGGTGTATGCACTTGCTGTAAGTGTGATGTGTGTTTGACGAAGAGGGGTAGTGCACTCATTGTAAGTGTGATGTGTGGTTGATGAAGAAGAGTATGCACAGGCTGTGCATGTGATGTGTGTTTGGTGAAGGGGTAGTGCACTCACAGTAAGTGTGATGTGTGCTTCACGAATACAGGTAGTGCACTCGCTCTACGTGTGATGTGTGTGTCACGAAGAGTGGTATGCACTTGCTAGAAGCATGATGTGTTTGATGAAGAGGGGTAGTGAACTTGTTATAAGTGTGATGTGTGTTTGATGAAGAGGGGTAGTGCGCTCACTGTAAGTGTGATGTGTGTTTGATGAAGAGGGGTAGTGCGCTCACTGTAAGTGTGAAGTGTGTTTGACGAAGAGGGGTAGTGCGCTCACTGTAAGTGTGATGTGTGTTTGACGAAGAGGGGTAGTGCGCTCACTGTAAGTGTGATGTGTGTTTTATGAGGAGGGGGTATGCACTCGCTGTAAGTGTGATGTATGTTTGATGAAGAGGGGTATGCACTTGCTGTGTGATGTGTGTTTGATGAAGAGGGGTATGCACTTGCGGTGTGACGTGTGTTTGAAGACAAGGGTAGTGCTCTTGCTGTAAGTGTGATGTGTGTTTGATGAAGTGGGGTATGCACTCGCTGTAAGTGTCATTTGTGTTTGATGGTAGCGCGGCGTGGATGTAAGACTCAGAAAGTGTCTGGAGACCAGGACTGCAGCGCGGAGCTCAAAAGTTTTGCCCGCATCGAAGGCGTGTGGTCTCCTCATCATGGTATCATGGGCACGTATAAGCATCTTGTTGGAGGTGAGCAGATTCACCGGTTGTGGGATCCAAAGTGACCCACTTCGTCGATCATGCTGCATCTCTTGTGCGACACGCTCGTTGCATGCAATGTCCGATTCTCAGGTCGCAGCCCTCAGAGCGGGGGGGTGTAACTGTAGTAGTGTCTTATTCCACCTCATGAGGCATTGCTGAACTTGCGCCTGTGTGCGTGTGTGCCCAGCTTGTCTGGTGTGACAAATATTAATGTGTACCAGATGTTGTGCCTACTTTCCATGGAAGTACGTAATTGCAACTCTTCATTGTGTGTGACCGGACCGGGCTGGTGCGACTCGTATCATCGCACAGCTGACGTGCCTGGATTGTCTAGTGCAATGATGCAGTACCTCTTTCTGAGGGAGGCTCTGGTTTTCTCTTTGTTCTAAGGCAGTCTGGTGCGACTCGTATCATCGCTCACCAAGCGTTGCACCTGGATTGCCTGGGTGCGACCCTGATCAACATGTATGTGATGGGGAGACTCTTCCTTCTGAGAGGTTCCCCCTACTCTGCTTTCCTCATCATTCTTCCTGTGTTCCTTTTCGGCCCTCATCGCAGCAGACCAACTGCCCTCTCCTCACCCGGCCTACCCTGACGACAACGCTTTGCCAGGTACTATCACCTTTCTGGGGCCTGAGTGGTGAGAGTGATTGCCTTGGCTGGAGGAACGCTTCAGAGAATAATCGGAAGTGGGTGTAGACACTGTGTGAGCTCCCAGGTGCTTTGCGGACTTGGTCTGGCGTCGAAAGGCCCTTGTGGACCCTTTGTGTGTGACCGACAATTGCCCTCAGCCCGTTACTGTTCTGCATCCCGTAGAGGAACTTGTTGAGTGCCTGCCAAACCCCTTTTGCCGACTGCCTCCCAATTGACCGTGCTACCTACCCCCACCTGCCTCCCTGGGGCCCTGACTAAGAGTGACTTGTGCGACCGTGTGCGGCTTAGTGCCTGGGGGGAGGATGGGGTGTGTCCAGTCATGGGCGTGTAGGCTAGTCGGGACAAGTGGGAGGGTGGAGGGAGGCCTGGGGCCATGGGGTCTTCTTCATGATACCAATTGACCTGCTAGGTATCGGTGGCACTGCATTGGGGTGCTAGGTGCGTATGCATGCGAGCATGTGCCATATGGACCTGCCTGATGTCTGTTGCACAGTGTGGTGGCGCGGAGGGATTGTGTGTGTGTGTGGGAGTGACAGTAAGTAAACCACCTGTGATTCACGACACTGGGCAGCGGTCTGCCAAGTACGTTGATTTCTTGTGAGGAACGTATTACATTTGACATTGGTTCTACTACGTGTGCTGCATTCTGCATCACACGTAGAAAGAGGAAAACTGCCTCAAAGGGTTGTTTTTATGCAGGAAGGTGTCCTTTCCTGCACAGAAACAATCCTGCCTGTGCACCCTGTACTATGACACAAGGGTGCCTGTGTTGGCGCTAGTCTGCACTCAGTGTGCAGGCGCGGAGGACGAGCAGGAATGCTCCTTATTTAAACAAATATGGCGCATTCCTGCCCTCTCCATTTGACGCAGTGCATCGCAGAAAGTTGTCTTGCTGCGCTGAGCCAAATGTTAGTAAATCTGCCCCCTGGTAAGGCCTTGGGAACTGAGGTGTTCGAACAAGTGAAGTCAATCTACGAATAATATTTCAAATGTGAGTGCAATGCTGGCTTAATCATTCTTCATCATAATTACTTTTATAATGTGTTTTTATGACTTTTCAAAAGGAGTTGAGTGTTCAAACACAGATCAATCACGTACATGTGAAACGTATTTAGAAATTTGCATTTTAGTTAGGGATGCAAATATATTTCATAACAATAAAAACTTGTTTTACTCTTCAAGTAACATAAATTACATCTCTATATATTACCAAAACAATTTCACAAAGCAAGAGTCCTTGAAATGTTTTTTTAGAATGCCTGTGTTGTAGTCAGGATTGTTTTTTTGTGCAGGAAGGTTCACCTTCTTGCTCAAAAACAATCCTCAGAGGCATTTTGCTCTTTCTAAATTCTATGGATGATTCCCCTCCCTGCTCAGAAAACTGTAGTCCACGCCCTAGTTACCTCTAGGCTTGACTACGGCAATGTTCTTTATCTGGGCTCTAACAAAGCTACGATCCAGAGACTTCCAGTGGTGCAGAATGCGGCTGCTAGACTGCTGTGTCATGTGCCCAAGTCTTTCTCAGTCGCCGGCTTCCTTCGTAACCTTCACTGGCTGATGGTGGAGAACAGATTAAAATTCAAAGCCTTGTGCTATAAGTTTAAAATTAAAACTGGAGTGGCCCCTAAATATTTGCAAGATCTAGTTCAACGCTACCAACCCTCGTGCCCTCTGCCCAGCAGATGAGGTTTTCTGTCCCGAAATTCAAACTCTCTCGCATGCGTGGTCGGTGCTTTTCTTATTTAGGACCAACCCTGTGGAATTCTCTACCTATGTCACTATGCGAGGAAACCATATATGGTGGATTCTGCAGAAGCTTGAAGACTGCTGCAGAATGCAGCACATTTAAAGAGAGGAAACAACAAGGAGAAATAACAATATTTCTCCTCATTACACCTTCCCTGAAGAGGCGTAGCATTTTGACGCATTCCCAGGTTTTCCAGTGGTGCTAAACGTGGAATACGCCAAATCCATGGGTGGATGCGTGGGAACACCCATGATCCACCCATGGAAATCCTCCGTGGGGCAGAGTAATGCAACACAGCCTCAAAGGATTGTTTTTGTGCAGGAAGGTATCCTTTCCAACGCAGAAACAATCCTGCCTGTAACGCAGGGACCCCCGGTACCATGGCACAAGGGTGCCTGTGTTGGCGCTAGACTGCACTTAGTGCGCCAGAGCAGAGGATCTTATCTAAACAAATATGGCGCACTCCTGCTCTCTCCATTTGACGCAGTGGATCGCTGAAAGTTGTCTTGCTGCACTGCGATAAATGTCAGTAAATATGCCCCCTGGTAAGGCCTTGGGAACTGAGGTGTTTTAACAAGGGAAGTCAATCTAAGAATAATATTACAAATGTGAGTACAATGCTGACATAATCATAATTACTTTTATAATGTGTTTTTATGACTTTTCAGAAGGAGTTGAGTGTTCAAACATAGATCAATCACGTACATGTGAAATGTATTTAGAAATGTAAATTTTATGTAGGCATGCGAATATATTTCATAACAATAAAAACTTGTTTTACTTTCCAAGTAACCTAAATTACATCTCTATATATTATCAAAACAATTTCATAAAGCAGGAGTCATTGAAATGTTTTGTTAGAATGCCTGTGTTGTAGTCAGGATTGGGTTTTTTGCAGGAAGGTGCAGTATCAGTGGTTGGCCAGGTGTGGTGCTGGATTTACAACTGTTTCTTTTTCGCAGTAGTAAGACTCCTAAATTTGTCTCCACCCCCTTTTTGAGGGTGGAAACATGTAAGTCTACACTTTAGAGTAACTTTTCACTCTGATTTGATGAATACATCAAAAGAGTAAAGTTACTCAAAAGTCCAAAAGTAATTTACACATGTAAATTACTCACAAGTCACAAGTGTAACTTACCTTTGTGAATTGCCTTCCATGAGCCTGATTCTTAAAAAAAAGTTATGAATCTGTACCTTAGTTTGCTCTCTTGCAATGGGTGCAGATTCACAGGTTTTTTTAATTCACAACGTTTTGAAAGTTCTCCTGGGCTGTTGTTACATTTTCAAAAGGTGCTGCTGGAAGTGTTTTCTGATTGCCTAGTGATGTGCACGTGAAGGGAGTCGTGCTCTCACAAGTATAAATAGTGTGCATGCACTCAATCCAAAAAGCCTCCTTGGGTGAATGCAATTGCACTTTTATATCTTTTTCTTTTTTTCTACTCCTGAGGGAAATGTTTACCCAATAAGACACAGCTTTGCCTTTACCCGACCCATTTTGGGGTGCTCCCTTTTGAATCCCACCCTGGAAACTTTTTTTTGTCTTTCAGTGACAAGAGTAAATATGCAACAGTTTTCAGGTGAGAACAGGTCTTTGGGACGTTTTTCGAGACCCGAAAACTCATGGGTTTGTTGGGGTTCACTAAATTTCCACTGCATCACCGTCCTTGAACTCCCTACCTCAGGAATAAGATTTACTCATGTTTAACTGTACAGATGTTTTACATAATAGGCAAACCATTGGCCCCCACATGTTGAACTTGCATGCACAGATGACTTTGTGAACCAGGTCCAATGAATCTGTCAGGGAACAGGGCTATGAGTGACAGTGCAGCTATCTGAAGCCACCACATCAGTGTTTATGTACCTGGCACACACAGGGACACAAGGAATCTACCTAAGAGATGCACTGCACTGTCACAAAATGAGGACATCTAAGACACGCAGCCGTCCTACAACCACATGGCATAATCGAGACCCCAAACTGGCCAAACATAAGGCTCCACAGCCCAGCAGTGCGAGAGCAAAGAAGCAAGACTACTACTATCTTTCATGGCAGGACAAAACCGGACTGAACATAAGCATCAATAGCCCCAGGCAGTAACAATCTTTAATGGCCCCAGACATAAAGGAGCATTAATGGTCCCAGGCGGTACTTGTCGATGACCTGGATCACCAATAATGCGCTCTTCAGTCGGGTCCTAGCCCAACATCATCCGAACACAGAGACAAGCAACTTGTAGTCTCTTGTATTTGTACTTTGTAGGACCCAGGGGCTACTTAATGGTGGGGTCAGTTCCTCAATGGGCAATTCCAGTCCCAGGCTCTTCTTCCATTCTAAGACATGCACTGCCGGCTGCAGGTCCCATGTCAGCAGGTACTCTTGACACTTAGCCCAGCATCTGTGGCAAGACCACTGTCCAATGAAATATGTGCATCTAGAGCAGAGCTTCAGCATTGCAGTTTTATTTGTTGTTGCAGTTTTTTGTAGTGCAAACTCGACCCGAAGGTATCAGAGCGCTTTACACGGGCACCAGTTGCATTACAGACACATTAATTTTTAGGCATGGGCAATTAAGTGATTTGCCCAGAATAACAGGATGTTTGACTCTCCTGCCAGACTCGAACCTGGTTCCCCAGCTTCAGTCAGCCACTCTAGCTGTTACGCCACATCCTCTCCAAATGTATTCTGTTGATGCCAGCTGAGAGATTGGCTGGAACAGGCTGCCATGAGGCAAACATTGCTCTGTTAGCTGGCTTTGTGACAGTGTCCGCCCCTTGTAGTAATGTTGGGAATGTATCTACCTGCTTGAGCCTAACATTGGTTGTCTGTTCGCTGACTATGTGACAGTCTCTGGTAACTGTGGTGATGCAAGATTTTAATCTCCCTGTGTGAGATTAACATGAAACGTGTGACACTTGGCAGGGCTGTGACTGTGTGTTTTGAAATACGTGTCTATATGTGCATGAGTTGCCGTGTGTGCACCTGTTGGAGCCTGGGTTTGCATACATGCTGCCTTCTAGACTGCACATTAGTGGTTGTGTGTGCATGTGTTCCTTCTTGTAGGTGTCTCAATCAATCAATCAAGTAGTATTTATAGAGCGCAGTTTGCCACCCGCAAGGGTATCCAGGCACTTGCTGCAGGTCTCATTCAAAGAGCCAGGGCTTGAGCCCCATCCTGAAGTTGGTCAGCGAGGTCGCGGTGCGGGGTTGGAGGGGGAGGGTGCTCCAGGCTTTGGCGGAGAGACGGGAGAAGGAGCATCCTCCGGTATCGCAGCGACGTCTGCAAGAGATCTGCGCAAGGGTGAGGTGTGCAGAGTGGAGGTTCCTGGGAGGACAGTGGAAGTGCAGACAGGTGGTTCAAGTAGATGGGTCCTTGGTCATGGAGGGCTTTGTAGGCATGTGTCAGGAGCTTGAAATGGCATCTCTTCTGGATCAGGAGCCAGAAGAGGTCTTTCAGGTGCTGGGTGATGAGGGTTCTCTTAGGCAGGTTGAGGATCAGTCTGGAAGCTACATTCTCAATAGTCTGCATTGAAGTATGCATTTCTCTGGTGCTTGTATGTGGCTTTGTGTTTATGTTTGCTGAGTGGTGTCTGTTTGTGGATATGGGGTGTCTTGTCCAGTCTGCGCCTTTGTCTACATGTGTGTAGCTCAATGCATCAATGCATATGTGTACTTATGTGCTTCAGTGTGTCTGGGCATGCATGTGTACTCTTATGTCAATTTATTCCTCTCTGTGTATGTCTGTGCTTATGTTCTCATGTGGGGCCCTGTATGCCTCTGTAATTGTGCATGTGAGCAGTTGTGCCTCTTTGTGCTTTTGTGTGTGTGTGTGTATTAATGTTTACCTGTTGGGCCACGTCTACCTCTGTCTGTGTGCCTTTAAGCATGTGCATGCATCTGTGTGAACATGTGCCTGTGTTATTTGTGTGACTGAGTGCTTGTGCGTCTCTATGCGCTTCTTTAATTATGCATGTGTGGCTCGTTGTGTTGCAGAACGGTTGAGAGATGCAGTCTGTTATGTGAGTGAAGGAGGTCTAGGCACTGTAGCACTCAGACGACCTGAGGGAGGAATGGTTTAACCATTTGCCAGGGCGTTCGAGGGCACGCTGCTAATCCCGCCTATTGCGAGGTGGTTGGGGTTTGACAATGGTTTGCTTTGTGTTGTAATATCTGGTTATCTTATGACAAAAATGTTTTGCTATTATGCATTCAAGAAGGACCTGGATAGCTCCGAGAAGCCGCTTTCAAGCACCTGAGATGACATATAGGACATGAAGAGTAGGGTAAATGTTAAAGAATTTGCAGGGACTTAAACTTCAAATGAAAACAGTTTTGTTGAAGCACTTGCAGTAACTTGTCTTCTTTTTCCTAGAGTACAGAAGGGATAAGGAAAAGCTTGGAGTGTGTAATAGGGAGAAAGCGTTGAATACCCTTCTCCAGGTTGACCATGGTCCTTGTCATCTCCACCATGCCAGAGGAGAACCCACCATGGAAGCACCAGGAAACACGTTGCGGACTGAGCGAGGCGGAGCTTGAGTTGATTGCCCCAAAATGGCAGCCAGAAGAGGTGCCCCTTTGGAGCAGGGCGAGGCAGAAGATCAGGTAGGGGCTCAAAGAAGGAGGTGGAACCTCATGTGGTCAGAACTTCCTATGCTCAGGCTTCAGTAGAATTACAGCAGCTCTGAGTTAGTTGAGATGCCCATCATGGGCCGGTATTACACTTGTTGGTGCCTCTGAAAGAACAATGTGGCTGGGGCAGTAACAGCCACACGTAAGGAAAGCAGAATATTTCTCTACATGTTAGCGAGTCTAAAAGTCCTATATGGCTCCGACAAAAGAAAAGTACATAGGAGGGAGATTTGCATTGTGAAATGCTTAATCTTCAGTATTTGGGGCACATGTTCCAACACATTTTCCCATAGACACGGACAGGGTAAAACACTTTTATACATCTGGTCCTTAGTCCCAAGCAATGGCAGCCATTTTAACAGCAAAAGTAGCCAATTTAGGCCTTGTTTGACTTATCTGCCTTTCTGGTCTTTGAACTTTGACAGTTTTTCTGTTTATTTATAGATGTTCTGGACCAGTTGCCAAATCCCTGCTTTACAAATTTATCCCGATCCTGTTCTGGTTGCCTCGCTATCCCATCAGGGATTTCCTTGTGGGAGATATTGTTTCTGGACTCAGCGTTGGCATCCTCCAGTTACCCCAAGGTAGAGACTTCTATTATATTTTGTACTGTTGGGAGTGTTGTGTCTGTGTTCTCATTCACTAAGGCATTCAGTCAGATGCTGGCAGCCAAGCACCAGCTGCACAGAGAACAAAGTAAGCAGGAACCGATGGGAACAAAGTACAGCTTCTTTCACTTTTGAGAATGAAAGAGTTCATCTTCAGTTTACATGTTTCTCTCACTTCCAGCACCTTTTTAATTTTGGATAATTCATACCTCTTTTTTGATGTCTGTGCAGCGTGGTCTGGCTGACTTCTTTTATTGATATTAAGACATTCAATTGTAGATTTCTTCGCTCACTAAAATGCACCTCCTGCAATGGATTTTTCAGTGGAGCAAACATAAAGTATATAAAAGAGTGAACATTTATAGATCTCAAAAATGGGCCTTGTGCCTCCTTGATATCAGGCATTAGTGACTTAGGCAGTAGAGAAGATGTCAGGACCAGACAGGTCACACAGAGCACTGGAAACCCCTGGTGGACTGAAAAAATGGTATCTTTCATAGTTGGTTGGTTGAGGCTTCCTTAACCCATACAGCTGTGATAGCCCTGATAGAAGGTCTGAGTGTCATTAGCCGATATGGCTGCTGTAGAGAAGTACTTTCTCTGTGCCGGGCCTGAAGGGCTGAGATATGTCATGGGCTTCTCTCTAGAAGTAGCTTTTTAGCCACTATGTTAAGGACCCTGGGCTGATTTTGAAGAAATATTTCTGGGGTAGAATGCTACTAAGCCTTTGTGGAGACCGCAGTGCTCACTCTGTGCATTAAGGGTTGGAAGTAAAACATTTGCCGGGGTTGCTTTTATCTCCTGATCCAGACATGGACAATAAGGCTCATCACATTGTTGTCTTGCTAAAAAGGTTAATACTAAAGCAGAATACAAAAATGTATTTTATAATGTATATCAAAAGAGATTGAGAGACATCTTTTGTGCTCAAATTTCTTGAAGCAGAAACCCAGTTTAATTGTATTGCCGTGGGAGATTCCATTTAAGTATTTTCCGAGAATATTGTTGTATTTTGTGCCTTACATTCCAAATACACCTCTACATGGTGCTTACTTGGTGGCCTGAAATAGGTTGCATCGGTGTATTGTTTGTCTTACTTATTCCTTGAAATCTAGTCTGCCTGATGGAGGAGTCTACAGCGTATGTTTAAGAGCGCCAGAGTCGTACCATATTTTCAGGATAACCATTAAATCTGGACAATAATTCTATTTTGATAGATTTTATGTAAATGTATATCATGTGGATGACCTGCAAAGCTGTCTGTGACCCAACCGTTCTGGAGCTACGTTGATCATCCCTGGCACACTGCAGCTCACCCAACTTAATTTGTTCCTTGGTTTAACTTTCCAATGTTGGAAAATATGATGTGCATCTGCAGAAGTATTTATGCATCGTACTTTTCCATCTAGAAGACATTATTTGTTTAATCTATGTGCCCTTCGTATACTCATGTGTGCCCCTTTCCCATTAATGTTAACTAGTCTCTGTATTTTCTATTAACTTGAATTCTAGAGGTGTGTTCTTTTACTTTTACATAAAAGTACTACCATCCGCCATTGTGGTCATGGAGAAGGAGGGCTTGTCTACAGAACGATTGCGCAACATTGCATGATCCTTTTCCAGGACTATTTTGGCCTAGGCTTAGGAATTTAGATTTAAACAATTCACTGTGTTGTCAATTTGCATGTCGGCTGTCTCCTATCTGTTGGTATCTTTCTAGGAACGAAGGCCCAAACTAGAGACCCAATGCTGCTGGTAAGGCTGAAGCAATGACCTGTACAGAGATCTTTCATCACTGGTCACATCTCTCCATCCGCATCTCACCAATTGACTTGCTCTTCTGACCACACTGTGACATGCTATAACTAATGTCAGGTCAACTCCATCCTGCCTCGCAAGATCTCCCCTCCTGTGTGGTCCTGTTCCATGGTACCTTTACTTAATAAGTTTGAGCCTCTCCCCTTTCCGCCACTTAACATACAACCTAGAGATATGGGGTTCAGCTTTCTGACCCCCGGGCACTAAGGACTAATTAATATGCCAATCCAATCTGAAAACCAGTTGGATTGTGACCCATACACAACCTGTGGAGATTTGTTTCAGGTAAAGTTGAGTCCCATGAGAAATGTAGTGGAAAACCAAGTCCTCTTTTAATGATTGAATACCAAAGTCAAAAGCTAACCAGATAAAAGAATATACATTTTAAAATATGTATTTTTAAAACTAAAACCCTAGTTTTTGTGAATGCAGGATGAATAGTAGCCACAATAAAAACAAATATTGGGACAGCAAGGAAAAGTACGAGTAATTTTAACAACAGGAAGTACTTCAAAGTTATTGCTAAAGATTTTATAGCACTAGTACCTTCATTTACTACTTCTAAGTGCTATCCTAATTTTAACACTAGTACATTAAAAAATAAAAGCCTAGTTTGTGTTTCGAAGATGGTTCACACCGAAATACATGATTCCAGAACAACAAGTTCTATTCTCAGCTCACAAAGGCAGCTGTGTGCACTTGTGACAACCAGAGTCCTCAGCGCTACTGCTCAGACAGCTAGGCATGGCCGACGCCTCCCAGCTTCAGTTAAATCATGTATGTTATGTTATGTTAGGTATTTTCTAAAGCGCAATCTGTTACCCGAAGGTGTCCTGGCGCTATCATCAATCCTACCACTGACTGTGTCTGTCCTTCGGTCACCTGGCTTGAAGATCCTTTCCAACTTTTAGCCCTATGTGCAGTTTTTATAAGATTATTTAGAGTATGGTTGAAGACTTTCAGAATAAACATTCAGCGATGAGTGGCATATGTTCCCCACTGGATATAACAAGGAAAACATTTGAAAGGTGTCCCAAAGCCAGAAAAAGAACTCTCAAATGTTTATGTAGATGAGTCACTCGGAAACACCATCATAGGGCCTGACAGCCCAGTGAGTACTACGGGGGAATACTATTTAAGTAAGCAGGACACACTAGAAGTAATTCCACTGTGTATCCCAATGAACAGCCCCTCAAGAGAGTTGGGTGTGACACAAGATTCAATATACACTAATCGAGAACAGCTTGACAGGTGAGAAGTTGACGAAGACAAGATGGGGAATGTTTCTGTATTATTTTAGAACATTGCAGGTCTCGCTCAAAGCTCACAAACCCAATATGGTTAGAGTTTATTGAAAAATGTAATATAATATGTCTCCAGGAAACATGGACAACAGATGAAACCCATATTAATGGATACAAGACGTTTCATGCACCTGCTGTCCCTGCCACACATGGGAGACCTAAGGGGGGTTTATGTATTTACATTTCAAATCAACTGAATGTTAACAAGATTCCCCTGATGACCACTGATAACTATTATCAAATTGTGACCTTGTATGTAGATAAACACTATTGTTATGCATTGATACATTTTTATAATAATGCTCAAAGGGTCCAAATTGCTGGTGTTTTAAAAAAATTGACCAGGGATTTGAACAAGTTACAGTGTGGGAATGGGAGAGAAGTGGTTGTTGTTTGGGGGGTGATTTTAATATTGGCCTATGCCCACTAAGTGGAGGGAAACATTGTGAACTACAATTAGAGAACAATGATGTGTGTTTTCATTTCCCCCACTCAACATATGGGGATCTTTTAAACTAGATTTTATTCTCTTTCGATTTAGGTTTTGCGAATAATCTTTGTTCCCCTCCAGTTTCTTTTAGTCAGACGTTTAATGGGAAAGGCACAAATTCAAATATAATTTTTCAAAAGCAGTAACGGTGGACCTCCTATGCCGCACCTCGTGCCAGTTCCTATTTGTGAGTTCGCTGTGCAAACTGCCCCTGCGCCAGCAGTTGAGTGGCGTCACTGTGCTCCCGATCAAAATACATTCTAATGAATGGGGGTGCGCAGCTCAAGAAGTCCAATCGACCAAATAGAAAAAATAACTTCTTTATTCCAATAAATCTCTTTTCTTAAAAAAGCATCAGGTACAAGCAATCCAGCCAACGCGTTTCAGTCCCATATAGGGAACTTCCTCAGGGCAAAAATTAAATGTGTCACTAGTAAAGAATACTTTGTAAGGAATGCCTTCAACGTTTCATAATCGCAGGTGTATAGCAGTTTTTAACTTCATTGGTGCGTTTCTTTATATATCTGTGGCGACTGCCAAAGACATTCCACAGAATTTGATAAGTCAGTGTCCACGAAGATTCACCATAAAAAGTAATGTGGAGCACCTCAAAGTTATCTTGCTCTCCCAAAACAATATCCCAAACGAGTCCAAGGATATCACAGTGTTAGAAAAATATTTGAAAAATATTCTCTCAAGAGGAACAGTGTATTGCACCATGGCCCATATGAATTCTCAATCGTATCTGTGGAGACCTTATCTTCGTACACGAACACGTCCTGCTCCGTAATTGGACTTCTTTAGCTGCGCACCCCCATTCATTAGAACAAATTCAATGATAGATTATATAAAACTACCTAACAGATGTGCCACAAGACTCACAAATTTTAGAACTCATAAGATCGCCATAAGCGACCATTTCCCACTGAGTATAATTCTAACTTTTCCTAACAAAATGTGAAATCCCCAGCATAATACAGTATCCACGGTTAAAAATATATCCGTGGGCAAAACTAATGGCTATTCCTTACAGTGGGGGAAGATAGATTCAACAGAGTTCACTAGAAAAATTGTGGAAAAAAGTTGTAACTCCTTTTTAATCTGTTTGGACAAGACAAGTACCCACGCCAACATCCTAGAATACTATGCACAGCTCACAGGCGAAATAAAAGACGCCTTATAGGTTGAGAATAGGAAAGAAGAAATGAGTAATCATGGATGTTTTGACTCACATTGTACCAAAGCCTACACAAAATTAAAACATGCTTTGCATAAATCAGAAAGAAATATCAACGGGATAAGGTTGTGTAGAAGGGAATATAACCAGGCCCAGAAGGCCCGTAAAAAAGAACTAAAAGATGAGACATGGGTAATGCTGCATGGAGCATCACAAAATAGGGACAGTGCAGCATTTTGGCGAGCAGTAAATGCCACATTCCTTAAAGCTAAAGATACACCAACTGTAGAGATTGCCATTGGCGAACACCAATGGGTGGGTTTTTACTCTAAAGTATATAAATTGGAAATGGAGAATAGTATCTCAAACAATACACATATATCACAGGGACTAACGACCCCAGTTACTTATCCCATAGATCTCTCGTTTTTCCTAGAAAAGGTAACACGCGCAATAACTGAGAGCAAGGGGGGTAAGGCACCTGGCCCTGATGGCGTCCCGGTGAATCTTTTTAAATCTAATCTGCTCTTATGGGGCCCACTTTTAACAGGGTTTTAGCAGCCTGCTGTTCTACTGGATTCATCGAGACATGGTCAGAATCTATTCTGGTACCTATTTTTAAAAAGGGCGACCAGCAGAATCCAGCGTGTTACCGACCAATATCTTTACTGGATTCGCTAGTAAAGAGAGCGGGATGGATTGTGCTTAATCAGCTCCAAGAATGGGCAGAAGATAATCACGTGCTTTCAGATGTACAATTTGGGTTTCGCCAGGGTTTGGGTACATTTGAACAAGGATTAAACCTTAATATTCTGATAGGGCAGTACACATGGTCTAAAGAAGGTAGACTATATCTTGCCTTCGTAGATCTATTGGCAGCTTTTGACTGCGTGATACATAGTAAATTATGGGAGATTTTAGCCACTATGGGGGTTGAGACGTCACTGATTCAGTTTTTAAGGCACTTGTACTGTAACGCGAAAGCAAGGATTCGCTATGGACTTAAGGGTGAATGCACTGCACCGTTCGACGTGGAGAGGGGGGTTAGACAGGGATGCGTCCTGGCACCGTTTTTATTTACACACTATACTAACGGTTTGGAACAAGCATTGATAGAGGAGTGCCAGGACTTGCCACAAATAAACAACCGTCCCATACCCGCCCTTCTGTATGCAGACGATGCAGTGTTGATGGCCCGCACACAATTAGGACTCCAAAGGGTACTCACTAGCTACACAGAGTACATGGAGAAGTTGGGTCTACGAGTTAACTTTACTAAAACTTTTATAATGAAGTGTGGTAAAAATAGCTCTAGGTGCAGGGGCATTTTTATTGGTAATAAAAAGGTGGAACCTACCATAACGTTTCCTTACCTAGGTATTTATTTGATAAAGGGACATGGTACCATGCAGTAAAAAACCGTAGTCTGCTTTTAATGAAAGCTACTGCAGCCCTGGCTAATTTAGCGTACAAGTTGGGTAGAAAACCACCAGCAGAACCTTTACGAATTTATAGGGCAAAATGTATCAGTATAGCGATGTATGGTGCGGGTGTGTGGGGCTACCGTCAACAGGTGGAGAATGCTTTTTTCAATTATCGCCTGGCGGTTCCAGATAGTACCTCCACCTACGTTTGCCACTCAGAACTAGGATGACCTTACATTTCAGACCTAACAAAAGTCCAACAAGTTCTGTTGTGGCATAGGATCTGGACTTCTCCAAAAACCACTTTTAATTGTGACATATTAAAAGATAGCCTTATGTTAGATCGGGCTTTTGAGATTCCTTGGCTGAAATATATAAAAAACATTATGAATGACTTGGGCCACTCTGAATATTTCAATACTCCCGGAATTTGACATTCTGTTACCAGAAAGCAACTTAGAAAATGCTGTTTGACACATATGGAGGCAAATAGATTTGCTGCCAAGGAAGCTAAGTCGTCGGTGCAATCTAACCAACTTATACTCACTACTTATGGTACACAGCCGTCCCGGAACTTTGCATTAAGTGAGTATGACCGATTTGTTTTAGCCCGTTTTAGATTCGGATTTTTTCATCGCTTGATAAGCTTTCCTGAATTAAACGATTGGTCCATAACATTAAGTAGTTGCCCATGTGATAAACAATCTCAGCAAACAACTATGCATTTGGTTTTATTTTGTAAAATTTATGTAATGCAAAGAAGGAGATGGATTGTACCTATTTTAAGACTATTAGGCTTGAGACAATGGAGGCCAGCGTTTGTATCACTACAATTTTTTTAGAAAATGAATGTTTCTCAACGTCAATAGCATCAGTATTGTAAACTGCAGGAAAGGAATCTTTATATGAAATGCGCTGGAGATGACAAAATGAATTTGTAAATTATTGTTGGAATTAAACGCTGTATTATCGTGTAATTTGTATTACTCCAGTATTGGAACTTTCATAGATTCCCATAGCTTGTATCAATCCCCGTCGTCGGAATGGGAGTCTCGGTAAACCAAATAACATAGCAGTAGATACAAAAGAGAAAGAAAAAGGCCTAGGCCTCATTGCCTTTTGTAGCATATCCACCTCTTTTTGTAAAAGAGACCAAAATAAAGTAACAGCCAATCAGATTAGCCTCACCCCACAGAACCCTCCTGAGAGAACCTCAGAGCCTTAGATTTTCTACCGCACGTTGTGCTAAGGGTGTCTCCTTTGAGCTCTGCCCACTTCAACTCTAGTTGACTACTTTTTTCATTTTTTTTTCTTCAGAACTGTTTGGCATTTCATTTAGAAATGTCTGACAAGGAGAAGAAAGCCCTTTTCAAGGCTTGTTCCACCTGTGGCAAGAAGAGGCTGTAGGTGGAGGACAGGCATAAGGACTGCATTTATTGCCTGTACCCGGAGCATAAGGCAGCAGACTGCAAGATCTGCCGCACCTTCTCTACGAAGACCCTCCGTGACCGTGAGGGTCGCCTCCTCACTTGGCTCCAAAAGCTAAAGTCAAGGAAGGAAACTCTGTTAAGTGACAGTGAGGACTCATCATCTGGCACCTCATCTCGAAGGTCAGTGAAAAGGGGTAGGGCTTCCCCTTCACCATCCTCAGAACGTCCTGTTAAGGCCTCAAAAAAGACCCCCGTGAGTCTGAGAGCCGGAGTCCTAGTAAATCTCCTCACCATGGTGCAAAGGAGAAGAAAGAACTATCTGCAGCTGCAGCAGTGGTGGAGTCTGCTAAAGCTTTTAAAAAGCCCTCTTCTCTAACATCTGAGAAGTCAGAGAAAGATTCCGAATCGTCGACGACGCTGCAGAAGACTCCGTCGACGAAAACTTCAAAATCCCAGGTGAAAAAAGCTACACCGTCGATGGGCTCGTCGACGGTACCTTCTGGCCACATATTGGCGTCAGTGTTGACGGGAGCGTCGACGACGGTTACGGCGATGACGAGGGTGTCGATGACGGTAGCGGCGACGACGGTGTCGTCCACGAGGGCAATTACGACGATGACGACGGCAAGAGTGTCGACGGTCTCGTCGACGGCAGTGTCGACGACGCCCATCTCTTCGTCGACGATTCAACCGTCGACGGTGGATCTTCTGTCGACGACCTCGTCGATGATGGTTTCTCTTAAAACCCCATCGCCGACGGTGCCGTCGACGACATCTTTGTCGACGGAGAGGATTACTATTTCCCTAAAGAGAATAACGCCTGATATGACGTCTCCAAGGAGGTTTACCCCCTTGCCTCCCGCACTGTTGCTCGAGGAAGAAGAGGACCCTGATGGCTATGCCAATAGCCCCTCATAATTGTTGGTAAAATGTCAGGACACTGATTCTGAGGGCGAATACACTCAAGAGTACTGATACCAGCAATCCTATCGTGGTCAGGAAAGCGCAGGCCAGGAGATGGTTTCAGTCCCTTCTTCCCTCCTGGCAGATCTCCAGGGCATGTTGCAGAATTATAGGAAGAGGTTTTCTCAAGCTACTCCTCCACCATCTTCGACTTTCTCTGCAGTACATGCTGTGCCTACACCATCGGCTTCTGCAGTGTTTTCTCCGGGAGAACCATCCCAGATGGATTCACAGCCGCAGGTATCCAGCCCAGGTATACCTCCAGTGGTCCAAGATATTCAGGATGATTCCTCGGACGAGGATCAGGACGATGGCAACAGATCAAACCAGTGTGTAGAGTGGGAGGGTTATGTGATCCCGGATCCAGCTTCACCTACTCCGGATCCAGTGGATTCTCCCCCGGCAGACATTGGGGGATTTCACAAACTGATGGAAAGAGCCTCCAGTAGATTCAAACTTCCTATGCCTTGAGTTCAAACGGAATGCTTCCTTTATGATTTTAAGGAGCCCTACAGGAAAGTGGTCCGTTCCATTTCCATTGTCAGCCATGTCTGGGACGAGGGTTTGAAGGCAATGAAAAACCCGGCCACGCCTGGAGAAGAAGTACAAGGCGCCTGAGGATAGTCCAGCGTCCTTGATAGGTCAACCGAAGCCGGATTCGGTTATATCGCAGGCGGCGCAAAGAAAGTCACACAATCCTTCTGTACCCCTGACAACTCCTCCCGATAAAGAAGGCAGGCGCCTTGATAATGCGTGGAAAAGGTTTCCTCTATGTCAAACTTAAGTCAAACTTAAGACAAAATCCTAACTTTACTACTACTAAATGCCTTCTGTGAATACCAAAAGTAGTAGAACAGACTTAAGACAGACTTAAGACAAACTTAAGACAGACTTAAGACAAACTTAGGACAGACGTAAGACAGACTTAAGAAAGTCTTAAGACAAACTTAAGACAGACTTAAGACAGACTTAAGACAGACTTAAGACAGACTTAAGACAAAATCCTAACTTTACAACTACTAAATGCCTTCTGTGAATACCAAAAGTAGTAAGTTTAGGATTTTGTCTTAAGTTAGTTCTGTGAATCGGGCCCTTGATTTGAATGTTTGTCATTTTTTATTTCCTGATCTTTTGTACATTCCGTCTTCTCCATTGAAGATTACAATTTCGCCCCTTTGCATTCTCCTTTCAATGGCGTACCTTACTTAAAAGGTTATTTATTTTTCGCTCTTCAGTCTGCCTCTCCTGCTTTTCCAATGTTAATTACTACTTCCCTGTTCAATTACTGCTCTGATTCCATACAGCCCAGGAACTAGGACCACTCTTCCATCATCAACCTGTCTGACATCCCGCCCCTCCCCCAAACCCCAATCCGGGGTATAGAAAGCAATTCCAGTGTTACCTATTTAGCAAAGCTACCCTAATAGTACACCACAAAATTGTGGACAATTAATTTCTAATCACTCTTGAAAATAGCAGGTATGAAATGTGCAAAAAGGTAGGCGAGAATCAATTTTCCACTATTTTACCAATGTAATCCACTGGACGCATTTGCAGAATTTTGGTATCACACTGGCAGATCATTGTTACAATACCTGCTGGCTTAAAATTATACTGCTAAACTTCTAAATTTCCTATACAATTGGACTCATAAACGTTTAGTTGATTTATGAGATGCTAAATCATAAAAGCACAAATAAAAACACAGTACATCACAACTAGAGCATAATTCGAACAAAATGATGAGCTAAAAAAAAGACAAATAGAGCATTATGTATAAATAAAACTCATAGAAGCATGTGAGAAAGGGAATGTAGTCCATCTAATGAAGGATATTCTAAATTCATTGGGAGACTTAGTTGGATAGCTTTTCTAAAAAAAAAAAAAACACAGAGAAGGGAACATGCTCAGAAGGAAGTAATTGTAAAAACAACAAGCATTTGCAATGCTACAGGTCTTACATTTATTACTACAGGTCTCACATTTATGAGAGTATGAGCTATTGACATTGTAAATGACAATGCCTTTTATTTATGTGTTGTTTTTAAAAAAGATAAATAAAAGGCATTGTCTTTTACAATGCCAGTAGCTTAAACTCTCGCAAATGCACGACCTATTGTATCGCAAATGCATGCTATAAATTTTTTTTTAAGTGTTAGCAGAGAGCATGTCCTGCCTGCAGCAGTAGGCAGGACAACACTATTTGAAAAAATAGTGCTTGGAGGCTGTATTTAATGCCTACTGAGCAATACCACACGTAACAGTGGGTGTCACCATGGGAGTTTACAAAATGAGACATGGCGGTACTAAGGAGGGACTACTAAGCCTTTTGACCAATGAACAACCACAGTTTACAGTGGAAAATGGCACAAGCCAATGAAAAATGTGGGCGTAGCTTCAAGTCTCTACCTCAATACAGCATGCCTCGCAGAGCAGCACAAGTGCTGCCCAGGCTCGACCTAAAAAATGAAGTTTTTACAAACACACAATATAGTTACGTCAACTAGAAAGAAAATGCCCTACAAAATCTTTATTGCACATGAAAATACTGAAACTAACATTGAAGTGGCTAGAGAAGGGAAGAGAGCAGGGCTCCACGCGCACGTGAGTTGTACAATTTATAAAAATGACTAATAACAGACTGAGAAATATATGTGAATATTTGTGACCATCAATTCGGAAGAATTGACTTGACTCAAAAGAAAATGCATAAAATGATAACGTCCATTTTGTTTAGGTAAGACAACATATATCGTGTGCATGATGATTTAAAAAAGAAGCATATAGGTAAATAATATCACATCACAAGTCCAACTTTTCATGGCGCATCTCCAAGCTGTATTTTGGGTACAATCTCCTGATGCACTATGGCATGGTATTAATTTATTTTGGACATTTAAAAGACGTAGTGCTTTTATTTTGGGCAATTAAGAGTCAGAGCTTGTTACGAGGGGATCACTTTTGAGAATGAGCATTTCTGTGGGCCCGATTCACAAAAGTAATCTGAGACAAAATCCTAATTTAACGACTTTTGGTATTCACAGAAGGCATTTAGGAGTACTAAAGTTAAGATTTTGTCTCAGTTAAACTTAAATTTTAGTCTTAAGATAAACTTAAGACAGACTTAAATTTAACTGAGACAAAATCTTAGATGTAAAGTTAGCATTAATTTGAGGGGCACAATCCAACTTTAAGTAATCCTCATTGATGGTCTCATTAAGAGATTGCCCACTCAATGACTACACCAATAGCGATCTGAGAAGGGGACGAAGGGCTAGAACGTCAGAAAGGTACCGCATGCGAAGCTCCTCATAGGCCTATAAAAGCTGGTGTGATCTGGGGAATGCCCAGAATTTGTCTATATAAGGAGTTTTTGAAAGTTTGCTGAATCGAGGCATCCTCATAATCCCATATGTCCCTCCCATAAGATGCAGCTGAAAGACTTTTTGACTGGAAAACTTTTATCAGAGTGGAACAGGACTTGTAACCCAGTCTGGTGGAGAAATCATAGATAGAAGAGATGGACCTGAACGTAGAAAGTTGCTTGATCGATAGGCCAGAGGACCACACACCCCTATGTTCAAAGTAGAGCCCGAGGTATGGAATCACAGAGATGTTCAAAATCTCACTACCGGCAACAAAATAAGTGCAGGTCTTAGTAGACTTAGGGCAAGCCGCAATGTTGTGTAACTTAGCAGAATTGACCAATATATCCAAAGAGGTCATGAATACCTCAAACGACTGCAATAGGCGCTTTGGAACTGTGGCGGTACAGGCTAACAGGACTGCATCATCGGCATACAGAGAGGAAAGAATTGGTCTGCTGTCGGCATTGTGCAAGTCACTAGCATCCTGAAGGAGGGCTGACTCAAGATGATTAATATAACAACCTTGTCTAACCCCCCGTTTTTACCTTGAAACTGGCAATGCACTGACCATTTGGATCACATCTAACAACAGCAGACATAGTCTTGTGCAAGTCCCTTAGGAAAAGGACTATGTTGGTATCTCCTTCGATTGAAACCAACAGGAACCAAAGTTTGGATTTGTTGACTCGGTTGAAAGTGGCTCAGAGATCCATAAGGGCCATATGAAGTGTCCCCCACTTCGCTGGCACATATTTGTTAAAAAGCAAATGGAGGTTTGAACACTGGTCAAGGGTACTCCATTCTGGTCTAAACCCACACTTCAAATCAGACTAAATCCCATTGAATTCTGCCCAAAAAGGGATTTGTGTCAGCAGCACCGGTGCCACAACCCTAATTCCTGAGTTAATTAAAGAAATGGGATAGTAACAAAGAGGGTCTCCTTTATCCCCTTTGTAAAATAAGCACAATAAGACTGATTTAAACCAGGAACTGTGTAGGTCTTGCCTCCCTGCTGCATTCATAATTTGTGTAGGTCGTGGGGCCCATAAATTGGGTTCTAACAGGAAGAGATCGGAAGGCACCCCATCTGGCCCCGGTGCCTTGCTTCTTGTTAGACTAAGAAGAGCCTTGTGCACTTTGTTCAGAGCAAACGCGATATTAGAGATAGGTGATAGGTGGCCAGGGTCTCATTCCATGGGGGATATATGACCATACCTGTAAACTGGATTGAATTGTTTGACCCAGGCTTCATGAGAAATGTGGGAGCAAACTAAGTTCCCATCAACTGGGGCGCACACAGAACGGTTGACAATCTCCCCAAAAAAGGGAACACAGTGATAGGACGCAGGGCTGCAAAAGCTGGCCCCAGGCGTCCTTGCTCAATGCCCTTTTCCTGTCCTTCAAGGCCCTCTTGTACGTTTGTGGGCACAGGGTAACAACAGCTTTTGGCCTCATTCACAAGAAACTGATGCATCGGCATTGATGCATCAGTTTCCGTGCGCTTCCACCAACTGTCCTTGCAACACCATGGATGAACTGTATTTACAGTACAGGGCTCCATAGCGCAAGGATTAACAGACGGACGCATCAGAAATTCGGACACATCTGTTGACGCAAAAGTGATGCATTGCTGAAGTTAGTCGTAAAACTGATACAACTCCAGCAATGCATCAGAACCCATAGGCGAGTCTCATTGTAAAAGCCCTTAATCGTTCCTTATGCCTGGTCTGAACAGGCGAAAGGATTTTTTTAATACAGTGAAGTCGTAGAGTGATGCAGTGGAATGTTGTAAATTTCACTGCACCAGTTCTATGTGACTTGTTTGCATGGGAATGCCTACCCTGCATACATTATACCTGGTGCAGGTATAATGTGATGCAGGGCTCCACAAACTGACGCATTGGACCCCATGCGCCAGTTTGTAGATATGACGAAGTGTGGCACACTGATTGCCCCTCTGCTGAGTCCAAAAAAGTGGCACAGTGGTGGCGCAAGGGGCTTGTAAATCAGGGCCTTTGTCCGTAGGTTGAATTCCAAGGTCCTTCTCCAGGTTCTTGTGCGCCCTGGAGCACCTATTGTCAAATCAGCGAGACAGGGGAGGTAAGGTTCTAGGGCTTTTAATTGTTAGGAGAGAGTTAACGGGAAAAAAAATGGCTCCGAAGCTACAATAATAGCATGATCGGTAGGCACCTGTCAAATTCAGAAGAGCATAAAGGTATTAGTTTATTCAGTCTCCGGAGTGACCTTTGTCCCCTTCAGCCGGTGTCCCTGCAAAGGACTAACCTTAGTCTACTTCAGCCTGTGTCTCTGCTCCAGAGTAACCTTAGTCCACTTCAGCCGGTGACCCTGCTCTTGTGTAACCTTAGTCCATATCAGCCGGTGCCTCTGCTCCGGAATAACCTTAGTCCACTACAGCCGGTGTCCCTGCTCCAGAGTAACCTTAGTCCACTACAGCCAGTGTCCCTGCTCCAGAGTAACCTTAGTCCACTACAGCCAGTGTCCCTGCTCCGGGGTAACCTTAGTCCACTTCAGCCAGTGTCCCTGCTCCAGAGTAACATTAGTCCACTTCAGCCGGTGTCCCTGCTCGCGTGTAACCTTAGTCCATTTCAGCCGGTGCCTTTACTCCGGAGTAACCTTAGTCCACTACAGCCGGTGTCCCTGCTCCAGAGTAACCCTAGTCCACTTCAGCCAGTGTCCCTGCTCCAGAGTAACCTAAGTCCACTTCAGCTGGTGCCTCTGCTCCGGAATAAACCTTAGTCCACTACAGCCGGTGTCCCTGCTCCAGAGTAACCTTAGTCCACTTCAGCCGGTTTCCCTGCTCCAGAGTAACCCTAGTCCACTTCAGTCAGTCTCCCTGCTCCAGAGTAACCTAAGTCCACTTCAACCGGTGCCTCTGCTCCGGAATAAACCTTAGTCCACTACAGCCGGTCTCCTTGCTCCAGAGTAACCTTGGTCCATTTCAGCCTGTGTCCCTGCTCCAGAGTGTCCTTAATCCACTTCAGCCGGTGTCCCTGCTCCAAAGTAACCTTATTCCACTTCAGCCAGTACGCCTGCTCCAAAGTAACCTTAGTCCATTTCAGCCTGTGTTCCTGCTCCAGAGTAACCTTAGTCCATTTCAGCGTGTGTCCCTGCTCCAGAGTAACCTTAGTCCACTTCAGCCGGTGTCCCTGCTCCAGAGTATCCTTTGTTCACTTCAGCTGGTGTCCCTGCTCCAGAGTAACCTTAGTCCACATCAGCGGGTGTCCCTGCTCCGGGGTAACCTTAGTCCACTTCAACCAGTGCCCCTGTTCCGAGGTAACCTTAGTCCACTTCAGCCAGTGTCCCTGCTCCGGGGTAACCCTAGTCCACTTCAGCCGGTGTCCCTGCTCCAGAGTAACCTTAATCCACTTCAGCCGGTGTCCCTGCTCCAGTGTAACTGTAGTCCACTTTAGCCGTAAGAGGTTCCAACCTATCCGAGGAGCAGGGTGAATTATAAAAAAACACCAACAGATCATTTAGAAAAGCGTAATTGGAGAGCTACAATGTATGGTGAGCCCGTGGCCAATTGGAAAGTATCACAACCTAGGTCCAAGGAGACCAGTGTGACCAGGCCTCCTTTGGCACAGCCAGAGGAGGTAGCAATGGTAGGTGAAAAGAATGAGGTAAAACCATTTAGTTGGAAAGAGGAATCGACTGCCCTGGTGTCTTGGAAGCAGATGATGTTAAATTTCCAAATAAAGTTTGCCTCTTTGAATTCAAACCTGCAATGTTCTATCTGAGGACATTTAAAAAAAGATCTGATTGCCCTCTGTCAATTGGCTCAAGATACTGAGGAGTGATAGAGGTAGTCGAAAGGGAAGTCAATCCTGGCAGTCCAGAGAGCTTAATAGTTCAAACAAATTCAGAATAGGAATATTAGGGATGGAACGAGAGTTTTAAAGTGCAATTGGCTGTAACCCCGGCCTTGAGGGGACACTGGGGCTAAAACCGTTAGTAGGTGGATTGAAAAAACCTACAGGAAGCACTTAGATCAATGAACGAGCAAGACTAGTGCCTGCATGGCGAGAGAGCAAGGTGCCCACCATCTCAGGTCTTTCAAAGTTAACTACCACGCAGTCACCATCATGGACCTTTTGGCATGCACCTATCCAATCTACACGTCTTGCCATTTTGTCATGATTGAAAAACAAGAGATTTTACCAGTCCGTTCATTACACCAGTGTACGGTTTTGTAAATGACCTGCTGTGTGGTGTCAGGTACACCCACCCTCATGTGTGGAACGTGTGCCAAAATTAGCGTAGGAGGAGTAGCATAAGAAGGCAGTGACAGCCTGAGTGGCTGCAAACGTGAGCTGGCAATGGGTCTACATGATGAAATTGGGCTGGCATCAGGAAGCCTCTTAGGCAGAGCTAGGGATGTTTCCAGCCAGGCCCTCATTTTCTCTGCCCCTCACAGGTTCAATGTGGTCTCTGGTCCCTTTCAAGGTGGTGCTGATAAAAGAGAGTCTTTGATAAATTGGCTCCAACAAATTCTTCAGGAGAAGTTCTATGTTAGCAGACAGCTTGGCCCAGAGAGAGTTCAAAGAGTTATAGAGTAGTTACTAAGGGAGGTTCTATGGCATTATGTGAATCAGTTGTCACTTTGGAGGTGTGATGAGAACTGACCCGTTCTTGGGTCCTGGTTTGTGGGTTCTAACACCACTTGTAGCTGAAGATGTTCTTTCCTTAGTTTCCCCAGCATGTCGAATTGGAGTCAACTGAGGATCCGCAGGGGGAGGGTGGACGATGCCAGTTACGGACAGAGTGGCAGGCGCTTTGTCAATGGAATCCAAAGGTGGAGCAGAGTTAGAATTATTCTAAACCATAGCAGAGCAATTGTTGGCCAAGGAGTCCGTGCTGGAGTGTCTGGAAACTGAATTAACATTAAGACCAAGTTCTCCCTCAACAGAAATAATTTCATGGGTTTAGGGTCCCACAGCTGAAGTAAGTAAAGATACTATAGTAGAATGTTTGTGCTTACTTGGATTCATATGATCAGCCACCAAGGGTGACTTTTTATTTTTCTCCATGATAAGCTTTGACTCACAGTTCCCGTGTATAAGGAGAAAGAGATTGGCCCAGTGGACTGGCGCAGACGGCCCGTCCTTGGTCCAGGACATGCCCGGTTGTGCGTTCCCGCCTGTGTCCCACACTGCAGAAGCTACGTCCATGCTATAAAGCAATGGTGGGGAAGTGCCCCCTCCTGGCATGGAATTCTGGGTCTTGCGGTTCTGGCCCAACTGAATGCATCACTGGTGTCCCACGCTGCACGAGTGAAGTCCGCGCTATAAAAAAGTTTCATCTGGCAGTGCACCTGGCCCCACTTAATGCAGCACTGGTGTCAAGTGGATTTAATAGTGTTAAAAAGGGGATCCCCTTCTAAATGTGGGTGTTCCAAGGGCAGGGAAATCATAAATAATGCACAACCACCCTCTGGCAACTCATGAATAATTAACTAGTTTCCCTTAAAATATTGGGCTCAACGGAACATAAGTCTAGGGTGAAAACTACTTTTCATTAACAATTAACATTGGTAAAATGATTCATAAAGAAGCATACAATTTGATCAAGTATCATCTTTGTGTTCCAGAACATCAGTCATGGAATCCACAATTAAATGTAAGGTGCATTTTCATCCTGAATAAACCACAACAATCACTCCTTCATTCATATCTCTCACCCTTAGGATACTAAGAATAAGTATGTAATCTGTCTATTAGTAATGCACAATACCTAGCAGAGTCAGCAAAGGACTACTAGTTTGCTTCTATACTGACACCAGCATAGTTCAATACAACATCTTCTTTCTTTATCTTTGTAATATGATTATGACAGTTGATGTCAGTGGATACAGCTGCTGTGGCTTAAATATTCAGTTATCCTTTGTTGTCTATCTGCGCGGGTTTTGGCGGATCAGTGCCTTCATCAGCAAAGCCACCATCACTCCAAACCATCGTAGGTGCCTGCAATCATATTAAGTATTCTATTGGGCCCATCAACAATGTATACAATTAAAAAGCAATGTACAGCTGGTGGTCAAAACCTTCACCCTGAAAAAATAATCACCCAGTGCACCATCGCCCCAATTGACTCTTAATTAAAACATTAGGCAAGCCATGCTCCTTTTTAGGTCGAGCATTCGAGACCTCTTGTATATATTTTAGTATATACTTATATGTGTATGTACTTTGAGTCCTCTGGAGATCCGCCCTAGGACTTGTCTGCTTTCACTTAGGGACTTTTTTTCTGTTCAACTGCCGCTATTTAACTGTCTAGATAGAAAACAACCAGTAGAGGTCAGTAGGATACCAGAATTGCTTTCTGCTTGTTCAACTGCCTCTATTTAACTGTCTTGAGAGAAAGCGACCAGTAGAGGTCTGTAAAGTACCAGAATTGCTTTCTGCTGAGGGATTATTTTTTTTTTTTCTGGCAACTGCCTTTATTTAACTTTCTTGATAGAAAACGACTAGCAGAGGTCAGTAAAATACCAGAATCACTTTAGCATTCTCTAGATTCCAGTCCATAGAAATTGTCTTCCACGAGCACCCGCAGACAATAATATTTTTTTCAAATCTTGTATTTTCAGTGGTATGACCACCGAAGGCCCTGATTTTATATTAAAAACAGAGTTTTGGAGTATACCATTTCGTGCTGAAAGGCAATATTCCTCTCCATGTGTTCCCATACCTGGTGTGTCACGCAGTTTGGTGCTTACTTTCCCTCCATGTTGAACAGTAGATGTTTCAGCATCCAGGCTAATGTGCTGCATAGCTAAATACATATAAGATCCCAAAGGCGAGACTGATTGCATTGCAAATGCTTGTTATACACTTGTCATCCATCATTTGGGTGCTCATAGAAAAACAATGGAAGCAGGTGGAACGTGCTCCTCATGCATCCCAGACGTGGAGCACCTAAACCATGGTTAGAAATATACTAACCTATCTTATGTGAATCACAGGCTCATAGGGTGAACAGCAAAGTATATGGAAGACTGAAACCATCAGCGGAATGTGAGGTCACTAGAGGATAAAGCAAATCATATACATTAATGAAAAGATCTAAGCTCAATGCGGGAAAAGACCTTGAGGAACAGTTGGTTGACACATACCTAATTTTCACAACTAAGGTTTTGGGCTTACAAGCAAGCCATTGCTGAGACAAGTGACTCCAGAACTTCAGAGAGTGGGGATATATGTTTAAGGAATAGTTTCCACAGTCCTAGAGGAAATAATTGGGCTGAGTAAACTGTCTTGTGAGAATGCACTCAAAAAAGTGCTGGCAAATAGATAACAAATAGGCTGCACAAACTGAATAGTTCCATATGTTTGTAGCTGTTAGGCAGAGATTTAGAAGCTAATAGTGAGTGGCACAACTTGCATTGGTGTTAGTAACTTAAGCAGAAAAGCTACTTACAGAGTGCATGTTAGACCTGTCAGCCCTTTGGGTGATCCCTCCTCATCATTATTTATTTTGTCCCACTTTTGCCTCAAACCCTGTTTGAATTTTTCCTTTTTGGGAACCACCAGACTTTTTCGTGTTGCTACAGATTCAGGGAACCATTTTAGCTACCCCTGAAACTTCTGTCTGAGGGCCTGGAGCACAAAATGGTGGCCACCTGTGACATCACCAGCATCCACTGGAACCTACCAGCACCTTCCAGAACATTCCAGGAGATTCCAGAACTCTGTGACAGTTGGAGACCGTTTAGAATGTTGGGAGGATAAGAGAGGCAGTTGGCAGTTGGAGCTGGCAGTTGGCACCTGACTGGTGAAGAGAGAGGAGCACAACAGTGAAGGAGGAAGGAGTGAAGCAGCAGGGGTGGAAACTTGTGCCTGGAGTGGGGTCCATAAACCCACCCTTGATACTTGTCCCTACTGATGGATCCCAGCCTATAGCCCTGTGTGGGAAGAAGACAGAAGAAAACCATCCTAAGGACCTGGACAGCAGGAACAGGCCTTAGAAGCAGAAAGCAGCAAGATCCTGACCTGAGAACTGGTTTCCCTGGAGTCCGGCGTCGAGTAGCCTGAAGACCTGGAGCCCGAGGTGGAGAAGCGGCGCTGACTGAAGTAGCAGACGTCGTACCCGGAGCCGCCTGAGGTCGTGAGAGGGCGCCGACGGAGGTCGTGAGGAATACCAGAGGTCGAGGAGGAAGTGAACCGAGGTCGAGCGAGCGGCGTCATCGGAGGAGTGAAGTCCGCCCTCCGGAGTCGTCGGAGACCGAGGTAGAGGAGCACCGGAGGTCGGGAGTGAGGATCGCACTCCGGAGTCGCCCGGAGCCTGTGAGGAGGAGCACCGGAGGTCGGGGGTGAGGATCGCACCCCGGAGTCGCCGGAAGTCGACATCGAGGCCAGGCCGGCCGACGTCATCGGAGCCGAGAGCGCCATCGGACCGGAGCCGCCCGAAGTCGACATCGTGAAGAGACTGCCCGACGCCGTCGAATCGGAGGTCGAGATCGAACCGAGGCCACCGACATCGGACCGGAACCGCCTGCCGGCGTCGTCAAAGAACTGACATTGTGCCGAGGCCGCCGAGACCGAACCGGAACCGCCTCACGGCGTCGACACGACTCCAGCGGCGTCGGAACATCAGAAAAAGGGCAGTAAGTGGAGTAGAGGGCGCCTAAGGCCCTGTGGGGACCTGAGAGACTGCTCTAAGGGGCTAGGGAGGTGCTGAAACCCACCTGACTGTGCCTGGGGTGAACTGGGACTAACCTAGAGAGGTTGTGTGGAGAGAGAAAGCCAGGGCACTGGTATACCCCCCTTGGATCTACCTCAGATTAGGCCTCAGCCTTGTCCCAGCCAGGGAGTAGCCCCCCTCAAGCCTTCCACAACCCTACAAGCTGTGCCTGGGCCATATCAGCCCTTAAGAATTGAAGTGTCATCTGATTATATGAGGGTTGCTGTATACTTTTAATTATTTATTGGGGATACTGTATTTATTGAGTTTTTACCTATTTATTGCTGCACTATATTTATAGGTCCACAGGACTTGTTGGTGTACAATATTTATTGGTACAGTATTTATTGCCTCAAAGTATTTAATTGTCTGTATATATTGCACTTGTATTTATGCCCTGTTATTTATGATCACCCCTATTTATTTAATCAAACAGCCAATATTTATTTGACCTGCACTAATTGAAACTTGTATATTGTGATTGACCTATTTATTTTTCCAATCAGCAACTAAGAGAAAAAGATAAAGAAAGAATATTTTCATAATTTTTACGGTGTAGAGTCGTTTTTGGAACGGATGCACGCATGGTTCTTGTATGGGTATATTGTATGCTTAGCACTGCGCCTGTTTCCTGACCACTCGAGCCAAGCTACCACAGTGTGTTCGGGGAGTCCACCACCACCCTGCGGAGTGGGAGTGGGCGTTTCCAACATAAATTGGTGTTCAGTGGTGGGATAGAGCTGTGCCTACGTATACTCAACAATAACTGTGGGTAGTCCATAGGCCTACACCGGGAGTTTTCTCAAAGCGGCCTTCCTAATTGTGGGTTTTTGTTTTTTCCAAATTTACTCTGGTGGTGGGAGGAGGTATTATTAAGGGTACCCCCCTGCATTGTTACTGCACAAAACCTGTCCTCTAACCTGAGTGGGCAAGATGGAGTTTGTACTAGAGAATCTAGAAACGTACACTGTGGCCCAACTCAGGGAGTTTTGCCAGCGGGAGGGGGTGTACTGTCCCCCAGGAGCAAAGAAGGGTGCACTCCAAACCAGCTTAAGGGCTTGGGGGGAGGCACGCCGAGAAAGCAAGGCTGAGGAGGAAGACAGGGATGGAGAGCCTGACCCCGAGGGGGCTGAGATGTACCAACCTGAGGTGGGGAACCTGTCAGCAGGGCCCAGGACACTTTCTAGGAAGGGCAGCACTGTCTCTAGCGGGGGCTTATCCAGCGTGGAGTTAGCAGATCGGAGAGAGAAAAGACAGCTCACATGGGATTTAGCAAAGCTGGAGAAGGAGAAGGAGGAACAGAGGTTGGCTCATGAGACGGAGAAAGAGAGGATGGCTCATGAGATAAGACTGAAAGAGATAGAGCTTCAGATCCTAAGAATTGGAGCACCAACTGTTCCTAATGGTGGCAGCCAAATCCAAGAGTCCACCAGGGAACCCAAACCTTACCTGCCAAAGGACATAGTAGCTAGCTATGGGGCGGGTGACGACATCGCCAAGTGGCTAGCAGCCTATGAGGTCTCGTTGAGGGCCCATGGGGTTCCAGTGAAGTACTGGGGAGGGGGATTGTATAAGTACATGCCTCCAGCTGGTAGGGATGCTTTATTGGCCCTCGAAGAGGATGAGCAGACCCACTACCCCACCATGAAACTGGCGCTCATCAGAAAGTTTGGACTAACACCTGAAAAGTACAGACAGAAGTTCAGGGGTAGTCACAAGCTGGGCACACAGAATTGGGTGGACTTCCTGGACTATGCAAAGAAGGCACTGGAAGGTTGGATTCAGGGCAGTGAAGTAAGGAACTACGAGGAGCTGTTTGACCTAGTACTGAAGGAACACCTACTCGAGAAATGTTTCCCTGAACTGCGGCAACACCTGGTGGATAGCAAGCTGACCAGCCCCCGGAAGCTTGCTGAGGAGGCGGACATTTGGGCTAGTACCCGGGTGTCCACAAGGGGGACTGGAGGGGATACTCAAAAGGCCGGACAGGGCGCCCCCCAGAAGAAAGAAGGAGGGGAAAAGAAAAAGGAGTTCTCCAAAGGCCCCCAAAATAACTTCCAAGGGAAGGGAACAGGATTCACCTCTAAGGCTAACCCACCCAGAAACCCTAATCCTGGCCAGAGTCAGCAGCCAAGGGTTGTCCATTGCTATGAGTGCGGTGGCGTTGGACACTATAAAGGAGATCCGAAGTGTCAGAAACGATCACCCCCTCCCACTGGAGGAAAGCCCCCCGGAGTAGCTAGTGTAGTGCTCGGGGAGGAGATGCCCTTAACTAAGGGAAGGGAGTGGGCGGGTGTCACTTTAGTGTCCCTGGGAGAACGGGAGATGGTTCCTAAGATCCAGGTGCCCGCAAATACCGCAAAGTATGGGCAGTGGATCACCATCAACGGCCAAAGAGGGGAGGCTCTGAGAGACACAGGAGCCAGTATGACTATGGTGCGTAGCCAACTGGTGTCTCCAGAGCAGGTAATTCCCGATGTCCTCCACCCAGCTGCGATGGCTGACGGCAGAACAGGTCACTATCCAGTGGCCGAGGTTCCCTTTGAATGGGGGGGGGTTGCAGGTTCACTTCGAGTTGCCGTAAGCCCTGCCGTGCCAGTCGATTGTCTGCTGGGCAATGACATGGAGCACAACGCTTGGAAGGAGGTGGAATACCGGACTCACACCGAGATGCTGGGTACACCTGACTGGGCCTGTGTTAGCACAAGGTCCGAGACTACCCGAAGAGGGAGTTCATTCCGGCTGGAGCCTGGAACAAAGGCCCAGCCAGCTGCCAGTCAAGGGAAGAACCGAGGACAGGAGGAGCCTGCCTCGGCGTCTCCACCCCGTAGGACGGATAGGCCACCGGAGGTGGTGGACCAGGAGTCTGCGGAGGGGGACGTTACCAACCTGGAGGACCTACCCATCCCGGCCGAGTGGCACGTGGAGGGAGGCCCGTCCAGGGAGGAATTCTGCCAGGGCCAGAGGGAGTGCCCTACCCTTGAGGGGCTGAGGCGACAGGCCGAAGCCCAGGCAGCAGGGAACGTTGAAGGGAACTACAGTGTTTACTGGGAGGATGGCCTCCTCTACAGTGAACCCAAGGCACCCCTACATGGATCGTCACGAGCCTTGGTAGTTCCTCAACGTTATCGAGCCTTCCTTTTAGAGTTGGCTCACGAGATACCATTGGCAGGACACCTGGGGCAAGACAAGACCTTCGCCCGTCTTGTCCCACACTTTTATTGGCCTCAGATGAAAGTGTCGTCCGATACCTACTGCCGGACATGTGTGTCTTGCCAAGCCAGTGGGAAAACAGGGGTGAAGCTGAAAGCTCCCCTGGAACCACTTCCTGTCGTTAGCACCCCCTTTGAAAGGGTGGGCATCGACATTGTGGGTCCATTAGATCCGCCGACTACAGCTGGTCACAGGTTTATCCTGGTTCTGGTGGATCATGCCACACGGTACCCAGAGGCAATACCTCTGAGGACCATAACAGCACCTGTTGTGGCTAGGGCCCTGATGGGAATCTTTACCCGAGTGGGTTTTCCCAAGGAAGTTGTGTCCGACAGGGGGACCAACTTCATGTCAGCATATATGCGGGCAATGTGGAAGGAGTGTGGAGTGACCTACCGGTTCACAACTCCTTACCACCCCCAGACCAATGGTCTAGTGGAAAGGTTTAACAAAACCTTAAAAGGCATGATCAGAAGTCTGCCTGAAAGCCTGCGGAGGAAATAGGACGTCCTCCTCCCCTGTTTACTTTTTTCCTACAGGGAAGTGCCACAGAAGGGAGTGGGCTTCAGCCCCTTCGAGCTTCTGTATGGGCACCCTGTACGTGGACCTCTTAACCTGGTGAGAGACGGATGGGAAAGAACTCCCAGAAAGCTCCCCCAGGATGTGGTGAGCTACATGCTGGCCTTCCGGAGCCAAATGGCTAAGTTGTGGAAGCAAGCTTCTGACAACTTGGAAGCCAGCCAAGCAGTAATGAAGGCGTGGTATGACCACAACGCTCACCCGGTGGAGTTGGAGCCTGGCCAGAAGGTGTGGGTGATCGAACCAGGAGAGCTTAGTGCCCTCCAGGATCGCTGGTCAGGACCCTTTGAGGTGTTGGAGAAGAAGGGTAAGGCTACCTACTTGGTGGACCTGAAGACCCCTCGTCAGCCCCTGCGGGTGCTGCATGCCAACCGCCTCAAACCCCACCACGAGAGGCCCGAAGTCATCTTGATGATGGTGACTGACGGAGGAGAGGACGTGGAAAGCGAGCCTCTCCCTGATCTGTTTGCGTCTCAGGAAAAGGATGGGTCGGTGGAGGGAGTGATTCTCTCCCCATCTCTAACTCCTGAACAGCAGGAGGACTGTCGCCAGGCCCTGGGGCAGTACTCTGCGTTGTTCTCCCTTGTCCCGGGTAGGACTCACCTGTGCGTCCATGACGTGGACACAGGAGACAGCCCACCTGTGAAGTCCAAGATCTACCGGATGTCAGACAAGGTGAAGGCCAGCATTCATAGTGAAGTCACTAAGATGCTGGAGCTAGGAGTGATTGAACCTTCTAGCAGCCCCTGGTCCAGTCCGGTGGTGTTAGTACCGAAAGCTGCACCACCGGGTGCCCAACCAGAACTAAGGTTCTGTGTGGACTACCGGGGACTGAATTCAGTGACAAAGACTGATGCACATCCGATCCCTAGGGCGGATGAATTAATTGACCGGCTTGGAGCTGCCCAATATCTAAGTACCTTTGACCTTACTTCGGGGTACTGGCAGATCTCTTTGACTGATGGAGCAAGGGAAAGGTCAGCCTTCTCCACGCCCAATGGCCACTACCAGTTCTGTGTGATGCCCTTTGGGCTCAAGAACGCACCTGCCACGTTTCAGCGCCTGGTAAACCAGATCCTCACCGGAATGGAGAGTTTCTCTGCTGCTTATCTGGATGACATAGCCGTCTTCAGTAACAGCTGGGAGGATCACTTGCGTCACCTGCAAGCTGTTCTCCAGGCCCTGAGACAAGCTGGATTGACGATCAAGGCCAGCAAGTGCCAGATCGGGCAGGGGTCGGTAGTGTACCTTGGACACTTGGTGGGTAGGGGAGCGGTGCAACCCCTCCAGGCGAAGATCGAGGCCATCATGGCCTGGGAACCCCCCAAGACACAGACTGAGGTCCGAGCATTTTTGGGCCTCACGGGATATTACCACTGCTTCGTGAAGGGGTACGGTACCATCGTAGCCCCCCTCACGGAGCTCACGTCCAAGAAACAACCTCGACGGGTAGTCTGGACGGAGGCTTGTCAGCAAGCCTTTGAGAAATTGAAGAAAGCCATGTGCGAGGCCCCGGTCTTAAGGGCCCCAGACTTTTCCAAGAAGTTCATTGTCCAGACAGATGCATCAGAACATGGCATTGGGGCAGTGTTATCGCAACTCAACGAAGAGGGTCTGGATCAACCCGTGGTCTTCCTATCCAGGAGACTACTTCCCAGGGAACAGAAGTGGAGTGCAATAGAGCGTGAAGCCTTTGCAGTGGTATGGGCTCTGAAGAAGTTGCGGCCATACCTGTTTGGCTCGCACTTCCTGGTTCAGACCGACCACAGACCCCTTCGTTGGCTGATGCAAATGAAGGGGGAGAATCCCAAGTTGTTGAGGTGGTCTATTTCCCTACAGGGAATGGACTTTCAGGTGGAACATCGGCCTGGAGTGGACCACGCCAATGCAGACGGTCTCTCAAGGTATTTCCGCCTTAGTGATGAGAACTCCCAAGGGGTTGGGTAGCTCTCCCCACTTTCAGCTGGGGGGGACGCGTGTTAGACCTGTCAGCCCTTTGGGTGATCCCTCCTCATCATTATTTATTTTGTCCCACTTTTGCCTCAAACCCTGTTTGAATTTTTCCTTTTTGGGAACCACCAGACTTTTTCGTGTTGCTACAGATTCAGGGAACCATTTTAGCTACCCCTGAAACTTCTGTCTGAGGGCCTGGAGCACAAAATGGTGGCCACCTGTGACATCACCAGCATCCACTGGAACCTACCAGCACCTTCCAGAACATTCCAGGAGATTCCAGAACTCTGTGACAGTTGGAGACCGTTTAGAATGTTGGGAGGATAAGAGAGGCAGTTGGCAGTTGGAGCTGGCAGTTGGCACCTGACTGGTGAAGAGAGAGGAGCACAACAGTGAAGGAGGAAGGAGTGAAGCAGCAGGGGTGGAAACTTGTGCCTGGAGTGGGGTCCATAAACCCACCCTTGATACTTGTCCCTACTGATGGATCCCAGCCTATAGCCCTGTGTGGGAAGAAGACAGAAGAAAACCATCCTAAGGACCTGGACAGCAGGAACAGGCCTTAGAAGCAGAAAGCAGCAAGATCCTGACCTGAGAACTGGTTTCCCTGGAGTCCGGCGTCGAGTAGCCTGAAGACCTGGAGCCCGAGGTGGAGAAGCGGCGCTGACTGAAGTAGCAGACGTCGTACCCGGAGCCGCCTGAGGTCGTGAGAGGGCGCCGACGGAGGTCGTGAGGAATACCAGAGGTCGAGGAGGAAGTGAACCGAGGTCGAGCGAGCGGCGTCATCGGAGGAGTGAAGTCCGCCCTCCGGAGTCGTCGGAGACCGAGGTAGAGGAGCACCGGAGGTCGGGAGTGAGGATCGCACTCCGGAGTCGCCCGGAGCCTGTGAGGAGGAGCACCGGAGGTCGGGGGTGAGGATCGCACCCCGGAGTCGCCGGAAGTCGACATCGAGGCCAGGCCGGCCGACGTCATCGGAGCCGAGAGCGCCATCGGACCGGAGCCGCCCGAAGTCGACATCGTGAAGAGACTGCCCGACGCCGTCGAATCGGAGGTCGAGATCGAACCGAGGCCACCGACATCGGACCGGAACCGCCTGCCGGCGTCGTCAAAGAACTGACATTGTGCCGAGGCCGCCGAGACCGAACCGGAACCGCCTCACGGCGTCGACACGACTCCAGCGGCGTCGGAACATCAGAAAAAGGGCAGTAAGTGGAGTAGAGGGCGCCTAAGGCCCTGTGGGAACCTGAGAGACTGCTCTAAGGGGCTAGGGAGGTGCTGAAACCCACCTGACTGTGCCTGGGGTGAACTGGGACTAACCTAGAGAGGTTGTGTGGAGAGAGAAAGCCAGGGCACTGGTATACCCCCCTTGGATCTACCTCAGATTAGGCCTCAGCCTTGTCCCAGCCAGGGAGTAGCCCCCCTCAAGCCTTCCACAACCCTACAAGCTGTGCCTGGGCCATATCAGCCCTTAAGAATTGAAGTGTCATCTGATTATATGAGGGTTGCTGTATACTTTTAATTATTTATTGGGGATACTGTATTTATTGAGTTTTTACCTATTTATTGCTGCACTATATT
Organism: Triturus cristatus; assembly: GCF_964204655.1. Taxonomy (NCBI): domain Eukaryota; kingdom Metazoa; phylum Chordata; class Amphibia; order Caudata; family Salamandridae; genus Triturus; species Triturus cristatus. The sequence goes on from NC_140592.1 coordinate 48,532,890, forward strand.
TATAGGTCCACAGGACTTGTTGGTGTACAATATTTATTGGTACAGTATTTATTGCCTCAAAGTATTTAATTGTCTGTATATATTGCACTTGTATTTATGCCCTGTTATTTATGATCACCCCTATTTATTTAATCAAACAGCCAATATTTATTTGACCTGCACTAATTGAAACTTGTATATTGTGATTGACCTATTTATTTTTCCAATCAGCAACTAAGAGAAAAAGATAAAGAAAGAATATTTTCATAATTTTTACGGTGTAGAGTCGTTTTTGGAACGGATGCACGCATGGTTCTTGTATGGGTATATTGTATGCTTAGCACTGCGCCTGTTTCCTGACCACTCGAGCCAAGCTACCACAGTGTGTTCGGGGAGTCCATCACCACCCTGCGGAGTGGGAGTGGGCGTTTCCAACAGTGCACAAACATTTAGCTATCTGTTTCTACTACTGAGTAGCAAGAGTGAACACCACCGTGAAAATGAAATAAAAGCATGTGTGGGGCTGTACAACTCATCGAGTATGTTATGAGTTGCTAGCCACTTTTCTAACTCCTGCAGCACCTAGAAATGCACTGACATACAAATATAACGCTACAAAAAATGAACCAGGACCTTTTAAGGTCTAGCACACGTGCTCCTTATATCAGTGGTCTGTATGAAAAGGGGTGTGCACTTCCTCCAAACAAAAAAAGGTAGAAGATTAACGTTTCAGGGAAAGAATTGTGCTCCAAAAGGAGCTCAGGTCCTCACACACCTGAATGGCTGTCATGCTTCATCATTGGGCTAGTTCCTCGTCAGGCCGACGCTGCAATGCCTGACAGGCACCCACTAGGGGGCTCTTTAACAGAGATCTTTTCTTAGCCATCTGGTGAAGTGGGGGGTGTGGGCTCAAGTGGTATGTGTAGAGTGGTAATAAAGAGTGGGTTAAAATAGGAGTAGGGTCAAACTATTTAATGATTGAGTTCACAAGCCTAATTAAAAATTCTGCGCTGTTTTAGCATATAATGGTCCTAGTTAGCAAAGTGAGTGAGTTGGTCTAAAACAAGGTAAACATGTTTCTTCTCGCCTCTATATGTCGAAAACGATCATGTGGCGATTCTTCAGGATTCTAAGACAAAAACCTACACTACATTCTGACTGGATTCTATGGGTGCTGTATTGTGGTAGAGTAATCAGTCACGCAACAGGTCTAACTGTAACAATGAACCTTAGCCTGGAATAAATAACAACAACCTGGAACACAAAGAGGGACAAATATCACAAATAAACTGTAAATAAATGTAGACTCATAGATCAACATTTAAAATTGTGCCGCATACGTAATGATTCATGACTGCATGCCCCAAGGGATACAAAAACACAATGACACCAACATCCATAGCACTGTGCTGGCGGCTTGCTAGCAGAACAGCGGGGCTTGAGAAGTTTAAAGCCTACCCAATTATGGTATCGGTCAAAGCCCAAAAGAAGAGATGGCAGAGGAGACCCCTATTAGCATCCTAAGTGAGGGGAAGAAACAAGGCTTTTAAGTGTGGGTAGTGTCTTACCGTGGACCCGGTAGGGTTTGTAGGCGCAGCTTCATACCCCTACACTATCCAACACTTACCCTACTGTTGCACCCCCGGGAGTTAGAATAGTAATTTTTACCCCTACACTATCCAACACTTACCCTACTGTTGCACCCCCTGGAGTTAGAATAGTAATTTTTACCCCTATACTATCCAACACTTACCCTACTGTTGCACCCCCTGGAGTTAGAATAGTAATTTTTACCCCTACACTATCCAACACTTACCTTACTGTTGCACCCCCTGGAGTTAGAATAGTAATTTTTACCCCTACACTATCCAACACTTACCCTACTGTTGCACCCCCTGGAGTTAGAATAGTAATTTTTACCCCTATACTATCCAACACTTACCCTACTGTTGCACCCCCTGGAGTTAGAATAGTAATTTTTACCCCTACACTATCCAACACTTACCCTACTGTTGCACCCCCTGGAGTTAGAATAGTAATTTTTACCCCTATACTATCCAACACTTACCCTACTGTTGCACCCCCAGGAGTTAGAATAGTAATTTTTACCCCTATACTATCCAACACTTACCCTACTGTTGCACCCCCTGGAGTTAGAATAGTAATTTTTACCCCTATACTATCCAACACTTACCCTACTGTTGCACCCCCTGGAGTGAGAATAGTAATTTTTACCCCTATACTATCCAACACTTACCTTAAATGCAATGTAATATTATGCGTTGTAATGGTATGCGTTGTAAAGGTAGTATGCGATGTAATGGAATGCGTTGTAAAGGTAGTTTTTAAAAATGCGTTGTAGTGTCATGCGATGTAATGGAATGCGTTGTAGTGGATGTTGCGTTGTAAAAATTGCGTTGTAAGTGCATGCGTTGTAAAAGTATGCATTGTAACGTCATACATCCGATGGTCCTATCATAAAACCTAGCTCTTGTGAATACCTTACACACAAGCTTCCTGGCATACCCTCGAGTAATGAAATGTCAACTGGACTCAATAATAGAACAATATTTTTGTGAACAATATTTTAAAAAATGTTTTTATGTCAGATGATAGTTTTGGATACAACATTATTATGGACATGCTGTGGATTTTCACAGTTTTGTGGAATGTTGGAGGCTTTTCACCCTCTCCAACAAGAGGCAGAAAATCCTTCAGACCCGAACCAGACATCACAAATAGTAAAAAATTTCACAGATTTGAAAAAAAGATTTTTTTTATCCTTCAAATTTTGCAAAATTGAATCTTTCACACCTATTGATAACATATAGAGCAAAGTCCTGAGACACATTCACGTCTACATTATGAAAAAAACATCAGGTATGATGAGAAAATACATCACTGGACAGACCTACGGCTGCAGTACCAGACACAGTGATATCTTGCCATGACGACTACAATCAACAAGAGACCCCTGAATCGTGCTGGGACACCCCCAGACTATGGACATGTTCTGTAGCTGGTCCTTTTGTTTTCAGGAAAATAGTACAATGGAGTTGTTCCACAGTATTTGCTAAGCTTTATTTTTAGAGTATCAGTTATTTTCCAGCACGTCCAGGTTTCAGAGGAGAACCCTTCTTACTTCAAGCTTTTACATCTAGAATGTACTTGTCATCTACATACAACTGTGCAGTGTACCTGATCTGTCAAGGGAAGCTGTGTATGCCCTTTATTCTTCCTCAATTCATTTACCTTCTGATAGTTTCTGCCACTTTGGAATCCTTGGTCATATCCACTCCTGCCTCATATTTTAGGCTTTCAGGCTTCAGAAAGCCATAGGTACCATACAAAAACCAACCTCTGATCAGCACCGCAACGCGTCCTTAATGATCGTTCTTCATCTCCAGGTCCTGGACCTACCTTCCCCTTCTCCTCTGTACATTATCCACCCTACTAGAATTCAGAAAGGGACTCAAGACCTGACTCTTCGACTGATCCCAGCAAGAACCCAGCGCCCAGATACCCTTGCAGGCCAATAGCCGTGCTCAACAAATCCAAGTTGATTGATTGATTGATTGATTGATTGATTGATTGATTGATTGAAAGGTTAAAAGGAAGATTGCATCACCTACTGTATTTTATGATCTACATTAACTGCAGCCACAGGTCTGCATCAATTTGGAGCACTGCTTTATCCATCATCCGTGAAACAAGCATTGGCAAAAGACAATAGACCTGTTGCTGGCTGCCAGCCTTTTCGTTTCGTCATTGCTTGTTTTGTTATGATTTTTGCCAAACGTTATTGTTAGAGGAGCTACCAGGCCCTCACGTATATTGAAAAAAAATTGGCAAAATTATTCTTGGTCTCAAAAAGCACATATTGCCATAGCTGTCCCTGGTTTTGAGGGAACGGTGCTGCGCGCGGATGTGCTGCTCATGAAACAGCAGAATTCAGCCACTCACAGTGAAGTTAGACAATCAATGGCTGAAGTTGGCTGGCCCAGGTCCCCATACTGCATGCTGCAGTGGGTGGCAGAAAAATGTGAACGGCACAACAGGCAAGTGGATAAAGATGGCTGGTTGGAAGATCCTGTGAGTACGTATATCAGTTACGACAGTAGTAAAATCAAAAGACTTTGGATAATGCCAGAACTACAAATCCACTTTTGGCAACCTAGCAGTCTTTACGTCAAACTGCTTTGTGCCTGTGACCTTAGATCCACTGGCCTGACCTTCTATTACTCAAACATATCTAAGGTGGTTAAGACCAAGGGTTAGATTGTGAAATTTTGCACATTTCTTAAACTATTGTGCACCACTATTTGCAGTGATCGGGTAGTGCCATAACAAAGAGGCCAGGTTCATAAAAACATTTTTACTCAGTGTTTTACTCCCTGAAATTCAGTAAGCCATGCCTCGGAAAGGAGAAATACACAACAACTCAAAGAAAAAATGCTGTAAATCAAACTCGACATTCGCCAGGGAGTCAGTGCAAATGGCATTTTTGCACAAGCTATTTGGAGCAACTGGCAATATAAATTTACTTACGAACTCTACAAATGTGTACAATTGGTCCCCAAGACTCTAAATTAGATTTTCTTCTGTGTAGCCTCAGAGAACGCTTAAGAGCCAAAGTATGTAGATCTACTCCACCGTGGATTGAAAATGTTTGCTCTTAACTTTGTTGCTACAACTTAGGGGCATATCAACAAGGGCTTTATCTCTGCTTTTTTGGCTTTAAAAGCCAAAAAAGCAGAGATAAAACTAGCGCCCTATCAACAACAGGGTGCTAACACGCAAATTTGCATGTTAGCACCGTTTTACTCTACGCTTCCCCTTGCATCTCTAATGAGATGCAAAGGGGGCGTTCCAGAGTAAAATAATAGGAGAAATGTCGCTAAGCGACATTTCTCCTATTATCAAGAATGTCGCTAATCCTGTTAGAGACAAAAAAAGCAGCGCTAACCGCGGTTAACGCTGCTTTTTAACGTCTGCTAATTTTCAGACTTAGCCATGATATCCTATGGAAGGAGGATATCATGGCTAAGTTTGCCTGTCCCTATCAACAAGGTAACGTGTGATTATCGCTGGGTTTCCAGCGATAATCACACGATAAGCCTGTTAGCGTGTAGATTTTTATCGCTATTGAGATAAGCGTTGCTAATAGCACGCTATCTCAGCGATAAAAATTCACGCTAGCCGGCGATAATTATCCTCACGCTAAGAGCGCTGAGCGATAATTATCGCCGGTTGTTGTTAATATGCCCCTTAAACTGCCCTATTATTGGCTTCCAGCACTGTTTGGTCGTATGAAGCACTTTAATGGGCTTTGGGCTAGGCCGCAGTTCACAAACACTGCAAATGATTCCGCAGATTTACATCCCACAGTTCTACTCACTTCCCACCAGTTTTCAGCTCTCTACCAAGGGAGCAACCATTGACCAACTTTAGTTTAGGTTAGTTCTTTCTCCTGAGCCCTCGCACCCTCCAGAGAGGTTCATGGTGCTTGCAGCCTAAACAGAACACAGACAGCTGAGGCACGGCTAGTTACCAGGAGTACCTCGAGCAAAGAAAGCTGGGCTCCAGAAATTTGAGGAACCATAGTAGTTTCACAGTGAAGCAAAATGTAATGTTATCATGTTATGTTATAAATGGTTGAAAATGCGGTCCCTCATCCCCTTATGGATATCCCAGCGCAGAACCAAAACTTACACGAAAAGGGCATAGAGAGTACTTTGGGAGAAAATCCTAACAGGAAACAGAGAACAGTAGTCTAGGCTGGTTTTAAGAAACTTCCTAAACAGCGTGAGACTTGACATAGGTCACAATTTCAATGGAAGGACATTTCAGTGAACATCAGCAAGGCGGGTAAACGAACGACCACCCCTTCTCGTCCTTTGGATTCGACACATGGCGATAATGGCCTGCGTGGCTGATTTGAGAGTCCGTGCTGGCTTGTAGAAAGATTCTCTTTTCCTCAAGTGACTCCTGGGACCAGCAGCATTCAGTGTTCGATGGACACAGCAGAGTAGGTTGAAAATAGTGCACGTGTGAACAGGTAACCAATGAAGGGATTTAAGAGCAGAAGGCATAACCAATTTGCTTGGTTAATTGCAGATCATGCAGACATGCATGTTCTGAATGATTTGCAAGCGCGAAAACTAGTAATCTGCCATGCCCACATACACAGCGTTCCTATAGTCCAGGCAACTAAGGCAAGTGCCTGGATGATGGCTTTTGACATTGGATGGGTAGCCAGTTAAAGATCATTTGCAGTAATTGCAGGATGCCGTAAGTAGATCCACATACAGAGGAAACCTGAAATGTTATAGATCACGTGTCCTCGACTAGGGTCCTTTGATTTCTTGTAGTTTCTAGGGATAGCATGCAGTCACCTGTACCTCATTCTTTGGTAGCCATGCCCCAGCCCTTGCTATCCTTCATCTCAGAAGTCATGAAGGAAGGTGACAGGATGGGCATTCCGTCGCAAGACCCATTGAATTTGACACTGCACCTTATTTACTAGAGTAACCTAAATAGGAGGCAGCGGCAAAATTAACACCAGGGAAAACCTGTCCTTAACCTGGCGAAACAAGTAGAAGTTAAAAATTTCTCATCTTTTTCGTTGTTTCGTTGTTTCTATGTGTGCTGCATTGTGCAGCACACATAGAAACGGCAAATCCCCATGAATGATTATTTATGTGCAGGAAGGTGTCCCTTCCTACACATAAACAATCATTACAAAAAATGATGAGTTGCAACTTCTATGTGTGCAGCACACATAGAAGTTACAAATCACCATTAGTGATTGTTTATGTGCAGGAAGGGACACTTCCTGCACATGTTATGTTATGTTATGTTATATTATATACGCTTGTAGCGCGCACGGATACTCCGAAGAGTGTCCCGGCGCGAGCCAGGCAAGGGTCCAATACAACCACAGATAAAAAGACTAGAACAGGAAGGTTTTCAGATTCTTTTTAAAAATCACAGGGTCCTTGATGCCCCTCAGAATCAGTGGCAGAGCATTCCAAGCCTGCGCCGCCAGCCGGGAAAAGGAACTACCGCCCAGTCTTAGGCGCTTGAATCGAGGAGTCTCTGCCAAAAGTTGAGAAGACGAACGCAGCTGTCTTGCCGGGGTGTAGAAAGCCAGCCTATTCTGTAAGTAGATAGGACCCAACCCATACAGGGCTTTATGAGCGATGGATAAGATTTTGAATTTTATTCGGGACTTAACCGGGAGCCAATGCAGCGATCGCAAGTGTAAACGCACACTACATCTGCTGGAGCTGGAAAGACCGAGCAGAAGACGGGCGGCTGCATTTTGAATCACCTGTAATTTATCCGACAGGTAACCCGGAATGCCAGCGTACAATGCATTAGCATAATCAAGGCGCGAAAGGATTAACGCACGAACCACAGTCTCCTTAGCAGCCTTGGGAAAAAGAGGAAGAAACGTCCTCAAAGACCTAAGAGTGCTAAAGCAAGAACCCGCTAGCTTGTTATCTGTGAGGAAAAAATCAAGTTCTCGCCGAACCAGACCCCAAGGTTCTTAACGGAATCACCCTTAGAGCAAGGAAGGGGAAAACCAGGGGGCCATAATCTCCTTCTGAAGTCGTCAGGGAAAGCACCATACAAGAGGATCTCCGATTTCTTCTCATTGCATTTAAGCTGAGCCCGAGCGAGCCACCGAAAAACCGAGGATAGACAATGTTGAGCAGGGAGGACCGAGTCCTCATCTCGTCCCCAGGAAAACAGCCGTTGGGTGTCATCCGCATAGGCCATCACCTTAACCCCCAAAGCTTCCGCCAGATAAACAAGCGGAGTAACATAGATGTTAAAAAGGAGGGGACTAAGGGATGACCCCCGTGGAACACCTATGACCACCATCCGTGAAGCCGAAGCACACAGAGGAAGCCAAACCTGCTGAGAACGGCCCTCCAAGAAAGACCTAATCCAGCCCCACACTGACCCAGAAATTCCGATCTCCCAGAGGCGATTGGGAAGCAGGGAATGAGGCACTGTATCGAAGGCCGCCGAGAGGTCCAGCATAACCAGGGCTGCCCTCCCACCGGCATCAAGGCACTCTCTAATCGCCTCAGACACCTCCAGTAAGGCAGACTCAGTACTAAAAGCCGCCCGAAACCCTGACTGTGCCGGATGGAGCAGGCCAGAGGCCTCCACATACTCAGTAAGCTGATTAGTGACCACCTTTTCGCAAACCTTGGCCAAGCTAGGGAGCAGCGAAATAGGGCGGTAATTTCCAGGAGTAAAAGGGTCCAAAGATGGACATAACCAATCACTCCCTCAACGCAGGCACCCTTGCACTATGGTGCCAGGCAGCTGAATTTAGCGTCAGCCCTAGGGAAAACGCAGGGATTTGCCGTACCATTTAAATACGGCACATCCCTGCGTTTTCAGAATTTTTGCTTAACGTACGCTTCGTCATTCCCTTGTAAATATGCTCCTCAGCGTCTCCATGGAAAACCTTCCAACCGACCAAAGCAGTAACCGTCAAGATCTGATTAGAGAGAATTACCCCGCTAAGAATGCGATGAAGAATTTGCAGCTTGGAAACAGAGGCTGAGCAGAGAGGCATCTGCATGTTCTAGAACATCAAAGGATAACTCATCCCACTTTTAAAGACAGGTCCTGTTACCCAATGATCAGTGAGGCAGCAGGGTCGACAATTTATTTTTGACTCAAGAAGACTGTATTTGACAAGGAATTGAATGAGTTGTGCATGTGTGTTGGTGTTAGTGGGCATAGGGTGTCTATGGGTCGCAATGACTTTGTGGCATTAGCCTGTCCAAGCCAGCCTGAACCTTTTCTAACCAAGTGCCTTAATGTTGCCATTATCCTATAAGTGCTCCGTTCACCAATGATGCTTTGTCGCAGTTTCTTGTCCCAGTGCCTGTATCACGTGGATACATTTCTGAACTAGGTCTCAGTTACACATCTGGGATTTTGCAGTAGACTTTTTGTGTCTCCAGAAACATGTCTTCTTTGTCTTCTTTTATGCCAATAATGCACTGACTTTCCTCTCTTGCTTACTTTCTAGGTTTGGCGTATGCTCTTCTCGCTGGCGTACCTCCGGTGTTTGGCCTCTACACCTCCTTCTTTCCTGTTTTGGTCTATACTTTCTTTGCGACATCCAAGCATGTCTCTGTAGGTAAGTCCGCTTCTAGCTGCATTGAAAACAAATGCACCCTGGCTGTGTTGATGGCACCTCTTCTGGTGTGGCAGAGAAATTTGATTAGGGTCCCAGTTTTATGGTGTGTAATTATATATTTTTTTTCATTTTTGTCTGTATTTTAACATATTTATTTTTCCTCATTTGATTGATATTTATCCATATTTGTTTTACCTCATTTTATCGGTATGTATCTATATTTATTTTTCCTCACTTTATTGACACTGATTCATATTTATTTTTTGAGCAGTGTAAAATTTAAATGATAGCTGTTAAATTTGCACATGTATTTAGCTGATAAACATACACTCACACTTCGGTATGTCTAGGGTTACAGTGTGCCAAATAGTCATATAAAATAAATGAATACACTCACCTGAAAACATTAGGGTTGCAGTGCTAGCAGGTGTACACTTCTTCAGCTATTTACATTTTTCCAGAAAAAATAGAGCAGATTTACCATTCTTTTACGACATACAACGCAGCAAGGCAACTGGCTGCGCTGCGTTGCGTGAAAGGGAGAGAACAGATACTGGCACACTGAGGGCTGCCTAGCGCCAATGCAGGCACCATTGGGCCTTCGTGCAAGGGTGTCTGCCTTACGGACAGGATTGTTTTTTGCGCAGGAAGCAACACTTTCCTGCACAAAAACAACTTAGAGGCATTGTCCATGTTTCGATGTATTCTGCAGAATACAGCGCATATGGAAAGAGAAATTAAATAAAGATATTTCTTCTCGTTGCGAATCTGTCGGGCAGGTGCACCATTTTGGCACAAACTCATGTTTACAAGTCTTTGTAAACCTGGGTTCGCAGCAAAATACATTGGTGGATGCTTGGGAGGGACATGCTCCACATACGGAATGCCAATCCAACGCAAAATAACGCAATTACTTTGTATTTACTAAACCATGCAAAGCCACACAAAGTGGCGTTTTTTTTGGGTGGCTTAGTAAATCCCAGTTACAGTTTCCGTGCGATGACTTGCGTCACGCAAGGACGACGCAAGTGCTTAGTAAATCTGCTCCATAGTTTTTAACTCTCAGTGCTGTCGATATGCACAGCAATTATTTTTTAAACTTCCTTAATTGTCAATAAACACAGCTATTGGATTTAAACTCATAAAGAAACCCCTCAAGAAAGATAAAATGTTTGTATTCTTCCATTTATTTAAAATAAATATGGACAGGGAAATCAATTGTTTTTCATCTGTATTTATGTTTATAAATAAAGCAGAAATTGCAATTTTTGTGATGACACTCTTGTGAGAGCAGCTCCTTCACAATGTATACTGAAATATACCATGAAGATTGTTAAGTGTCTGCTATGGCAAGCGACTGGGTGGCACAAACGGAATTAAAAGATGCCAAGATAATCAAGATAAGAGATTATGACACCTAAAACAGTTCAATAGTTTTTTGCATAACACATGTGGTTTCATAATTATATTATTAAGGATAATAATGCATCCTTTTTGCTCATTCCTTTCTTACTATCCTCCAATAGTCTTTTCATCATTTTGAAGATTTTATATGAAAAGTGTCTGAAAGGTAAGATGGTCACCTTTGACATTCACCTGATTATCAAAAAGGTTTTGTTTTGCAACATTCACTTGCAGACACATTCATAAGTGTCCTAAGAATCTCTTTCTGTTTGATTTGTTTGCTTTCATCATGGAAGCTATTTTTGAGCATTTTCTGTATCATGTAGTGGGCCTTTGCACGTTATGTCTGTCTTGGTCTCCTATCTTCCAAACATTTGCTCACTCACACTGTCATATCACTCTCCTCCCACACTATTTTGTTCACTTATTAATCTGTCACCTCACTTACACATTCACTCATTCATCTCACACACTCAACACAATCACTCACACACTCAACTCACTCACTCATTCATTTACTCATCTCAGACCCTCACTTACTGAATTATCAATAGTTCCTTCAGACGCTGCATTTGTTAAATTCTGACATCTCCAGTGAACAAAATCCTCCCCATCACCCATTTCTTTCAACTCTGGGAAGAAAGTGGCCACTAATGAGCTACTGATTCACCTGAATGTCAAATACATCAAGCATGTAGTTCCAAAAAAAGAATACTAAATAACCCCACTTGGGCCTCGGGATTTGTCATAGGTCCCAGAGCATCCCTCTTACGATTCACTGGCCCTCCCCCACCAAGGTGGCATGCTTCATCATCAGGTTGTGCTCCTCACTGGGAGCTGCAACGCCCAACAGGCCATGCGAGAGGGCTCTCTGCCAGAGATCTTTTACTCCGTCTGTACGCCTTAAGACCTTCAGTCATTGGACGTGAGCCCTACAGAATTTCCTGGGCTAACCGTAAACTGGAAAAATGCTAACATTAATTAAGGCTATCCATATTAATTTTAATTTCAGTGAATGTCCTTCTTAAGATTAAAAACACAACAGTAGAACCCTGTGAGGAGCAGTGTTCCCTGACTTCAATTTAAAGTTGACATGTTTCTTGCCTATGTGTCCCTACCTGGAATCAGTGGCAACTCATCAGGACCGAAATGAGTATCATTCCTAATCTGCCTGATGTGAGACTCCGATGAAGCATTAATGATGCTCACCCACAATATGATATTCACAAGTGTGTGTCCTAATTGTGAGTATAATATACATTCATGGTGCCCCTTATTAGGCTCCCGTTATTATAAATGCTTGTGGTCTGTAAGGGCATATGAAACATAGATAACCGCCGTAAGTCACAAGTATATTTTTACTTTAGAGATAACTACTTTCAGTTTTTACGAATCTTTTATGAGTCATTCATAAAAGTGCACCATTCATATCTTCAAGCATGCACATGCTGTGTGCAATCATATGCACAGTACATAGAACACCCCACACATTGTGACTTTAAAGTGTCTTCTAAACTTTTGGGTGGGCTTACCCGTAACCCCACTTGACTGACCTCCTTGGGTTCATGTGCAGAAAGAAGTTCCCCTTTTACAAGGCATTTGAAGGTATCTGTATACAAATTAGCATGGAATTGTCCAAGATCTAGAGATCACATTGGCAGAATGGACAAGTTAACGATCGGAGCCTCTTACTTGCCAGCACCAAAACTCCCTCAGTTCATGTACCGACTCCACGTAATAGGGTTGAGGGGGAATTAGACGTGTGATGCTCTATCAGGTGTGTGTGTCTTAATCGTGTCTTAAACCCGATAGACTAGTTGCAGGGGCCATCTTGGGGATGTAATTATCCCCTGCCCCTGTAGCGTGTATTCTTTAAATACTTGCTCAAAATAGGATCTATCAACTTAGCGCTTATTAATGATCCTGACTGATGATGAATATTAGTCAGAATGACTGTCCCTGCAGTTTACCATGTACTCTGTGGACATATTAAAGCACTGACTGGAAACCGTGCAATTTGTTCTTACCTAGTGATGTTTTCCTATGTTGATATTAATCCTACTTTGTTCAATGGAAGAGGTTCTGCGTCTGGTGCTCAGATCCACTTTGATTGTATCACCTGACGAGAAGAGGCTGGTCTTCCATATCAGCTTCATGTAATCAAATCAAAACTGCAATTTTTCCTATTTATGTCCTCTTTGCAGCAATCACTGCCTACCAAAAATGTCTTTCACAAATTTCCTTTTTTCAAATTCCTGCAGGTAATGATCTCCTTGAAGGTATTAAGAAAGTCTTTCCTCCTATTTAGTGACCATACCCTCCATTGGAGCTGAATATTTTTCTATCTTGTCTCTTCTTCCTCAGTTTATGCCAATACATAAAGCTTCCCTGCAACCTCTGTTTTGGAAGGCGTCTTTTCTAGACGCTATAACCACCATATGCATGATTAGAGAAATTCAGGCTTTACACAGCCTTTTACTGCAATATGTAGTGATTCGGATTCATCCCAAAGTCAAGACCCCTCATCTCCTGCAGAGAGCTTTCTCCAACCTTTCAGTGTGAGGCGGATTTGGAAATTGTATCTAGACAAAACTATGGACTTGAGAAAGTCTAAACCATTTTCTGTAAATCATGGTCCTTTACCAATAGGATTTGCCACTCTGAAACAACCCTTATGTAGATGGATAGTCTCAAGCGTAATCCTCTGATACCCGAAAGGTAACACAGTCTTACCTGGAAAACCAAAAGCCCATTTGAAAAGAGGTAAAGGGACTCCTGCTGTGTTACTAAGGAATATTCCAGTCTCCGAGATCTGCAAGGAAGCAACTTGGACGTCAGTAAGACCAATTTATCGACATTTCATTTAGGCACGCTATAGCCGCGAAGGTACAAATCATTCTTTCCTATTCTATACTGAACGACGTGTGGGTTATTTCACCCCAGAAATGCATAACGTTTCAGCAATGATGAAACAACACATTCATTCAGTTTGTTCTGGAACATGTGTTGGATTAAGTCATTTCTAACTGATTTATAATTATTTGGAACTGACTCACTGGATGAATTTAAATATCATTAAAAAATCACATTTTCTAATAAGAAAATTTCTTTGAAAATATTCAAATCGCCCCAGCCTCAAGCCTGTCTACATTGTTTCTTCATTTGGTAAAGCTTGACCTGGTTTTACATCATAGAGGCTCAGGAGTTGATCCATATCTGCGTCCTTCTTCCCAACCTAAACACCCAGATATATTAGGGTATCATAAAAAGTTACATATAAAAATAAACACATACAGAGAGGAAAAAGTATGTATAAATATATTTAGAACATACATTTTGTACTTGGCCCAACCATGCCATTTCAAAGCCTTAAACTAAAAATGAAAATCTGAGATTATAAATTGGAACACCAAAAATATATATATATAAATTAAATTAACTTTGTGTAAAACACTGTTTTTGTCTGAAGGTAATCCATATGCAAATAAATATACATGGTCTTGAAATTAACTACTGTGAGATTATCTCCTGATATAGGGGCCGATTCACAGAACTAATCTGAGATAAAATCCTAAACTTACTACTTTCGGTATTCACAGAAGGCATTTAGTAGTAGTAAAGTTAGGACTCCTAACTTTACTACTACTAAACTGAGACAAAATCCTAACTTTACGACTTTCGGTATTCACAAAAGGCATTTAGTAGTAGTAAAGTTAGGACGCCTAACTTTACTGCTACTAAACTGAGACAAAATCCTAACTTTACGACTTTCGGTATTCACAAAAGGCATTTAGTAGTAGTAAAGTTAGGAGTCCTAACTTTACTACTACTAAATGCCTTCTGTGAATACCAAAATTAGTAATTGTAGGATATTATCTCAGATTAGTCCTGTGAATTGGCCCCATAATTCCTAGCTAATGAATGGTCCAAAGGAAAGTATCTCACGCTGCTCTGAGCAGCACCAGTTGTCTTAATGTTTGATATATTGTGTAGATTTTACCAGTACACTCTGCACACTTTTCACACAAACTCACGTCCTGTGCAGCATCCCAATTGCTGCGTTGTCTCCTTTAGTCCTAGTTCCTTATTGTGCGCTGTTGTTGTGGTCTGTAAAGGGGTTTGACGCACCAGGGCCTTATGTGTGCCATATAGAACTGCTAAACAACACAAAAAATAAAGTAAATAAACATGACAGCATCAATGTCATTTAGGGACTGCCAGGGGTCGCAGCTGCGACCCCTGGCTTGCCCTTTGCTTCCCCTAGCATTGCCTTTGTGACCCCTGGCCTCAGAGGTAGCAAATTTAGTGCCAGGAACACAGGGGCAGCTGGGGCTCCACTCTCTTTATTTTCTGTCAACTTTTTATTACCCTAATAGTTGATAAATACAATATATTTTTAATTAATAGTGTAATAAAAATGGAGCACAATAAACTAGAATATGCCCTTCTATGGCAGATGAGGTAAGTAAAAAAAATGCTTTTAAATGTATATTGTGTGCATGCGTGCAGGTGAGAGTGTTTTTATGTGTGAGAGAGTGTATATGTGTGAATTTGTGTATGTGTGTTTGAGTAAAAGTGGAGGTCGAAGGGCGTGTGATGTCACTTCCGCTACGCTTGGCATTTTGGTGAATTGACGTCCATGCATGACAAGACAAGACATAACATTGCGGCCACCTTACTGTCCCTTGTTTTGGAGTCAGGTAAAATATACTCTCACCTAGTACGCACCTATTATTGCATAACCCATATTATTTAATAATCTCTCACCTGTCACTCGTACACTTATGTCAGTCTTTACCCCCGCAGGCTCCTTCGCTGTTCTCTCCATCATGATTGGCAGTGTGACGGAGTCCTTGGCGCCCAACGACAACTTTATGGTGCCTGGGAATGAGACGCTTGTTGATGTTGTCGCCAGGGACGTCACACGGGTGAAGGTCATGTGCGCCGTAACATTCCTCACTGCCATCTTTCAGGTATGAGTGTGTGTGTGTGTGGGGGACACTTCTTACATACTATTACTAAAGTGGGTTGAAAAATAGCTTTTGTAGAAAAGTGAAGCTAAACTGTGATTCTTTTTAAATCTCCATTTAACCTTACGTTAGGAAATCATCCATTGTTAAGGAAAACACAACTCCCCATTTTTCTACGACTTGTCAAATTTACAGTCGGTGGCATGGCTTAAATGTGGTTGGTAACATATAAGCCATGGTTGACCGTCGTTTGTCCATGGCCAATAAATGAGGCCATCAGGTTCTGAGCCCAGGGCTGGGCCTTCAGCGAAGCCATCTGCCCACCATCACCTATTCTAGAGCCAGGCAGTCAGAGCCTTTGACCCTGCACTGTAGAGGTGGCCCCGGGTGGGCTCAGAGCCAGTCTGTGGAAGTGGCCCCTGGTGGGCTCCTATCCAGTACCGTGGAAGTGGCCCCTGGTGGGCTCAGATCCAGCACCGTGGAAGTGGCCCCTGGTGGGCTCATATCCAGTACCGTGGAAGTGGCCCTTGGTGGGCTCAGATCCAGCCCCGTGGAAGTGGCCCCTGGTGGGCTCATATCCAGTACCGTGGAAGTGGCCCTTGGTGGGCTCAGATCCAGCCCCGTGGAAGGGGCACCTGGTGGGCTCATATCCAGTACCGTGGAAGTGGCCCTTGGTGGGCTCAGATCCAGCCCCGTGGAAGTGGCCCCTGGTGGGCTCAGATGCAGTACTGTGGAAGTGGCCCCTGGTGGGCTCAGATCCAGTACCGTGGAAGGGGCACCTGGTGGGCTCAGATCCAGTACCGTGGAAGTGGACCCTGGTGGGCTCCCATCCAGTACCGTGGAAGTGGCCCCTGGTGGGCTCAGATCCAGCACCGTGGAAGTGGCCCCTGGTGGGCTCATATCCAGTACCGTGGAAGTGGCCCTTGGTGGGCTCAGATCCAGCCCCGTGGAAGTGGCCCCTGGTGGGCTCAGATGCAGTACTGTGGAAGTGGCCCCTGGTGGGCTCAGAAGAGAACCAGTACCGTGGAAGTGGCCCCTGGTGAGCTCCGAGCCACTGCCTCCATAAACAACAGGACAGGGCCTTTGGCCTTCCATAATGCAGATGGATCTGCAAAGGGTGCAGATGGAAACAAGGCTGTATTGCACTGGAATGCAACAGATGTGTGACGGACCAATTATGCAGCTACTGTACATTCACTACTAGTTTCAAAGAAGGAGGATGCCTACGGCTTAAACACTACTTCTGAACATTCTGATTGAGAGGAAGGTCATTCCTGTCTAGAACTGGTGATGCACACTAGCAGCTAGCTTATGCATTCAGGTCTGACAGATGCAAAACGAAAAAGCAATGTGGGGTATGCAGTACGCTTGAGCCATGGCACCAACACACAGGCTGCATAAAGCATCTGCAGCGGACGGACAGTTCTTTGTGGCAATAATTTAACCATGATTGGCAAACTCAGTTGTTCAGGCTTTCATTTTGAGTTCTGAATAAAATATCACAAAAGCCTGCTGTAGTGACAAATATAGTGCTTTCTGTATGCAAAGCACCTATGAGATAAAGAGCTTAATGTGTGATGGCTCTGCCTACCTTTGAGATGTAAGATAGACCCTTATTCATTGCAGAGCAAGTACTCTATTGTTAGCGGAACCAAACAGTTAATAGCAGGACCTGAGATGTAAATACTCCTCCAGGTGGACCTAAGGCTGACCCTATGTATCATTTAAAGAACTGGCAACATTAGGTCTTTAGACAGCAGCTTTAGTTAGCAAGACCTAACAATGAACCCTGACAGCCATCTTAGGTCACACTGCTGCGGCCGTTTGCAGGGCCCTTCCCTGTGGTGACACGCTATTGAGCATGGCGCAGAACGTGCAAGCGCACCACACTGGGGAGCCATGAGCACGCGCACAGTGAAACAAATATTGGAGATGAGGCAGAGAACTACACAAAGCAGTGCATTGCATCGCTCGTGCCCCCTGTTGCACCATGGCACGGGGAAAATAATCACGAGACCCAACATCCACAGTGGGTACAAAAATATCTCTGCTCCATGCTGATGGCGATGAGCGTTGTGATATACATCCACGGCAATGCCAATGCATCACTTGTTTCCAGAAAGGGCGGAAGTAACAAGGAAAGCTTAGCTTTGTGTAAATTGACTATTTGTAAAACACCAGCAATGTAAAATGACAGAAGCTTCAAGGCGCATATACAAATAAGAAAACTAAAACACTCCTGCATCCCCTTCACTTCAGGGAAATCACTGGTATAAACTGTATTCAAAGGAGCTAAAAACATTTAAAAAAATCAGTGATCAATACTGCAGTGATCTATTGGGTGATGTAGTAGCAAACAGCTTACATTTCAGGTGTCTTCAAGAAAACCCAACAAAACAAGCCATAAGAAAGTGCGCAGGCTGTGCATAATAAATTGTAATATATACAATGACTTATACTTTAGACAAGGGGCATACATTAAACCTGAATACAGAATACTCTGTTCCAACAAAGCATAATACCGAGGCAAAACATTTTAGAGTGAAGGTAAAATGTCAGTTTTGTTTTGAATGTTGAAAGGGCAGAAATGTCTCTTAAATATTTTGGACAGACATTCCCTAAGTGTGCATCGCAACCTCGAGTTATTTGCCACATAGCTTGTCACTGTGGTACCTGGCCACCAGCATTTTTAGACCGACAGTAGAGCAAAGTTCAGGTCAGGGGCCTTACTCTGAACTAAATATGGTCAACCATCTCGCCTGCTGACTTCACACTGCTACTAGAATATAATTTCTAAACCAAACATTACCCACAGAGATTAGTTTTAAATCACCTGCAATCAGTACCATGGAGGAAAATGAACAATATCCTAAGTGAATAGCTCCCATTTGTCCGGCTCCAACTGGTCTGATGTACTGTCTCCAGTTGCCAGCCAGGGATGTGCAATGTGCAGACCAACTGGTTGCAGAATGGGAATGCAATTTACGATATGATTTATGTACTAATAGGCTACATCATATGTGTAAATTTGCAAACCGATCACAAAGCAACCTGACTAATGAATATTAATTAGGCTTGTAACAATGTATGACTTTCTGACAAGCTACATATACAGCGATGGCGGCCTGCAGAGAATAGCAAACACAATCTTTGTGTGCGTTCCCAAAGGTGAAACCTTTTTTTAAAGCACCCCCTCGTTCCTTAACCACTGTTGCATTTAAAAATATGTTTCCAACATGAGACCACTTCTGGTGAGGCAGGCCGTAGTCCTACGGACCACTGCCTGCTCCCCTGGAGGTCTCCGGGCACTATTCATAAAGCAGAACCTTCCACTTTATAAATCAGTCACCACCCAACTCAGGGGTCGGTAACCAATCAATGGTTTGTGATTGCAGCTAATCGATACATGCTATACGGAATCACAGTTAGGAGGAGCGGTGCCCCTTTCAAGCCCTTTCCTATTTGTGATTCGGTGTAGGTAATTAAACCCATTTTGCGAGTTAGAAAGGCTTATCCGACTCGCCAAATGGCGATAATACATACCTAAAAGCTATTTTGCTGTAGTAAAGCCTGTGACTTTATGAACCACAGGGCTTGCCATAGTAAAATGTGGTTTGTACATCTGACAATTAGCGGGGACAACAACAAATGCTTCTATCTGAGTTACCAAAGCAAAGCCAGCTGTCAAAGACCCTATCATGTGGTTACATAGGGCTCAGTCTCAAACACTTCCATTTTACATGTTTGGAGTTGACATCTTTTGAAACGATGACGTTTAACACACATTTGCTTGCGTTGCCTCATGTGATAAAGTACTCAGAAATGGTTTTGCTTGCAGGTACACTTCTTCGTAGGCACATTATCAGGCATTAGTACATTCTGTACAAGGACTTAGTACACATCGCAAAATGTCGTTGTTAGTTGTCCGTTCGGCGACAGCTCTGGATGGATGGAATCTACAATGACAACAGGACCAGGGCTCAGGCATGGAATGAATGGGTCCAGTTTATTATACAAACTGTGCCAAGCCTTCGTTTAGACAGAGGAGCATCGCGAGGGATTCTTTTAAGCTGCCCCATGCCTGAATTATGGCCCAGCTAAATTCTAACATCATTCTGAGAAGGACGGCGGCCTGTTACAAGGCTGGCTACCAGAGGGCCCACGCTTACAGGTAGATGGCGAGTTAGATCACTCTAAGGTATTTTGGCAGACCTGTACACCTTATTTTTAAGCTTATGTTATTGTTGTTGTGGCTTTATTCTGTGTACAGAGCCTCCCTCAACAGAAGAGTCTTGAGTCGTATCCTGAAAGGGAGGAGGGCAGGTTCCTTGCGCAGGTTCTCGGGTAGCCGATTCCATATTTGAGGGATCAATACAGAAAAGGCTCTGCCGCCTTTAGATGTAGTTTTGAACCGCGAAAGGCCAGTAGGCCTGCCTCGGACAACCGGAGTGTACGTCCCGACACATAGTTCCCTAGGCACTCCTTGATATATATTGTGGCCTGGCCGTGAATGGCTTTATGGGCGATGCAGAGACCTTTGAACCTTGCTGTCTGTTTAATGGGGAGCCAGTGCAGCTGCTGTAGTAGGGGGGTAGCATGCACCCGTCTTGGGAGCCTGAAGATCAGTCTAGCTGCATCGTTCATGGTCACTCATAGATTACTGATCAGTTTCTCGGGGAGACCAGTGTATAAGGCATTGCCGTAATCCATCCTTGACACAATCATTGCCAACACGACCATCTGTAGTGAGGCCAATGAGAGGAGAGAGGCTAGTTTCTGCAGTTGTCTGAGTAAGCGCACACAGGTTCTGACCACGGTGAAAACTTGGTTTGACATGGAGAGATTGGCATCAACTTTGATGCCTAAGCTTTTTACAACCGGAACTGGCGTTGGGGTGGTGCCAAACTCTTGTGGCCAGAATAGGCCATTCCAGGGGTTGTTTTTGGTGGTGATAGCGAGGACCTCGGTTTTATCGGGATTGATTTTCAGCGAATTGGCAGTCACCCAGTTGACCATGTATCTAAGTATGTTTTGCACACGTGCGTGGACCTGGGAAGAATTGTTGATCTGAAGGATTCATTGTGTGTCGTCCACATAGTTAAACACTTGGCAGTCCATGCGGACCAACACGTCCACAAGTGGCCGGAGGTAGATGTTGAAAAGGAGAGGGGACAGCTCTGAGTCTTGGAGGACACCACATGTAAGTGCGCCGATATTAGACACCCACTTGCCCAGTTGGACCTTTTGGGACCAACCTGACAGGAAGGACGCAATCCATTGGTGTGCCAGCCCATGGATACCCAAATCGAAGATCCAGGCCAGAAGTTGTACGTGATTGACCGTATCGAATGCCGCTGACAGGTCTAGTAGAACCAGGGCGCTCTTGCTTACTGTTGTCGGCCATGAATCTGAGTTTGTCCAGCACTGACAGCATCATCAGTCCTGTGCTATGGTGGGCCCTAAAGACGGCCTGTCATACCTGGAGTAGCTTTGGTTCCTCAATAAACAGCGAGAGTGTTTTGAGAACATGTTGTTCCACTACTTTCGCCAGGGAGGGGAGCTGGGAGATGGGCCTATAGTTCTTAAGGTTGGCTGCATCTGCCCTAGGTTTTTTCAATAGTGGGGTGACCCTGGCTTCCTTCAGGCTAGCGGACATATAACCTGTCTCCAGAGATCGGTTAAGTTGGTCAAGGATCTTCCTCTCTACTCCAGGTAGGACCATTCGGAATACCCTTGGTGGACAGGGGTCCGCTGGTGAGCCTGACTTGACACGGTTGCCTAAATGCACAATCTTACTGAGAAAGTAGGAACCGTACTACAACCCCGAGCCTACAGGGTCAAGGCAAACAGAGGGGGTGAACAGAATGCTGCACTGCTAAGGATCATGACAGCAGTCTTATTGTCATTCAGGCAAAGGCAGTCATCCTGCATCCACGGCTGGACCTCTCCCAATCACTTCTTCACCAATGGTGCAGTCTGTGGATACCCACTGGATATGAGCAGGACCCCGGTGCCATCAGCACTAAGATGAAACTGGGAACCACAACCAGGAGTCACAGGAGCTTGGGGAAACACCCATCACTCCCGTCTCAGTGCCACCGTGAGGGTGGAGCCCTGTCAGAAAAGTAAACAGCATATTTTTGCAGATATTCTTGTAGCATGTAGTATTAACATTTGTGAAAATATATTGAATCAAATAATTTGTCCTAAAATGAAAGAGCTGGGTGTCACCTGATTTAGCTTGTATCAGTAAAACCAAAATCATAGGCTACTTAAACCTGGAAGGCTACACCCTTCTCTGTCTGTTACAGTAGCTGAGGTTCTTGCTGTGCGGTACCCACTGCCAAAGCCCATAGAGCCACATACATTATCTCACTGCACCGTTGTTCTACAAGAGTGCCACTGTTTAACGATAGAAAGATTGCTGCCCCATGCTTACGGCACAAGCCACTGTGGCAAGAATTGACATCAATGGTACAGTGCACCAGGCGAATGCCAAACATGGCAGAAATATCACCGTTGGTGACAATTGAAACAAACACCAATGAAATCATTAGTTGTATCAAAAGCATTCCCATTTTCAACCTGTCTACCCACTTACTCTCTACTGAGGAGTCATCACTTCTCAGCAAAGGATTATCCGTTGTACCTACCACACACCCCAATTTCCTGACACTCCAGACAGAAGTTCTAAGATTCTTTAGCAAATTTGCCCCATGCCTTTTTTCTTGAGAACCCTATCTTTCCCTGTAGGGCTCACACACATTTCTGACCACCATCCACATTTAATCCACCATATACTTGCATCCCCCCGAAATACACACTTTTAAAAAACGGTGGGCAATGAGATCTCTAGCCTTGAAAGTAGACCTACTTTCATTCCTTACAACTTTCCTATTACAGAACAGAAAAAAACGCATTGACTAGTCTCAAACAAAATAACTCACTGGTCATTAAACCCGCATATAAAGGCGGAGGAGTTGTAATAAAAAAAACACAGACTTATATAAAGCAGAGATAGCGAGTCAACTATCTAATAACGATCATTACCTTAAACTTAACACAGACCCTAAAAAATTAATTATTTTTTTTATCTTTGACGTCATGGAAGAGGGTAGAGCGGAAGGCTTCTTATCCAAGAATGAGTTTACTTTTTTAACCAGAAATCACCTAGGACACCTGTTCTCTATACACTTCCCAAAGAATGTGACTGATCCACCGGGTTGTCCTATAGTCTCAGAATGTGGTTCCATTTTGGAACCCCTTGGGCAGTTTGTTGATTTTTTCATCAAAGATTTTGTACCGATAACACCATACTACATCAAAGATATGATGGATATGATTAATGACGTTGAACACTGCCCATTTAATCCCCATTTGAGTGTCTTATGCACCTTGGCCGTTCGGTCCTTATACACAAATATTCCCCAAAATTTAATCCCTCCGCTATCCAACACTTTCCCTACTGTTGCACTCATTGGAGTTGGAATAGTACATTTTACCCTTTCGCTATCCAACTCTTTCCCTACTGTTGCACTGACAGGATTGGGAAATTTAAGTTGAAATATTTGTAAATTGTTTAATGTTTTAATTTATAATAGACTTTCTGAAAATTATATTTTATGTTATTGGTATATATATATATATATAGTTGCTTAACTCTGCCTAATAAATAATTACTAGAAGTTCATTGATGTCCGTGGCTACTGTTATTTTTCGGAGAAAAACAGCTTTGGTTTAGGATTTTGAGGCTTACCCCCTTGCCGCGGACCGCCGTCGGAAGAGGAAAGGGAACGGCGTTTTTCGGTGTGTCACACCGGAACACAGGTCTGGATATATATATATATATGTATATATATATCAAACAAAAGGTTGCCCATGTGGAATGGCCGCACAAGTAGGAGTTTCCGCTCAGGACACCACAAGCAGCAAGATGACAGCAAGCCACAATCCTTTAAAAGCCATACGCGTTTTGAGCTATGGAAATGCTCTTGTTCACTGGCGAAAGACGAAAGAATCAGGTGAGTTTCAGAACAACTAATTTATTCAAATTGAAGTCCCGCCCCAGTGGGCGTCGTCACACAGGCATTCTGGTCATGGTAGTACCTGGGTATGGCCAAAGACTCCATAGTTAATTAAGCAAGTGCACTGCTGCCTCCATCGATAAAAATGTTCATCCCGGTTGGGCAAAGGTCTTGTCAGCTTCACTGGCCTCTTACCAATATATACTCGTGGCTCAGGCCCCCTACGTTCCCACTGGTGTCCAAATCTCGAACACCCAGGATCCGCTAATACCGCGGCGGGTCATTCCGCAACCGGACCTGCCGCATTTTCATCTAACAAAAGGTTTCCCGTGTGGAATGGCTGCACAAGTAGGAGTTTCCGCTCAGGACACCACAAGCAGCAAGATGACAGCAAGCCACAATCCTTTAAAAGCCATACGCGTTTTGAGCTATGGAAATGCTCTTGTTCACTGACGAAAGACAAAAGAAGCAGGTGAGTTTCAGAACAATTAATTTATTCAAAATCCTGCCAGTGACCAAGGGCGAAGGAACGCCCAAAACGCGTCTGGTTACGACATTGGTGCTTTGAGACGCTGGTTGTGATGCTGATGTGCTCCTCTGATTAAAAGAACTCCAAACTTACCGTGTGTGGTGATCTCATTTGGAGGCAACTCTTTTTCTTGTGTGTAGCGGCTGGCCCGGCCGCGAGAAAGCCCCACTGCTGGAGAGAGCGGGTCTGCAACGTCAACAATAAAGGACGCTGTAAGAACGGTAAGCCGATCGGAGGAGTATTATTGACACGGCTTGCAACACAGACTGCTCCAAGCATGCCCACTGGGGTTCGAACTTTAATTTGGGAGGAAGAGCGGAGCCCAATGGGGTTTATATTGACTTTGGCAAACCACAAGTACCAGGATACACCTGCGCATACTCCCACTTGGGCGGGAGATTCAATTTGCGCGTGATTTGCATTAACTGCTCTCTTCTCCTGCCAGTGACCAAGGGCGAAGGAACGCCCGAAACGCGTCATTGGTGCTTTGAGACGCTGGTTGTGATGCTGATGTGCTCCTCTGATTAAAAGGACTCCAAACTTACCGTGTGTGGTGATCTCATTTGGAGGCAACTCTTTTATATATATATGTGTGAAAATGTTTCTATAATTTTAAAATTATAAAAGAAATTAAAATAATAATTTAATTGTTTTGAAGTAAAGATACATATATATAATAATTTTTTGGGGTGTGTAACTCTTTCAATGAAGTTTAGTTGTTATAATTTGTTAAAATGTATATTAAATGTAATTTAATTTGCTAAAAATAATTTTGTTATTCAATATTTATTTTATTTTATATATATATATAAAAATGTATATATTGTACAACTATATTTTTACATCAATATGTTTTTGTCGATATTTTTGTTCTCACCTGTTTAAGTATAGGGAGTCGATATTTTTGCAGTCTATATTTTTTCATCGTTTTTTTACATCGATATTTTTGACATTGATTATTGTGTCAGTGAACCCATAAATTGCGATGTAAACTGTGTATTATTTTTACTTGTCACTTTTTCTTACATTTCTGAGTCTTATTGATCCTCTTCTCTGTTGTCTCATGTTTCCCACTCCAATTGAGTCTCTTTTTTTGTTATGTGATTTAATAAATACTGTTATTCTCTTATCTCACAAACTTGTGGCATAGAACTTATTTAACTTTTCTGCCTAATGATTACTGCATCTTTATACCAAGGGACCGCTTGTTCCTCGATAAACAATCCCTACCCATAGTCCCTGACATACCTTTGGGTTCCCTTGTCTTTGAAAACATGCATTGACAATGTTGCAATAATATATGGTGCTTGGTGCATAATGCATAGAGCCGCAAAAAGCAGTGTGGTTCACTGGCTTTCTGACATGCTTCTGGCAATGTAAAAGAAAAAAAAAAACTGCCCCATGTATTTAGGTCTCCCCTACACAGTGCATGTCCTGTGCTGCGAGACGTATTGTTTACAATTCAGTAGGCTTACAACCTGCCCACATCCTTCCATTAGTTGCGTTCATTGTCACTCTCAATGAACGCGCCCCCCGCCCTCCCTTCCCGCCACCGCCGCTTGTCCCCGCCCCTTTTTCTTCTGTAACCCTCCCCGCTCCCGCCTCCCAGCTGCCCCGCCCACCCGCGCACTTCGCCTTAAATGGCGACCGTGCGAACGCGCAGCGGTCACGCGCAGCGGGCGCGCCGAAGGCGCGCCAAAGGTAAGCCCGTCTGCGCCCGTCCGCGCCTGGACCGCGCCCAGTGCCAGGACCCCTGGCCCCCGTAGAGCCCGACCGACCCGCCTGACGTACTCAGCCGCCACCCTCACCGCTCTCAACACCGGCAGACACCCAGAATGCCACCAAGCCACTCCAAGACGCACCCACGGACCATTCAGCTGCCACGCCTGCAAGTTCTCCTGCATCCGGACCAGCCCCGCACCAGCACCCGCCAAGTCGAACTCCAGCAGCACCCACCTCAAGTGCATCCTCCTCAACACCCGCTCCGTCCACAGACACGCCATCGAACTCTGGAACCTCCTCGACACCACAGCCCCAGACGTTGCCTTCCTCACGGAGACCTGGATGAACGCCTCCTCAGCTCCCGACATCGCCATCGCCATCCCAGAGGGCTACAAGATCGTCCGGAGGGACCGAAACGCCAACCAGATGGGAGGAGGCATCGCCATCATCCACAGGAACACCATCCGCCTCACGACCAGCACCGACAACACCCTGACCAGCGCCGAACACCTGCATTTCCAGATCCACACCAACCCGAACACCACCCTCAGAGGCACCCTGATCTACCGACCCCCTGGACCACGCACGCAATTCAGCGACGACATCGCCGACTTCGTCAGCCCGCACGCCCTCCCCTCCGCTGACTACATCCTCCTGGGAGACCTCAACTTCCATCTGGAGAACAACAACGACCACAACACCAGCACCCTGCTCGACAACCTCGCCAACCTGGGACTCAAGCAACTGGTGTCCACCCCCACCC
The DNA here is from genome assembly GCF_964204655.1 of Triturus cristatus. Lineage (NCBI taxonomy): Eukaryota > Metazoa > Chordata > Amphibia > Caudata > Salamandridae > Triturus > Triturus cristatus. Next base: position 48,559,453 of record NC_140592.1, read on the forward strand.
ACCTCGCCGGACACACACTCGACGCCGTCTTCTCATCCAGCACAGACATCGACTTCAGCCACGCCACAGAGCTTCAATGGACGGACCACAGCTGCGTCCACTTCACCTTCAAGAGAACAACGACCCACCAACACCAGCAACACACCGCCCGCAGAAGCTGGAACAAGATCACAGCAGACCAGCTCGCCACCTCCCTGAGCCAACACCCTCCTGCCAGCTCAGCGAACCCCAGCCAGGCCGCCGATAACATCACGAAGTGGATCAGCAACTGCGCGGACGAACTCGCCCCGCTGAGGACCCCGCCTAGCAGACCCGGCAGCAAGAAGGCCCCATGGTTCACCGACGAACTCAAGAGCTCCAAGAAGAACTGCCGAGCCCTCGAGAAAGTCTGGAAAAGGGATCCGACACCGGACAACAGGACCTCCTACAAACTTGCCACCCGGAAACACCACCAGCTGATCCGCGCCGCCAAGAGAACAGCATTCAAGGACCGGTTGGGCAACAACGCACACAACAGCAAGGAACTCTTCAACATCGTGAAAGAGCTTTCCAACCCCAACGCGGGAAACAACGACATCACCCCTTCGCAAGACCTCTGCAACTCCCTGGCTTCATACTTCCACAACAAGATCGCGGACATACACAGCAGTTTCAACAACCAACCAACGCACACCACGACCGACCAGCCAGCCCCCCCCACCACCACCCTCCACGCCTGGACCCCGATCAGCACAGAAGACACCATCCGCACGATGAACTCCATCCACTCCGGATCACCAACCGACCCCTGCCCCCACCACATCTTCAACAAGGCCGACGCTGTCATCGCACCCCACCTGCGAGACATCATCAACACATCCTTCGACACCGCCATCTTCCCCGAGAGCTGGAAACACGCCGAACTCAGCGCTCTACTCAAGAAACCAACAGCGGACCCCACCGACCTCAAGAATTACCGCCCCATCTCGCTTCTCCCGTTTCCAGCCAAAGTCATCGAGAAGACCGTCAACAAGCAGATGGCCGCCTTCCTCGAGACGAACGGATCCCTCGACCCCTCACAGTCCGGCTTCCGAGCCAAACACAGCACCGAGACCGCCCTCATCGCCGCCACCGATGACATCCGAGCCCTGATGGACAATGGAGAAACAGCGGCCCTCATCCTCCTAGACCTCTCCGCGGCATTCGACACGGTCTGCCACCGCACCCTAATACGGCGCCTCAGCAACATCGGAATCCAGGACAAGGCGCTGGAATGGATCATCTCCTTCCTCGACGGAAGAACACAGCGAGTCCGCCTACCACCTTACAAGTCAGAGGCCTCCGAAGTCATCTGCGGCGTCCCCCAAGGATCATCCCTGAGCCCCACCCTCTTCAACGTCTACATGAGCCCCCTCGCGGCCATCGTACGCAAACACCACCTCAGCATCATCTCCTACGCCGACGACACCCAGCTGATCCTCTCCCTGACCAACAACCCCGCCGCCGCCAGAGCCAACCTACACGAAGGGATGAAAGAGGTAGCCGAATGGATGACGACCAGCCGCCTGAAACTGAACTCGGACAAGACGGAGGTCCTCATCCTGGGCTCCTCTCCCTCCGCCTGGGACGACTCCTGGTGGCCTCCCGCCCTGGGCACCGCACCCAAACCGACAGACCATGCACGTAACCTGGGCTTCATCCTGGACTCCTCCCTCTCCATGACCAGGCAAGTCAACAGCGTCTCCTCGGCGTGCTTCAACATCCTACGCATGCTACGGAAGATCTTCTGGTGGATCCCCACAGAGACCAGGAAGACCGTCACCCAGGCCCTCGTCACCAGCCGACTGGACTACGGCAACGCCCTCTACGCCGGGACCACCGCCAAGCTCCAGAAGAGACTCCAGCAGATCCAAAACGCCTCAGCCAGACTCATCCTCGACATCCCACGATCCAGCCACATCTCCGGACATCTGAGAGACCTTCACTGGCTCCCCATCAACAAGAGAATCACCTTCCGCCTCCTCACCCACGCACACAAAGCCCTACACGACCAAGGCCCGAGCTACCTCAACAACCGAGTCAACTTCTACGCTCCCAAACGCCACCTCCGATCAGCCAACCACGCCCTCGCCGCCGTCCCCCGCATCCGCAGAGCAACTACAGGAGGAAGGTCCTTCTCCTACCTGGCCGCCAAGACCTGGAACTCCCTCCCGTCCGACCTGCGCCTGACCCAAGACCACCTCTCCTTCAGGAAGAAGCTGAAGAACTGGCTGTTCGAGCAGTAGCGGCACCCCCCCCCCCCCCAGCGCCTTGAGACCCTACGGGTATGTAGCGCGCTTTACAAGTGTCACTGATTGATTGATTTACATACATTCAATTGCTTAGCTTCCGTAGGCTTCCCTTCTTTTCTTTTGTAAGTTCCTTCCTGGAGCATGGACCAAATCCATGTGTACATGTGTTCTTTCTCGTATTTGTTCTTCCTATCCTGTTTGCAACACACAATTTTTTTATTTTAGGTGAGTTTCAGTATTATTCACTGGACGTGTAATGAGCTTTCCTATATTTAACACTGTGTTACAGCTTCTTATTTATGTTGCTTTCACCTTATTTGCCATCTCTATTCACGCCTAGTTAACGCCCACATCAGTACTAATCTACGCTAATCTACTCTACACTACTCCCCTGTATGCTGCTCCACTCCACTCTACACCACTCCACTCTTTGCCATTCCACTCTACAGCACTCCACCCCACCCCACTCTACACAGTGCCACTCCAGGCCACTCTACGCCATGCCACTCTACTTTATGCCACTCTGCGCCACAACACTCTACGCCCCTCCACTGTATGACACTCTACTCTATGCTACTCCATTCCACTCTACATCAGTCTACACCATCTACTCTACTCCACTCTATCCAACTCCATGCCACTCTGCTCTATGCCACTCTACTCTATGCCACACCACTTTATACAGCTCTGCTCAATGCCTCTCTACTCTATGCCACTCCAGTATATGCCACTCTATTCTATACCACTCTACTCCACTTGACACCACTCTACTCTATGCCACTCTACACCACTCCACTCCATGCTATGCCAATCTACTACACTACACCTCTCTCTACCACCTCCACTCTACTCCACTACACACACTCTACCGTATTCAACTCTACTTTATGAAACTCTACTCTATACCACGTTACTCTATGCTACTCAACTCTACGCCACATCTCTCCACTCTACACCACAACACTCCACACTACACCACTCTGCTCTACACCACTCTGTGCCACTCCTCTCTACTCTACTCTACTCTATGCAACTCCACCCTATGCTAATCTACTGTACGCAACTCCACTATACTCTGTGCCACCATACACCTCTCCACTCTATTCTACGCCACTCCACTCTACTCTACGCCACTCTCTTCCATGCCACTCCACTCTACTACACTCTATTCTAAGAAGCTCCACTCTATGCCACTCCACTTTATGCCACTCTACTTTATGCAACTCTACTCTTTGCGACACTATGCCAGTCTAATCTACGCCATTAACTCTTCACCACTCCACTTTTTGCCACGTCACACTGCTGCACGCTACGCCACTCCATGCCACTCCACTCCACAGAATGCCACTCCACGTCACTCTACTCTATGCCACTCTACTCTATGCCACTCCATTTTATGCCACTTCAACATGTGCCACTCTATGCCACTCTACTCTACGCCACTTTCTTCCACTTTCTGTCCCACTATGCCGCTCCACTCCACTCTAAGCTACCCTGCTCTATGCCACTCTACACCGCTCCACTCTATGCCACTCCACTCTATTCCACTCTACTCTACGCCACTCCAGTCTATCCCACTCTATTCTGCACCTCTTTGCTCTACACCACCCCACTCTACACCACTCTACTCTACACCACTCTACGCCACTGTGCACCCATCCACTTCACGGGAATCAACTATATGCATTCTACGCCATTCCAATCTATTCTACTCTACACTACTCCACTCTACTTCACACCTCTCTACTCCACTCAACCCTAAGTATGACACTATACTCTATCTCCCTTCATTCCACTATATGCCACTCTACTCCACTCTACGTAAGTCTTCTCTACTCCACACCACTTACTCTACACCACTCCACTCCAAGCCACTCTACTCCATACTACTCTACTCTACGACACTCCACTCCACACAATGCCTTTCTACAGCATTCTATGTCACTCTACGCCACTCCACACCTTTCCACTCTATGCTGCTCCACTCCACGCTACTCCACACCACTGGATACCACCCCACTTCACTCTACTTCACACCACACCACTATACTGCACACCAATTTCAGAAGGTAACTTTTTCAGTGGGATGAACCCGATTCCTCTATCTGGCCCACGCTCCTTCGTAGTCGGCCTACATTTGTTTCTTTCCGCATGTCTAGCAGGACCATATGACTTCGAGTTGCTCTTTTAAGCACTATACTAACCTAAAACTTTTAAATTACATAGTTACGGTTCTACGAACAGGATTATTGTTGGTTGTGTCTAATTTTATTTATTAAAATCGAATCTATTTTTCTGAATTGGTTTGTGATTCTTCTTATGTTTTCTTTTACACTTTACTACTGTTTGTGTGCTGCATAAGTTAAGCCTCTCAGTTAGCCTCACTTCTTTAGTGCCAAGCCATCTGTGGTTAATTTAGTGACTGTTGTGGTTTACCTTGACAAGGATTGTGGTTGCTGGCTGAGCTGAGCTTCCCCAGCCCCTAACCAATAACCCAATTGTGTACACTCATGATGTGTGCAGTCATTTTTACACTACTAGCTAGGCATAGCAGTACCTGCACCCATTGGATGCTCATCTGCCACATATTCTGAATCTGCTCTGCCAACATCCTGTGTCCACCTGGCATGCAAGGTACACCCATGCAACCCTTAAACAGTGCATTTGTGGATCCTGCCCAGGACTGTCTTGATGCCCATGCATTGTGTTGGGATTCCCTTCTGTGCTGTATGCCTCCTTGTTATATAGATACTCACAGATCACACATAGATTGAAAGCAGAGACTGTGGTCAATATAGGCCTGCTTCACAAAGGTAAACATATACTTTTGTGTAAGTTTATCCTATCTTTTTATGTGTAGGGACTCCGCACTCATTAAGACACTAGCCGTAAATCAGTTTTTGAATAGCAAACAATTACAAACTTACACTTTTTCTAGATTCGGACATATATGTCCATAAAAGACAAAAACAATACATAGCAATGAAATGGTTATAAAACAAATACAAAAACCAAAGGAAATGATGGATGGAGTGTTGAACATTGCAAGCACTCACCCCCAGTCAACTGATCTGGGTTTAATCCATCACTGTTCTTTAGCCCACTCTGCCACCCCAGTACAAATCAGTTTTTGGAACGTTGTGTTGAGGTAAGAATGCAGAAGGAGCTGGTAAAGAGCTCTGTTTTTACCTATTATCGTATTCTTGCCAGTACAGAATCAGTTTGTGATCTTTCTCTTGAATTAACGCAATGGGAAAGGTCCCTTATTTTTCAATTTAGATCAGGCTATGTATGGCGGCTTATGAGTTTTAGAATGCCAACTGGTGCCTTGGGAGGCTCCTCCAGGGTTTGTCTCTGTAACTGGGTGTCCACACAATCACTAATGCATAACATCCTTTTTAGGTCAAGCCTAGGTAGCGTGCATATGCTATCTGCAAGACCTGTTATTATCTCCTCTATCGGCTTTTGGGATGCCCATGAATTGCCAGTTGTTTGTTGTTGTGCCATTTAGAAATACAGGTTTTTTATTGGTGCATTGGGTCTGATTCTCCTGCCTTTGCTTGCTTGGGTCACGCACAAGCGATTTAACTTATTGTTTGCTTGCGTTGGCCATCCCACTACGTCCGGGGTTCATCCTGTTCATCCTGATCTGCCTTTTATTTTGTAGCCTATCGACATCGTTTTAGGCTTACAGGCCGTTTCACAGAGCAATGCTCTGTTCGGCACCTGCAAAGTGGCAGTTTCTGTCCGGTAGCTGTTGAGCTATGCCAATAGCTCTAACTCAAAAAAATGCGAGGCCTATTGCATTTCTAATGTTTGTTTGTAATTATATTAGTTATGCACTGAGACTCTTTTTGAAACCACTTTTAAAATCCTTGGGGCACCAAAGCTGAGAACAGGCCTTACACAAACTGCAATCGTTAGATTCACCAATTATTTGTGCCAGGGTGTGTTCTTTCCTTAAAGCTGCTGTTTTAGCTAGGAAAACTATGGACAAACATTATTGCTTGTTTTAAAATTATCGTATTCTGGTTTTAGAGATTTACTGTACTTGATTAGTTTATATTTTATAGATACACTATGCAACTTATATGTGGACATGCAAATCGTTTTAAAGGATTTATCTGTTGTAGTTTTATTTTATTGAGCGTCAGCTATTATGTTTTATGGGGTTCGGGTTATTTATCTTATTAATCATGCTGAGGTTGATGGAGGTATTTGTTTTATAGCAAAAACCAAAAGAAATGATGGACGGAGTGTTGAACATTGCAAGCACTCACCCCCAGTCAACTGATCTGGGTTTAATCCATCACTGTTCTTTAGCCCACTCTGCCACCCCAGTTCAGACATGGCCATATCCAAATCAGTCTGACCCTGTGCCTCATGGAAACAGTCCAGCCCGAACTGCCAAGCCGTGTCTTTCCTGGACCGGAAACAAGCTTCCTAGGACTGGTTTCTGGCATTTCAGCCGTCTTCAGCCAGGCTTGCTTGAATCCAGTGACAAAGTGAGCTAGGGACTCACGTCTGAGCATGCCCTGCCAACTTATGGTGAACAAAGCAAAAACCAAAGGAAATGATGGACGGAGTGTTGAACATTGCAAGCACTCACCCCCAGTCAACTGATCTGGGTTTAATCCATCCCCGTTCTTTAGCCCACTCTGCCACCCCAGTTCAGACATGGCCATATGCAAATCAGTCTGACCCTGTGCCTCATGGGAACAGTCCAGCCCGAACTGCCAAGCCGTGTCTTCCCTGGACCGGAAACAAGCTTCCTAGGACCGGTTTCTGGCATTTCAGCCGTCTTCAGCCAGGCTTGCTTGAATCCAGTGGCCAAGTGAGCAAGGGACTCACGTCTGAGCATGCCCTGCCAACTGATGGCGAACAAAGCAAAAACCAAAGGAAATGATGGACGGAGTTTTGAACATTGCAAGCACTCACCCCCAGTCAACTGATCTGGGTTTAATCCATCACCGTTCTTTAGCCCACTCTGCCACCCCAGTTCAGACATGGCCATATGCAAATCAGTCTGACCCTGTGCCTCATGGGAACAGTCCAGCCCGAACTGCCAAGCCGTGTCTTCCCTGGACCAGAAACAAGCTTCCTAGGACTGGTTTCTGGCATTTCAGCCGTCTTCAGCCAGGCTTGCTTGAATCCAGTGGCAAAGTGAGCAAGGATTCAAGCAAGCCTGGCTGAAGACGGCTGAAATGCCAGAAATCGGTCCTAGGAAGCTTGTTTCCGGTCCAGGGAAGGCATGGCTTGGCAGTTCGGGCTGGACTGTTCCCATGAGGCACAGGGTCAGACTGATTTCCATATGGCCATGTCTAAACTGGGGTGGCAGAGTGCGCTAAAGAACGGTGATGGATTAAACCCAGATCAGTTGACTGGGGGTGAGTGCTTGAAATGTTCAACACTCCGTCCATCATTTCCTTTGGTTTTTGCTTTGTTCGCCATAAGTTGGCAGGGTATGCTCAGACGTGAGTCCCTTGCTCACTTTGCCACTGGATTCAAGCAAGCCTGGCTGAAGACGGCTGAAATGTCAGAAACCGGTCCTAGGAAGCTTGTTTCCGGTCCAGGAAAGACACGGCTTGGTAGTTCGGGCTGGACTGTTCCCATGAGGCACAGGGTCAGACTGATTTGCATATGGCCATGTCTGAACTGGGGTGGCAGAGTGGGCTAAAGAACGGTGATGGATTAAACCGAGATCAGTTGACTGGGGGTGAGTGCTTGCAATGTTCAACACTCCGTCCATCATTTCTTTTAGTTTTTGCTATAAAACAAATACCTCCATCAACCTCAGCATGATTAATAAGATAAATAACCCGAACCCCATAAAACATAATAGCTGACGCTCAATAAAATAAAACTACAACAGATAAATCCTTTAAAACGATTTGCATGTTCACATATAAGTTGCATAGTGTATCTATAAAATATAAACTAATCAAGTACAGTAAATCTCTAAAACCAGAATACGATCATTTTAAAACAAGCAATAATGTTTGTCCATAGTTTTCCTAGCTAAAACAGCAGCTTTAAGGAAAGAACACACCCTGGCACAAATAACGGGTGAATCTAACGATTGCAGTTTGTGTAAGGCCTGTTCTCAGCTTTGGTGCCCCAAGGATTTTAAAAGTGGTTTCAAAAAGAGTCTCAGTGCATAACTAATATAATTACAAACAAACATTAGAAATGCAATAGGCCTCGCATTTTTTTGAGTTAGAGCTATTGGCATAGCTCAACAGCTACCGGACAGAAACTGCCACTTTGCAGGTGCCGAACAGAGCATTGCTCTGTGAAACGGCCTGAAAGCCTAAAACGATGTCGATAGGCTACAAAATAAAAGGCAGATCAGGATGAACAGGAGGAACCCCGGACGTACTGGGATGGCCAACGCAAGCAAACAATAAGTGAAATCACTTGTGCGTGACCCAAGCAAGCAAAGGCAGGAGAATCAGACCCAATGCACCAATAAAAAACCTGTATTTCTAAATGGCACAACAACAAACAACTGGCAATTCATGGGCATCCCAAAAGCCGATAGAGGAGATAACAACAGGTCTTGCAGATAGCATATGCACGCTGCCTAGGCTTGACCTAAAAAGTATGTTATGCATTAGTGATTGTGTGGACACCCAGTTACAGAGACAAACCCTGGAGGAGCCTCCCAAGGCACCAGTTGGCATTCTAAAACTCATAAGCCGCCATACATAGCCTGATCTAAATTGAAAAATAAGGGACCTTTCCCATTGCGTTAATTCAAGAGAAAGATCACAAACTGATTCTGTACTGGCAAGAATACGATAATAGGTAAAAACAGAGCTCTTTACCAGCTCCTTCTGCATTCTTACCTCAACACAACGTTCCAAAAACAGATTTGTCTCCTTTCTGTAGGTTGGTAGGAGACAGAAACAACGGAGACAACATCAGCCCTTGAAAGATTGTGTCGATATATTTCAACCACAGTATAGAACCCATTATCCATAAGGAGATAATCTAAAATGAATCAGGCCCTATATGTGTATTAACACAAGCTATGGCTCACGTGGCCGTTATTCTGACGGCAAACTATTCTGTTCTTGCTTGCAGGTTATCCTGGGCCTTGCACAGTTTGGCTTTGTGGCCAACTTCCTATCAGAACCATTGATCCGTGGCTACACAACAGCGGCTGGCATGCACGTGTCTGTGTCTCAGATGAAATACATCTTGGGAGTGCAGATCAGTCAGAAATCCCAGCCTTTGTCAATTCTTTATGTAAGTTGAGTCATAAACATCTGCAATATGATTTGCTTTTTTAGAATTAAAGTTTGTTATGTTATGTCATGCTATGTTATGTTATGTCATGGTATGTTATTTTATTGGTTTTTACATGGCGCGCTAATCACCCTTGAGGGTATGCTGTCACTCTGTAACAGGTGTATGAAGCCATCACTGGAGTTACTGTAAAAGCCATGTCTTCAGCTTCTTGCGAGAGTCAAGAAGAGAGGAGGATGCTCTGATGCATTATGGGAGGTCATTCCAAGCATTAGGGCCAGGTACAAGAAGGCGCGGCCCCCGCTCTACTTTTGTGCATGTGTGTGGTGTGTGCTAGTTAGAGACTAGAAAAGTGTAGAGTTGTATAGAAGGCTTGTGTAAGTGAATTTGGCTGTTCAGGTCGGCATGGCCGATATATTTGAGTACTTTATATGTGTGGGTGAGGAGTGTGAGGTTCCCACGTTAGTGTATCGGGAGCCAGTAGTGGAGTACCCTAAGGTGTAGTGTGATTTGTCTTGGTGCATGAGTTTGAGGAATTGTCTGGCTGCTGTGTTTTGGACAGTCTGCAGTCATCTTGTGAGCTGGTTGGTTATCCATGGATACAGGATGCAACCGTAATCTAGTCTGCTGGTGATGACACCTTCCTGGTGTTGTCTGTAGCCACTTGAAGATTTTCTACAGCGTCCTTGGCGTGCTGAAGCAGGACAAGGCCACTGTATTGACTTGGGCAGTCATATCCAGTTCGTTGCCTATGATGATTCTAGGGTTTCTCGCTTGTGAGCAGGACCTGGGGGGGTCCAAGGTCTGTGGGCCACCAGGTTGAGTCTCATGGCAAGGCATTCTTCCGTGAAACTGCCACTTCTTTCTTGTCTGAGCTTAGTTTAAGGAAGTTAAGATTTGATCCTGGTGGACACTTCTCTTATTCATGTGGTGAACTTGTTCCTGGTGTTGGGTGTTTTGTCTGAGAGGGACAGTATCAGTTGTGTGTCATCAGACGTGTATATTATGAGCTCGTATGTAATGAGAAACCTCCCTCAGGACCTATATTTATTTTCTGTTTACGTACTTTTATCTACAGGATGGGCTTGACAGAGGTGCAATCAAGTGAACAACACTTACAACATTAACGTATTAATTGGTATTTATTTTGTTATATAAACGTTTTCTCTATATCAAATGAGTTCATTACTTTACTCTTTTTTCAAAAAAACTTTTGTTTGAAACATTTCAAAAAAATTGACAGATTTATCACCATAGGTATAAAATGTGTACACTCCAATAATTATTAGACAGATACCCACCAGGGGAACCAAATCTTTACATATATCAAACCATACACACCACAACTCACACAGTTTCATACAGACTCATACTGCATTCACATTGAAACACATCTGAAAAGAAAGGAGACTCAAGGTTACAACGTCTCCACGACCAAGAATGTATCATATGTTCACAGGTCTGAACATTGGGTCGACGCGCGTTTCGGTGACATACACGGGATGGAACAACCACCTTCTTCAGGACCTTTTCAGATACCCATTCAATTCACAGAGCACGTGGGGGGAATAGCTGGTTGGGGTAGCAAGTAAGTCGCTGGCAGTCTATTTAAGAGTATCTCGGTCAGGTTCTCTATGTATCTAAACTACTGCGATGTCGTGTTCAAGAGAGAAAGACATTGTATTAGCGCCGGGACAGTGTCTCCAACGAAGTCAAGGGAAGTGTTCCAATAGGATACAGGATTCTAAGCCATTGAGAAAGGCTTGAACTCTGTGACGTAATATTCAAAAGGATAAGGAGTTTGACAGAGGACCGGATCCAACAAGTCTCTACTGAATGCAGTGTCAGCAGCACACTACTACCAGTGCAATCATAAGTATTATCAGAGGAATTTGAATGTGCAAAGTCTGTTGTCCGCCGTAACTGAGCTCGCATTACATCAAACAGCGGTATCTTGTAGATTTAGACGAGTGTCTGGCACAGCAAGGAGCCCTGTAGGACTCCACAAAATAGATCTTGTGCTTCAGAAGAGTTGGGGGCCTGCTGGCATTTTGGGCTCTTCTGGAAAGGAAGGAACGGATCCAGTACAATGGTCTTGTCAATGGATGCCTGCTTCATGGAGTTGTCAGATTAGAATGGGGTGAGAGACAGTTTTGAAGGCTGTTGATAGGTCTGGAAGATGAGGGCTTTGGTTTCTATGCTGTGGTTGGTTTAGAATTCTGATTGAGTGGTGTCGACAAGCTGGTGTTTGGTGAGGTGGTCAGAGAGACGCTTGTTGATGGCTTTCTCTGAGACTTTAGCTCGGTAGGGATATCTGTTGGTAATTGATGAGTTTAGTCGGGTTGGCTGAGGATTTCTTCAGGAGGATGTTGACTCTTGTTGATGATTCTGGGAAGTTGCTTGTACTGATGGAGGTGTTGAGGATAGAGGTGAGGGCCACGCTTTGTCCAAAGTTGTGGTGGGGCAGGAGTCCGCCTGGGCCCTGGAGTGAATGGTCTTCATAATTGTTATGGTTTCCTCTTTGCTAATGGTGTCCCATCTGGTGATTGAGTGCTCTTTCTTCGTCACTGGGAGACTTGTGAAGAGGGCCTTGATGTTCAGTTGTGAGGGGAAGTTGCTGTATATGGTTCCGATTTTGCTGCAGAAGAAGTCCAAGAGTTTCCTGCATAGATCTTTAGATGGGTTGATGTTTCTGGTGACAGCTCTGGGAGTGATGAACCTTTGACAATTGCAAAGATTTCTTTGCTGCATTTGGAGTGTTAGAGGGTGTTTATTTTACCCACAGGAACAAACACTGAATGTCTTCATCTGAAATAACAAGACACACTCTGAGAAGCAGGAATCGAGTCAGGAGTGGCAGTATTTATTTAAAGCAAGCAAGTAACAAGTGTCAAAAGACATCATTAGTCAAGAATAAAAACATGCAATGTAGCAACTTTAAAATCAAGGCAATTCAAAGAGAGAGTGAGAGAGAGAAATTGAATATCAAAGTACAATGAGGCAGTATATGTGAAATGGAAACCCTTTCACAGAAGAGCTTTCCAGTTGAGGTGTGAATGATCTGAAAGGCTTCCTTTAAAAACTCCCCAGGACATGGGAAGTGGTTGCAGACAAGTTCCTGCTTGCTTTACGGGCACGTGGGGGCTGCTTAGACCTAGTTGACATTTTCCCGCCCCCTTGTCAAACTAAACCACTCATGATCACACTGTAAATATTTGACTAAAGTTGACAGGTCTGGTACGTCTAGGTTCATATTTACTAATTTTTGCAATCATAAACATTCTCAGTAGAATGGCTGGAAAGTTGTACCAGGCATAGGTGTCCAGGAATGCGACCTCTCCCCCGGGATCCTAATCCCACTGTAGGTAATTTTAAACTTAGTAGATATTTTGTTTAACTTTTTTTCCTCTCTTGGGAAAACATATTTTCCCATGGAGAAAGCCCTTCCTCTTCTCCCCTCCAAAATTAATGTGATGTGTACCCGTTCTCATACTGGAAGGGAAGTAACATCAGCCCCAGAAGACCATTTCTAGGGTGAGAAGGGGTCGGATTTCAGTTTGGGATTGCTGAAAATGTATGAACCATTTCCACCTGCCTGGAATCGTTTTGTGAAACTGTCGCAGGAGTAAAAGTAGGCATATGTTTATGGCTGAAAATATATTTTTCCGACTTGGCCCCATAATGTCCAATGTTACAAGCTTCATCATTTCAAGATGCTCTCTGCACACACGTTTTTCATCTTAGAGTTTATCTTAGAAAATTTGGACCGAGAGCTGATGCTGGGCCCCTGCTCTTCAGGTCCTACATTTTGTTCACTGTACCTAGATCCTTTTGGTGGTTTGAAAACAGTTCTATATTATAATCAGGACATTTCAGCATTTTCAGAGAATTCAAAGCCCTACTGTTTGTTTAGAGCACCCCATTTTATCGAGGTAATGAAACCAGCCTGGAGTGCTGCAAATCTCCCCTGCCTGTGCTTCAGGTCTGGATGCAGATCCTTGGCATTGGTTCTGGATGTCTAGGGTAAAGCCACCATGCATGTCTTGGAGTTGAAGGAGGGACAAGAGGTGCATTGATGGAGTTTCCCGGTGTCCTTTGAGTTTTGAGAACCCTTCTGGGCACCTTCCCCCTTCTATTCTCTCCTTGCTATGTGGTTGCTTAAATACCTGTCCCCTTCCCTGTTTTAATTTTTTTGCATGCTTAAGCCTTGGACTCTGTTCCATCTCTGTCTTTCCATCCACGTATACCATTTTATTTGTATTTTGTGCGCCACTCTTCCTCTTTAAGAAGAGAATAAAAACACAATCATTCACTTAGTCACTCATTTCATTCAATCACTGCACCCTCATTTCCTCACTAGCTTACTCAATGACTTCTATATTCAAATACTTGCCACCAATTGTTCACTTTCTCACCATTTTCAAGAGTTCATTAATTCACTTAGTCTTTAGTTCACCCACAGGCTTCTCAGTCACTGTTTCAATTACTTAGTTACTCAACTATTCACCCACTCACTCCTTTAGCAATTGTTCAAGCATTTATCAACTAATTCACCTGTTAATGAATCTATTATTATTAGCTAAGGCACTCATATTCCTTTGTATGACCCTTTTATTTTCAGTCGGTGGTCACTCTCTGCTCCAAGCTACCGGAAGTGAACGTTGCCACACTGGTCACCAGCTTCATTGCCCTGCTGCTACTGTTCGCTGTCAAGTTTGCCAACCAAAGGTTTAGATCCAGGCTTCCTGCACCCATCCCCATTGAGCTGATCATGGTAAGAGTGGCAGGGATGAGCAGCTGAGGACCAAGGGCCCGATTCACAGAACTAACTTAAGACAAAATCCTAAGCTTACTACTTTTGGTATTAACGGAAGGCATTTAATAGTAGCAAAGTTAGGATTTTGTCTTAAGTCTGTCTTAAGTCTGTCTTAAGACTGTCCTAAGTTTGTCTTAAGTTTGTCTTAAGTTTGTCTTAAGTCTGTCGTAAGTTTGTCTTAAGTCTGTCTTAAGTCTGTCTTAAGTCTGTCCTACTACTTTTGGTATTCACAGAAGGCATTTAGTAGTAGTAAAGTTAGGATTTTGTCTTAAGTTTGACTTAAGACAGACTTAAGACAGATCTAAGACAGACTTAAGACAGACTTAAGACAGTCTTAAGACAAACGTAAGACAAACTTAGGACAGACTTAAGACAGACTTAAGACAGACTTAAGACAGACTTAAGACAGACTTAAGACAAACTTAGGACAGACTTAAGAAAGACTTTAGACAGACTTAAGACAGACTTAAGACAAAATCCTAACTTTACTACTACTAAATGCCTTCTGTGAATACCAAAAGTAGTAAGTTTAGGATTTTGTCTTAAGTTAGTTCTGTGAATCGGGCCCCAAATCTTCTCACTCAACCGGTGTACAGTGATACAGAAAGTGGATTCATAAACAGAGGATCGCCTGCTCTCGTGTTTAAACTAAGGCTAGAGCAGAAATAAGATCCTCAAGACTTTCTTCAACTTGTTCCATAGTAGATTCATGTATGCGTTCCCTTCACTTACTTCCATTAATTGTTCTACTTCTTCTTTTAGAACATGTGTTGCAATTGCACCAGTTATTACTTTAATACTAAAGTTCCTTATAGGTTGACCCTTTTGTATTGATAGTGCCCAGCACCTGGTTATAGAGCGTATTTGATGGGATATGCACAATCAATTGACTATGACAGTACTTCTGTATCAGTATCATGTCCACAACAAATCAGGCCCTCGGTTCTGACATTGCTGCATGACTTATATTATGATCATAAAACCCTTTGCAAACTCCCATGATTGTGAATGGCATCTTTGCCAACTGCCTGTTTGGTTGGATATATGTTTTTGAACAGAGAGCTGGGATATGTTCTATCACTGTACCATTAAGTAGGTGCTCTGCACAAACTCAGATTGCAGAGAACATCTCTGTTGCACTGTTATTTAATCCAATCTGTGACATTCAGTGGGGTTATTAAGAGTGTGGTGCCATGCACCAATCTAATTTATTAACACGCAGATGAAAAAAAACCAACAGCAGAAAATTATTCTATATAGTCTAAACAGAAGTCATGGGGGTAGCCCTTAAAGCTGATTTGTTTTAATCACATGCTACTGTGACCACAAATGTTACACAATGTTAACTTCATCTGCAGCTACCATACTGTAAACCTTTAGTGCATGAGAGCCAATGTCTACTTAAGATAGATTCACATGCAGGAATTCTAAATTACATAGTCATTAATTTACCTGTACATATGTTGGGGTCAAAGCCTGCATAGAGCAACATTGGGCAGCCCTGATATAGAGTGCTGCACCAATGCCACCCTCCTACTGGAACACACACACTGGCTGTTATCATCTGACTCTCCTAAGTGTTGTTTTTCTCTTTCTTGATTACAGCTCATTGTTGCCACTGGAATATCATATGGTGCCAAGCTACATGACACGTTTGACATAGACATTGTAGGCGACATTCCTGTTGGGTGAGTGCCATCTTGAATTCTGTGCCATTAGAATGAGTCTTTTGTACATGAAAAAGGTTCCCTTTAGCAAAAATTACAGGCATTGTATTTTCTCCCGATGGTTATGAATTTGAATTTAGTTTCTTCAACGTGTTTACACCCTTTTCTGCTCGAACACTGAACACAAAACTGACACAGAATTGACAAAGGAAATTGAAAAAATTTACATGGTTGGAGGTTAACTTTGGTAAAAAAAAAAGGCAATTTTTCAAGTACTAGCAGAGTCGGAATATTTGATAGGACTATAAATCTAGCTAAATACCAACTCCACAAATTCTTTACCCTTACAGTATATTAATATCTTCTAAAGTTTCAATTTAAGTAATAATCACTATAGTTTTTCTTTGTAAACATGTCACAGATACATTTGTATTAGTACTGTAATAATTGCAGCTAACTAACAACGTTTGTATAGCACACTAAAACCAAGAAGTGCTCTCTAGGCCATGAGCATCTACTCAAATAGGGTGCTGGGCTGCGCCCTCGCCATGCACTGATAATTACCCCACATATTACATCAGTCATGACATCATCGTTGACATCATTGATAATATCACTGCTACATTTGCAGTGAAATTATTGATGAGGAAATTGTGCGTGACGGGGTTGCTAGTTATGGTCATCTTAGGGCACGAGTTATTATTATTTGATATAAGTATACCTATAACTGCTGAATTTCTATGGTTTTGTGTCTGTAAAATCTGAGCTTAACTATAATGTCCCTGTAACCTTTGGTATGTATATATATATAAAAGAAGTAGAGAACTCTGGGTAGTTCTCAAGTTTAGGTGGAAAGCAGCACCTGTATAGAGCACCCTCAACACCAGCGACACTCTGCTAAATTTGCTCACCTCAAATGTCTGCTTTTCTATCAAAGTCCTTAAGCATAGGATTAGCACAGTCCCATCCACGCCGAGATAGGAAGGGACAAAATCTTTTACCATTACTACAGCAAAGTCTTTAAGCATAGCATTAGCACAGTGCTATCCAGCCATGAAAACTCTTGGCTTCCGTCCTGAATATGTTACGTTGTTACCCCAATCCGCTGAAATATTTAGATCCCCACAAAATATTATAGGGGTTAACCAACCAGCCAACTCTACTTCGAGGAGATCATAAATCTCAGGATCATCATTATTTGACCGATAGACTACACACATCGTAAAGCCCTTTTCCATCTCAACTAAAACCCATCTCCCATTGCTGTCCACTTTAGTCCGCCTAACCCCTCCCAAAGATCTTCTGGCTAGAACTGCGACCCCCCTGTTTATCGAGGATTGTGTTGTACATGCTGCCAGCTCAAAGCCACTCAGAGACATGAGACTCCTTCTAGCCCAAGGGAGGTGAGTTTCTTGGAGACAGAGGACATCAAATCTATTATACTTCACAAAAATGTGCCCATTTTTGGCGTTTCCTCCAATCGTTCATCCCAACTATATTAATTGAGCAGACTCTAATGCTCACCATTGTGGAGGTCTACTTGAACATCTAAATCTACCTGCGTCTTTGACAGATTATCCATTACTATATCCATAAGCTGACTAGAGAGACATCCAGAAGAATCCAAACTGCATCTTTTTCCCTCGTTTTCTAGAATCACCGCCTCCCCCCCTCCAACACTTCCCACCCTCAAACCCACCCCCCGACTCGACCCCCACCCCCCCTACACCACCCCCCCCACAACCCATTCTGTGAAGCGCTCAGACCTGGTCTGTGCATGTGATGGACTAGCAGAGATCGCAGTGAGGACAGACAAATTACACAAAACAAAAACAAAAAAAAAAGGAAAGAACCCAAGACCGCTGTAGAGACCCTTAGACCATTCAAACTAATACGATATGCACAGCACAATTCCCCTGCCGGACAATCTACAAATCCATTTCATCTTAAACAATAACTACCCCCCTCAACATAGCAGTCTAAGGACTATTTGCCCAGAGAGTCCAGATACTCCTTTGCTTTAATTTCTGAGGCGAAAAATAGAGTCCTGCCTTCGTTAATTATTTTTAACTGGGCTGGATTTATCAGGAAGGCTTGGATCTTCTTGTCCTGAAAGGGTTTAATCATCTCCCTCAGTCGTCACCTTCGCTCTACGGTCGTATGGCAATAGTCCGGACGCACGAAGAAAGAGACCCCCTCGCTACTTCTCCTAGCATTTGGTCTCGCTTTTTCTGCGATGGACTGTCTCAGGATAAAATTGCCGAGAAATATCAACACAGCTCTAGGCTTATCACCTTCCTTCGCGTTCCTGCGAAGTTTGAAGGGGGTACGGTGGACTCGTTGTAACTCGGTAGACCAATTCCAGTTAGAAAGCTCTGGAAATGATTGCTCGAAATGTTTGATGATATATGCCCTTATATCAGAGCCCTCGACCCCCTCCGGGATTCCTAATACCCTCAAGTTGTTCCGGCGGAGCCTATTCTCCTCCATTTTCCACTGAAGATCGACCACCTGAGAGGAGTGAGCATTACACAGAACACAATAAAGGAGAGACGAGGGATAAGGCTGTTTCTGACTCCCTCAAATAGACTTAATCTCACACGACAGAGAAGCAATCAAAAAAGCAAATAAGACAGTACTGGACGCTGTAAGTGGGAAAATCAATAGATATTTTAATACTGCCCTCACACACTCGAAAGTGTCATGCTTCATCATTGGGCCACATCATACACCTAGGTGCAGACCAACACCTTGGGTGGAGCGCAATTTTTTGAAAAGATGATGAAGAAAAGTGGTGAGGGTAAGGTATAATGAAACAAACATATAGAAGGTTCTGACACTCAAACACTTGGTGAGGTGGTTTTTGTTGGTTGTGGTGTCCACTGTTTTGGGGCTACGGTTTTGTTAAAAGGCGAGGCTGCAATTGAGATTATATTTCACGTCAAGGGATGCGTGGGAAATACAAGGAGTATTGCGAATAATCATGAGAAGAACGAGATTGGAAATGACGATCCGTTTCTTTCTTTTCTTTTGTTGTAGATATGGTTATCCTCTTGGAAATTCCAAAATAGAGTGACGCTGGGGTAATACCCCGATTGAAAAAGGTAAACAATACCCGAATAGGGGTATAGACCAAACAATAGGGACCAACACCCTGATGAATGCCAGAGTGATCCGGTTGGGCACATAGAAAACTGGCAGAAACATGTTGGTTTTAGCAGGGGGGATTGTAGGGTCGTTACCTGCCCTGGATACCCCATTTTGTTTATTCTAATCCTGCCAGAGGTTGACAAGAATAAAGTGTGAGGGTCAACCCCGAGACAGTTTTATACCTCTTTCTGCACTTCTTTTGGTCCCTTTCTCTGGGAGACTATTTGTTTCCTTTCTCTCAGAATTACACTTTTGTGTTTGTTCTGTCTGTTTGTTTCATTATACCTTACCCTCACCACTTTTCTTCGTCATCTTTTCAAAAAATTGCGCTCCACCCAAGGTGTCGGTCTGCACCTAGGTGTATGATGCGGCCCAATGATGAAGCATGATACTTTCGAGTGTGTGAGGGCAGTATTAAAATATCTATTGATTTTCCCACTTACAGCGTCCAGTACTGTCTTATTTGCTTTTTTGATTGCTTCTCTGTCGTGTGAGATTAGGAGTGAGCATTAACCTTGCTGGTCGCTTCAGCCACCTCTGTCTCCGTTGTTACAATTCTCTCCTCCAGATTCGAGACTCTGTCCCCTATATTGGCACAGACCTTAGAGAGTTTCCTAACCAAGCCCTGCATCTTCCTCATTGCAGCCTGAGCCTTACGATTATCCTGGCGGGTCTCTTCTCTATGTGCGATTATCTCTTGATGTATTGTCTCCAAGAGTGACGGATGGGCAGCGTCCATACTGGGGCTTCCCTGTAAAGCCAAGGCAGGAGAATGATCCCAGCTTAGTTCACGATGGGGGTGGCTCTGAACCTGACTCCTCGCAGCTACAGGAGGTCTTAGCGCTGTTGCCGGCAGATCTAATTCTGAGTTGCTCTCAGAATCTAAATAGGAACTACGTTCATCATCCTCGGACCAACCGGCCCCTTCGGACACTGAAAAGAAGCATTCGCTGGGATCTTTTTCCTTATCACTGAGAGGGCCCTCCAAGGCCAGGTCAATCTCTGTACTCAGGAAATCCGTGTTAGCTGTGACTCCCAACTGTGACTGTAACTGTTCCCTTGCATTGGTCATGTCACCACCCTGCACGGAAATACCAACTTCGTCTGTCATTATTTCCTGGGCCAGTAGTACGTTTTCACCCTTGAGCGTCTCCTTAATCGCCTCACCCCCCCCGGTCGGAGATTGGGCCGCGGGGTTACCAGCCACGATTGTGTCTTTAGCCGAGTTTAGTGCAGGGGGCAGTGTCTGGTTGGAGAGTTCCTCAGCGCCTGGGGGGGAGAAATCCCCCATAGTGTTCCCAGCCTTAGTCTCCTCATTTTGTAATTTAGCCGCTGGAGAGATACTGCCCCCACCTCCTTAACCACCTCCTTCTCCTTCACCATCTCCTACTCCTTACCCGCTTTGGAAAAAATTTCGGCAATTGAGGCGACTGCCTGACGGGTTCTTCCAGTGTTCTGCTGCCTCTTTTTTGGTTGTTCTGTTGGCTTATGTGTTACACGTAAGTCCTCATTTCCCTCTGTCTCAATCTCAGCTCCTTCCCGCATTGCTTTTTACTTTTGGGGCACCATTTTTAATCCGGCCGCTGTTTTAGGAGCCATAGCTTCCTTCCGTCTCTCACCCAGCCGACTTGATGAATCTGAGCCGCTGCGATGACCGCTTTCTCCCCTCTGCCTAGAGCGAGAATCCGCTCTACTCCACCTGGGCTCCGTTCCACTCCACCGCCGCCTCAGAACCCGACTCCGCCCTCCTATGCTCCCGCGGAGTCTGTGACCAGATGAGAGAGCCGAGACCGCGAGCACCACTGCCCGGGCGAACTGCTTCACGGAGCCGCGGCAAGTAAGTGCTATCAGCATCCCGGTGTCCCAGAGCTATAGTCGTAGCTTTTCCGGGAGATCGTATCTGTGCATCTAAATTTCTATTGGTCTCATATTCCTTCCTTAGCCCTCACTGCTCCGCTGCAACGGCCGCTACACAGCCGCCATCTTGCTTCCTCGGTCCGCACCAGACCTCACGTGACCCTGTCCAAGAACAATCCTGTGGTGCCTCTTATCAGCTCGCATGGGTTGGAAGATGTATGGGGGGTCAAAGAACCCCAAATCCCAGGCTACACATATTTTTCAAATCCCTTTCAGAGATATACAAAATTAAATTATTTTTTTGTGTCATCCTCAGAAATAAACAGGGTAGGAATAACTAAGCTTCCGAAGCTATTGTCGGATCATAACCCGCTGGTATTAACTTATGAATTGGATGGGTTAGAAAGGATACGGACCAGATGGACCTTTGAAAGGAGGTTATTGGCGGATAATAGATTTGTAGAACATATCAGGAAATGGGTAGGGGAATTTTTTGCCGCCAACAGATATAGTACATCACGAAATGGGGTGTGGGAGGCATTTAAAGCAGCCTTAAGGGGCGAAACAATAAGCTGTGCAGCTAGATTGAGAAGGGAGGACAGGAGCGAGGTGGAAAGACTAACGATGAAATTATTAGTCGTAGAAGAACAACACACCTTAGACATAGCACAAGGTGGGGACAGTAACGAGAGCCAAAAGAAACTGTTGGTAGTTAAAGCGGAATTACAGAAGCTAGTAATGCAGAGGGCGATGTGTGAATACCAATCATCTAGGGCAAAACGTTATGAAACAGGCGAACAGGCTGGTAGAATTCTAGCTCTACAAATTAAGCAGAAAAGAGCCAAAAATATTATTTCTAGGATAGAAGAAAATGGGAACGTATTCAATGAAGCCAAAGAGATTCTAGAGGTTTTCAAGAACTTCTATCAAAGCCTTTATGCCGAGGAAAATCTGGATGGTCACCAGGGCGAAGAGTTTGTAGATAATGGCCCTCGATTAGACGACCCAGTAAGGGAAGAGTTGGAGATGGATATTAATGGGAGTGAGATTACAGTTGCCCTGCGGGAGCTAGCCGTGGGAAAGGCCGCAAGTCCAGATGGGATTCCCCTGGAGGTTTATAAATGCGTCGAATCTGAGATCACCCCGCTTTTAATCGATTTATTCAATGGTATAATTTGCACAGGAGTGGTCCCAGAGTCATGGAGGGAAACTAATATAGTAGTCTTTCACAAGAAGGGGAAGCCCAGGGAGAAACCGGGATCTTATCGCCCCATTTCATTAATTAATGTGGGCACTAAACTATATTCCAAGATCTTGGCTAAGAGGTTGGGCAGGATCATTGGCGACCTCGTCTCCCCGTGGCAGCACGGGTTTGTACCTGGGCACGGCACCACGGACCATACTAGGAGGGCAATAGCTCTGTTCGATGCCCAGGCCGCCGCGGGGGCGAGATGGCCATGATCCTGCTCGACGCCGAGAAGGCTTTTGATCAAGTGGTTTGGAGCTTTCTTTGGGGGATTTTAGCGGGAAGGGGATTTGGGGAGAAATTCATCAGAGAACTCAGAGCGATGTATGTTGATCCAGTCGCGCAAGTTGTGGT
The DNA here is from genome assembly GCF_964204655.1 of Triturus cristatus. NCBI lineage: Eukaryota > Metazoa > Chordata > Amphibia > Caudata > Salamandridae > Triturus > Triturus cristatus. The sequence goes on from NC_140592.1 coordinate 48,582,064, forward strand.
TATGGGGGAGAGCTCTGATGAAATATCTATAAATAGAGGCACGCGTCAAGGGTGCCCCTGTTCCCCAATCCTCTTCTCTCTCTACATCGATCCGTTTATCCGGGAGATATTAGAGAGCCCAAGGATCAGCCCTGTGGTATGTAATGGTTACGAAAGTAAGATCTTGGCGTATGCAGACGATCTGGCAGTGATCACTACTGATCCTCAGCAGGCACTTTTGGTTCTGGCACAAATGGCAAAGACTTTTTGTAGCCAATCGGGGTACCTACTAAATGAATCCAAAACGCAAATAATATGCACTAAGAATATTATCAAATCAGATATCAGATTTGTGGATTCAGCGAGCTATCTGGGGGTTAGAATCAATGCCTCAATAGATAAAATAGTAGCCGAGAATTTTGTTCCACTTAGTAAATCGATAGAAGCTGATCTGAAAAGAATTGATGTATTACACCTCTCACTGATTGGGAGGGTTAATGTACTCAAAATGTCAATGTTCCCTAAAATCCTGTATCTGTTTCGTGCCATACCCCTTAATTGAGGAGAAGATAATTAAAAATCTGGAGTCCATCTTTATGTTATGTTATGTTATATTTGTCTTGTATAGCGCACGGCTACTCAAAGAGTGTCCCGGCGCTTTATTGCAAACCTGTACCACAACATAATGGAAAAGAAAAAGCAGAAAAATGAGAAGTCCCTAAACTAAAAATCAAGGCTGATATCTAAAGAGTAAAAAGCCAGGTTTTTAGGCCCTTCCTAAACGCCAACAGATTGGAGGTACTGCGCAGTGTCACTGGTAAAGTATTCCAGAGCTGCGGAGCCAGCAGTCTGAAAGATCGATCTCCTATACGTGCCCTTTTTATGCGAGGGACCACGGCGAGAAACAAAGACTCCGACCTCAGGGACCTTGCAGGATGGTAAAAAGCTAGTCTTTTTTGGAGATATTTTGCTCCTGAAGCATGTAGAGCTTTATGGGCCAAGGTCAAGGTCTTAAAGACTATCCGCTTCCGGATGGGCAGCCAATGGAGTGACTGCAGGAGGCCCGAGGTTCTAGCTCGGCCGGGTAATCCAAAGATGGCCCGTGCTGCCGAAGTCTGGCCCACCTGCAGTCGTTGCAACAGATACTCCGGCAGGCCAAGATAAAGGATATTCGAGTAATCCATTCTCGAGCCGATTATAGCCTGAACCGTTATCTTCCTGTGATCCTCCGGGAGCATAGGAAGAAACTTGCGGAGCATCCGGAGGAGGCCGAAACAGGTACCAGTAAGACCAAGAATCTGGGATCTCAGCGTCAGACCATTATCGATCTTAATCCCCAGGTTCTTGGCTAGCAGGGAAGAGCCTGCAGGGGGAAACATATTAGCAGGCCACCATTCCTGCCAATCTGGGTCCGATCTGCAGCCGAAGAAGAGTACCTCCGATTTATCCGAGTTGCACTTGAGGCTGTTAAGCTGGAACCAATTAAAAACAGCCCCAAGGCAACCCCGGATACTCTCTCCGTCAAAATCTGCTCCTTTCCCGCAGGTAAAGAGGAGCTGGGTATCATCGGCATAGGAAACGATCTGGGCCCCGAAAGATTCCGCCAGTGCCGCCAGAGGGGTCATAAAGATGTTAAAGAGAGTCGGGCTCAGCACTGAGCCCTGTGGGACTCCGACACCGAGTGACGGCATCTCGGCGGAACTGGGGGAGGGCCAGACCGTTTGTCGACGGCCAGCCAAGAAAGATCGAAACCAGCTGAACACCGTCCCCCTCAGACCGATCTCATAAAGTCTGGCGAGGAGACCCTCGTGGGGGACGGTGTCAAAGGCCGCCGACAGATCGAGCATCACAAGCATCGCTTTGCCTCCTGAGTCCAGCACCTCCTTAATTGCCTCCGAGACTTCCAGGAGCGCTGTTTCGGTGCTCAAGTTGGTGCGGAAGCCGGATTGGGTGGAGTGCAGAAGATCATGGGATTCCAGATAGTCGGAGAGCACCGTATGCGCGTGCTTCTCCAGGATCTTAGCAAAGGCGGGCAGAAGCGAAATGGGCCTGTAATTAGCCAACACCTCCGAGTCCAGGCCAGGCTTTTTAAGCAGAGGGATGATCATCGCCTGCTTCCAGGCCTGAGGGACCACACCCTCACTCAAAGAGCGGTTCAGAATAGGATTCACGATGGAATTAATGACTTCGGCCATCTTTGCCAAAAATTTGGCAGGGCATATGTCAAGAGGTGATCCCGATTTAAGGCAGGCCATCAGGTCCAGGGACGAGGAAACTGAAAGTGGCAGAAAGTCTGCCAGAACCGGGTCTGCACTAGCTGTTAAGTCGAAGACACCCTCAGAATAGTGAGATACTCCAACCCCCTTCAAGGGGAAGGAGTCCTGAATCGATTTGATCTTGGAGGTGAAGAAATTGGCAAGGGCACTCACCCACGCCTCAGTAGGGGGTACCTGAGTCGAAGGAGCACGAGGGGCCATAAATTCCCTCACGATGGCGAATATCTCCTTGCACGAATTGGAGGCAGTCTCAATTCTCTTTATAAGGTTTATATGGCAGTATGGCAGTATGGTTTATATGGCAGTATGGGAAGGTGAGGCGCTATACGAATCTAATGTCGCTTCCTAGGCAAAGGGGCGGGTTGGACTTACCAAACCTGAGGTTTTATCACTGGTCTTGCTTATTGACGCAAATGTCTATTCTTTTCCAGTCAGAGTTATGTTCTAGTGCAGTAAATAACGATATTCAGATGCCCCCCTCAATTTATGAGCTGCTAGTGGGAAGAAAAGCACTTGGCCTCTTGATGCGTGAAGTCGATCGTAGATATTATAAGAGGGCCCGTTTCAAGATAAACCCATACCTCCACCTATGCAATTCGAGCCTATTCCCGCAGGTGGGCGAAGATAGGAACCTTCAGGTATGGAAGGACCTTGGAATCAAGACATTAGGGGACATAATGGGGGAAGACGGGATACTAGGGTTCGATGTCCTGCAGCGTAGTGCTGGTATCCCTTCAAACCATTGGCTGCTGTATGTCCAACTAGCGCGTTCGCTGAAGGCATTAAGACCGAGGATATTACCTCTGGCAGAATCCCCCATGTTGGACCTGCTGGTTAAAGGGTGTAAGAAGTTAAAAGTCGTTTATATGCTCTTCATGGGAGAAACTCAGGATGACTTGGAAAAAACTGAACGCGCTTTGGCCATAAAACTAGGAAATCCCGATGTTGATCTGGATATGGCCCTCTTTTTGAATAAAAAAATATTTCGTTCTACAAACTTGAGGGCTCAGCATAACAAAACCCTGTTTAATTTATATTATACTCCCGCCAAGCTATATGCTTGGGGGGTCAGGGAAGACGACAGATGTCCCAGATGTAATATGGGTCATGCAGACCTGCTGCATATGTTCTTTAATTGTGACTCGCTAGCTGTAATCCAGGGTGAGATAGAAAAATTCTGGGAGGGGCTGCTAGGTCAAAAGATCGATCTATCCCCTTCCCTGATGTTATTGGGCATCGACGATAGGTTAAAACTAGGGAAAGCTGAGGAAGCCCTGGTTTTTATTTCTGTAGCAGTACTTCGGATTTTAATTTCTTCAGAGTGGAAGGATACTACTGCTCCCTCATTTCAAATGTGGCTTTCCAGATTATTGGGTATGTATAATATAGAGATTTCCCTATATGTTCAGAAGGGGAAGAAAACAGGGGATTTCGGGAAATCTATCTGGTCCCCCACTTCAAATTGGAGGGAGACTAGAATGGGAGGGGGAGAGAGAATATAGTATACCGAAATGTGTATATAAGTAGGATTTTTTGTTCCTTTCTTACGATTGTCAGACGCGAGAAGACAAAGAATGTTGGTAAATGTGCTGATTTTCTTTGTAATTATTTGTCAGTATGTCGAAACTGCATAAAAAAATAACATTAATAAAAATTAAAAAAAAGCACAGTGCTATCCATGCCAAGCTGTAAAATGGCCCAAGCCTTTTACCACTCCTGGCACAGTATTACAGCTTTGGATTTGTAAAATACCATCCAAGCCAACCTGAAATTAGTAAAAGTAACCCCTGACACATGCTTTGCTCTCATTAGTGCTCTTCAGAGAGGTATAGCTTTGTCCAGACACAAGGGAGCAACCAGTATAAGTCAAAACAAAAGCCTTTCAGGCATAGAATGGTGCATAAATTATGCAAAAAAATAAGCAGAGAACTCTGGGTAGTTCTCGAGTTTAGGTGGAGAGCAGCTCCAGTATAGAGCACACTCAAAACCAGCGACACTCTAGATCGGCTCACCTCAAATGTCTGCTTTTCTATCAAAGTCTTTAAGCGTAGGATTAGCACAGTGCCATCCACGCCGAGATAGAAAGGAACAAAGTATTTTGCCATTTCTACAGCAAAGTCTTTAATCATAGGATTACCACAGTGCTATCTATGCCGAGCTGTAAAATGGCCAAAGCTTCCTACCACTCCAGGCACAGTATTACAGCTTTGCATTGGTAAAATACCATTCAAGCCACCCTGAAATGAACAAAAGCAACCCCTGACACGTGCTTTGCTCTCATTAGAGGTCTTCTGAGAGGTTTAGCTTTGTCCAGACACAAGAGAGCACCCGGTATAAGTCAAAACAAAACCCTTTCAGGCTTAGAGTGACACATAAACCATGCAAAAAAGAAGCAGAGAACTCTGGGTAGGTCTCAAGTTTAGGTGGAAAGCAGCTCCTGTATAGAGCACCCTCAACACCAGCGACACTCTAAATTCGCTCACCTCAAATGTCTGCCTTTCTATCAAAGTCTTTAAGCATAGGATTAGCACAGTGCCATCCACAGTGAGATAGAAAGGGACAAAGTATTTTTGCCATTTCTACAGCAAAGTCTTTAAGCATATGATTATCACAGTGCTGTAGTATTAATGGGTCTTGTTCACATGACATTTGGAGTTTTCTGAAACACATTTACATATAAACACAGAAAACAGACTTGGCAGGCATCATACTGTGGGTCAAACCTGTAAAATAAATAGTATTGATGGGTTACTGCATGGTTCCAGTACCCATAAAATACAAAATGCTTTATCAGAGCATGCAATTATTAGTAAAGTTAAGCATATATCCACAGCGCACAGTTGTAACAATTTTCACCATCAATTAAAGCACTAACATTATATAAATGGTTTATAAAAATATTCAGCATTCCACAAGCAGTAGCTACAATAACTCGCTTCCTGACTTCCTTACTTTCGAGGGATGGAGACTGGCTGAATATGTGGTTTGCTCAACCACGTATTTGTTCTTTGTATTTTCAAGTGGTAACTGTGTGTAAATTAATCTCCCAAAGATTTACCCTTCCTATAACTAATTGCAGGATTATCTGGCAAATCAGGGCTGATCACCACATTGTTTTTTAAGATGGACCAATGTTTACACATTATATTCCTTGTCTTATGTGAAACTTGTTTTTATGACATAGTTCACCTGGACTGTCATTGATAAGTTATTTTCTTTATAGAATTCAAGCTTTTCTTCATTTGCTGGAAAGTGCCTTCTTGGTAGAACCAATAATGATTAAGAGCTACTGAGTGTAATAATTTGATAATTACAGTGGCAAATATGATGACTATAGTTGTCTTTTCATTCAAACAAAACCAACTTTGACTCAACCAGATCTCCACATCTTTGAAATAGACCCCCCCACCCCCCCCCACAACAGCTATTGTGTAATCCTGCAATTTTTGGCAAGACTTGCACATACATATACCCTAAATAGTTTCAGTAGTAGTAGTAGCTTTGCAGTTGTTTGTGACCAATTTGCCAGTAGCTTGCTCACACTTGGAATGCCAACAATAGGTTTTTAGCAGCTTGTTGTGGTGGGTGAAGTTGTAGTTTTTTTGTTTCAGACAGACAGGAGGTGTTCAGGCAGAAGATAATAGCACTAACAGTAAAAAACAAGAAAGAACACTTTCATAAAGTGATTATTGTGAGCCCTGCCTTTATTTGGTATTTTAGTTGTTCCCTAAATGAACTTTTTTGTGGTTATGCGACTTACTTTTTGCCTTGTCCCTGCAGAATGAGAGCTCCCTCAATCCCTGATGCTGATCTTTTTGGGAAAGTGGCTGGCAGCGCCTTTGCTATCGCTGTGGTCGGATACGCCATGACTATCTCCCTTGCCAAGATGTTTGCCTTGAAGCATAGTTATAAGGTGGACAGTAACCAGGTGAGTTTCACCCTGTTGTTGGGTACTCCTTACATTGCTTTTCTTTATCCAGCCATGCTTGCTTTTCTCAAGTGCTCTTTCTCCCCTTGCCTTCCAATCCTGTTTTTGGGTATGTGAAAAAAGCCTCTCAAGTCACTTTTGTTAATTGCAAATTGATGTCACTTGCCATTACCTTCTATTTGAATTGACTCCTTCTCAATAATGTGGGGTACTTTATTGATCTTTACTAGGTGCAAATTATTTTGAATGTCTTATTCAGTCGTATTCTTGAGCACGTGAAAAGGACTGTATGCCATTTATGTGAAAAATTAATTTCTGCTCATTTTCTTAACACTATTTTTTGTACCCTATGCTTTGACTAGAATACACATGCTTAAACTTTGGAAATTAAAGTAATTTTCTCTTCTTAATTTTCATTGACTTAATCATGCTTTATTTTTATGTCAATCATACTGAAAATCATAAACCCCATCAGCTTGGATTAAACCTAAACCCTGACTTCTTACACAGTATGAGAAAGTGTGTTTTTGTCGAAAAACGTCTCTTTTATGGTCACCCCCATTTCTTCCGGACTGATGCTAATGTGCAGTGGGATACTGCCCCAGGGCATGTGCTTTGACCCCTAAAACATATTGAAATTGCCTACACTCCTGATTGGCATATTTGACTTACCTATAAGTTCCTAGTATATGGTACCTAAGTGTGTCCAGGGCCTGTAAGTTAAATGTCACTAGAGGACTGCAGTCACAACAAAAGTGACCCCGCACCTTGAAGCACAGCCCTAATTGCCACTCAGCGCTACGCAGCAGTCTCTATCTGGCTTCTGGCTCGGGGGCAGAGTCCCTCTTACCTCCTTGCACTGCCGCTGGTAGTCTCCCTCGCCGCCTCCTGTTGCACCGAGGCCGCTGTAGAGGTGGACTACAGCCCCCAGCAGCCATTCTCTGACCCGCCCACATCCGGCGGAAAGCACGCCCGGAGGCGCTACTTCAATCCAGGCTCCCCCGGTGGAGCGGGGGGACCGCACCTTGAAGCACAGCCCTAATTGCCACTCAGCGCTACGCAGCAGTCTCTATCTGGCTTCTGGCTCGGGGGCAGAGTCCCTCTTACCTCCTTGCACTGCCGCTGGTAGTCTCCCTCGCCGCCTCCTGTTGCACCGAGGCCGCTGTAGAGGTGGACTACAGCCCCCAGCAGCCATTCTCTGACCCGCCCACATCCGGCGGAAAGCGCGCCCGGAGGCGCTACTTCAATCCAGGCTCCCCCGGTGGAGCGGGGGGACCGCACCTTGAAGCACAGCCCTAATTGCCACTCAGCGCTACGCAGCAGTCTCTATCTGGCTTCTGGCTCGGGGGCAGAGTCCCTCTTACCTCCTTGCACTGCCGCTGGTAGTCTCCCTCGCCGCTTCCTGTTGCACCGAGGCCGCTGTAGAGGTGGACTACAGCCCCCAGCAGCCATTCTCTGACCCGCCCATATCCGGCGGAAAGCGCGCCCGGAGGCGCTACTTCAATCCAGGCTCCCCCGGTGGAGCGGGGGGACCGCACCTTGAAGCACAGCCCTAATTGCCACTCAGCGCTACGCAGCAGTCTCTATCTGGCTTCTGGCTCGGGGGCAGAGTCCCTCTTACCTCCTTGCACTGCCGCTGGTAGTCTCCCTCGCCGCCTCCTGTTGCACCGAGGCCGCTGTAGAGGTGGACTACAGCCCCCAGCAGCCATTCTCTGACCCGCCCACATCCGGCGGAAAGCGCGCCCGGAGGCGCTACTTCAATCCAGGCTCCCCCCGCGTCGCGGGACGCGCGCGGGACGTGCCGGGCTGAGCCCGGGCAGAGGGCGGGCCGTCTGTGGCCGTCCGAGGCCGAGAGAGGCCGGGCTGGGCCATTCCATTTGGTTCGCGAGGCAAGTTGGTCATCTGTCTACAGCCATAAAAGGACTTCTGAGAACTTCAAGATAAGTCGGGGAGGGGCGTGTAGGTTATACATTGTCGGCCTATTGTCAAACACCAAATCTGGGGGCACAACAAATTGATGTGTTACACGTTACTCTTGTTATTACCTGTGTGTCACCAGCGTTGGGCAACTCTCATTGTAGCGTGTCAGCTAATATATTGTGGATCCTTACATCCGGGTTAGTTTCAGGCAATATTCTGAGAACACGTATCTCGAGGAACCATACACACGACATTATACGCCCATAGCCCCAGTGGTGATATGGGGAAAACCAAAAAAAAACCAATTAGACCTGGGGCGGGAGTTAGGGGTACATTGGATGCATTTATTATGCGAGCCGAATCCCTGTTGACGCACAAGATACAGTTAACGGAGCGTAGGTTGTCCCTTGATTCTCTATTGGCACATAAACGTTCCTCGTTGGGGACAATAGCTGAATGTGTTACGCCTGGGGTAAGCATACCGGCAGGTCAGGGACTTCACGTGCAGAGCAAAAATCAGGGTTCTACAATAGTACAAGTCCACACAAACAGGCGAGTAGGTGGGGATCAAGAGTTACCGACATTGGAGGGGTCTGCGGCAGATATATTGGTTAGTGGCACTGGGGGAGTTCATGAGGGAGTCCACGAGCAGGAAGGTATCACACCCGGGGGCGAGAGGGATCCCAATGCTCTATTAGAGAGGGAAAGGGTAGTAGTTACCCGCTCAAAAAAAGTGTTATTAGTGCCAGACTCCTCTCCAGAAATTGTCACCACTGAGAACTCAAAGCCCACAACTATGCCACAAAGTAAGAGGACAAGTAAAACCAAAAATGAAATAAAAGCAAAAAAGGGAGGCTCCAGAAAAGACCCTATAATGGTTGAGGATGAAAGTAATAGGCCACCCTGCAAACAATGCGATTCCTGCTCCCCCGTTAATAGAACGGATTGGTCGCAGGAGTTATTGAAAATACTCGAGTCCAAATTGGACGCTCTTTTTCTTAAACATTTGGCTCCCTTGGTGGATGACATAAAGAAAATCGAGGAGAAAGTCAGTAGGTTGTTAGAAGCGGAAGAGGGTGATCAACCAGTGCCCCAACAAACCATGAACCACGACGGGTTAGGGATCGCACCTTGCCCGGGACTAGCAGGGACGATTCAGAGGGTTGTTCCCACTGTGAGCAATGATAAAGGCATATCTACTATTTTGGCGCTCGTGAGTTCACAACAAGAGGCTAGCACAAAAGGGCCGATAGTAGCCCACAGCCTCCCGAATGTTCAGGTGCAGAGTTCTCCGGGTTTGCAGACACTGGATTTGCCCCCAGCATCTTGCCCTTACACAATAGTCTTAGCAGGGGTTCCAGCCTACAATGGGGAAAGAGAAGAGACCACAAGTTCCTTGATAAATAAGGTCAATCATTGGCTGCACAATAACGTGAAGGAATCCAAGCATCAGAGTACTCATATTCTCATGGCAAGGAGGGTAGCTTGGATTGGTCCCTCGGAGAAGAAGTTTGCAGGAGACTGTGTTATTGTTAACTTTAGACACCCAGAGCTGGTAAAAGAATTGCTTGGTTACAGTTATGTGGTTTTTGACAGCGGGACGACCATAAAAATGCTCCCCTTGAACTTTTTCTATAGGGACCATGCAAAAGAGTTACGCCAAGTGCCACGCAGAAGAGGGGAAATCCCTATAACAAGGTCGTACAGACTGGGGTCAGTCTCAAATAGGTTCATCCCACTGTCGGATGCGGCAGTGATGGACGAACTAGATTGACTGACCCCCGTTGTAAACTCGGAAAATTTATCCCCTCCAGCTAATGTCACGCTAAGGGAGAATGTTGGCATTACAGGAAATATTCTCTCACTTGAAATCCCCCAAAATGAGGTTGCAACTATCTACTTAGCCAATAGTCCAGCATCAGAACTGAGTAGTTTAGTAGGATTGGTGCCCCAAAAACAGTGTACCCCAGTGAGGAATGAGACCATCCTCGGGGTCGGGGAACTCAGGGTGGTATCGTGGAACATTGCTGGAATCTCGACCAAATTAAGAAACAAGGAATGGTTGGATTTCAGCAAAAAGTTTCACATTATTTGCCTACAAGAAACATGGGAGTTGGATAGTAGTGCCCCGCATTTAGAAGGGTACAAAATGTTTTTTGTGCCCGCCCAAAAATCCTTGATGGGAAGAGCTAAAGGGGGACTAATAACGTACGTGTCTCTGGCATTACAAGGGACTTGGGAGGTTATGGGCTGGAACTCGGACAACATTCAGGGTCTTAGTTACGGTAAAAAGGGGTTAAAATTTGTATTGATAAATTTTTATAATGCGGGCCAATCAATGCAGAGGCTGGTTAAACTGAAGGACAGACTGGCTGACCTGTATTCCAGGGGAAAACGCCCTCCAAATGTGATTCTGGTGGGCGATTTTAACTGTCACCCGTGTCCATACCTGAAATGGGGCGGGGGAATATGGAACTCTTGTCCATCCATCACGGATTGGCACCTTGAACACACACTGGAATGCAGCGAATTGAGTAAGATTCTGGGCATATATGATCTAGCCCCTACAATGGATTTAATCAAGCCCAGGATCTCTAACATCATTAATCCATCTTTTAAAGGCAGGGGAAAGGATACCATCATTGATTTTATTTTTGTTTCTCATGGGTTCAAAAGTAGGATCATAGATTTTAATATAGAGATTAGTATTTTTAGTGATCACAACCCCCTGGTGTTGTCATTGTTGGATGCGGATCCACCTGTGCAGTCAAGGCCCAGGATGACAAGGGGAAATTTGGAAGCAATTGACCAGGGCAGGCGAATACGTTGGTCCAATACTGATGGGGAAGCATTTTATAAAAAACTTATCGCAGACCCAGAAAGTGGGATATGGTTGTGCTTAAATCAAGAAATTAAAGGTAAAGAATTGATAAGCGCATTTGAAAGTATGGCAAGGGACATTGACAGGTTATTGAGGATTAAATCGCCACCAATGTCCAACCTTACACCTAAATGGTTTGATAAAGTATGCTCCAGAGCCCAAAAAGAATTAAAACGGGCACTCAAAAAGGTGCCGAAGGACAGGAGTATGATAGCGGAATGCAGGGCTCAATATAAATTGGCCATAAAGAAGAGGAAAAACACTATCCATTACGAAGCCTGGGCGAATTTAAGGGAGGCAGCCGAGATGAGAGATATGTCACGATTTTGGAGGGTGATTAATGATCCTAGTTTCCAGCCCCCGAACAACGAGAAGGTCACCTGCAATATCTTGCCAGAAGCTTGGGTCTCTCATTTCAAAAAGTTGTATAACCAGGGCAGTACCATGGTTCAACACATCTCAGATGCAGGCACGTTACCAAGTTCATGGGTACAGTTCACAGTGGGCGAGATCAAAGACGGAATACATGCCCTGACAAGGAACAAGGCCCCAGGCCCAGATGGGATTCCCCCCGATTTATTTTTATCCCAGGTAGATTTGTGGGCTCCCATACTTACAAGAGTTTTTAACACAGCAGTGGAAAGGGGAATGCCCAGGTCTTGGTCAACTGCCACCATCGTCCCCCTATTTAAAAAGGGTAATAAAAGTGATCCTCAATGTTACCGCCCGATTTCATTAATTGACGTGTCAGCAAAGGTTCTAGGGAAGGTAATTCTAAACCGTTTAATGGACTGGGCTGAGGAAAATAAGATCATTACAGATACCCAGTACGGTTTTAGAACGGGTCGTTCCACATCAGATCAATGCCTCAATTTATACAACCTGGTGGCAAAGTACACTTTGGCTGATGATGGGACAGTCTATCTCGCTTTCATGGACCTGACGGCAGCCTTTGACCGAGTCAACCGAGAAAAATTATGGAAGATTTTAGAGCTGCTTGGGGTGGACCCTAGTTTGATTTTTATTCTAAAAACTCTACATATGGATACAACAGCTCAGGTCAGATACAGCAATGAGGAGAATCTCACTGATCATTTTGCTTGCACTGGGGGGGGTGAGACAGGGTTGTATTTTGGCGCCCTTTTTATTCACGTTATACATAAATGGTTTGGACAAAGCTTTGGGAAAATTGGGGGTTGATTGTCCTAGAGTGGTCAATAGAAGTATACCTGTCCTTTTATATGCGGATGACGCAGTACTCCTCTCACGAACAGGAAGGGGCCTGCAGTCTCTTATTGATGGCTTTTGCGGGTTTATGGCACACCTAGACTTATCCCCCAACCTAACAAAATCCTATATTATGGAAGCAGGAAAAAGACCAACGAGGAATTTTAGTTTTAAAATTGGGGGTCACAAACTAGAGAAGGTTGAGGTTTTTAATTATTTAGGGATAATTTTTGATAAACACCTCAAATTTACCACACTAATCTCAGAAAAGTGTAAACAGCACACGAGTATAATGGGCTCAATCATGACCCGTGCCACGAGGTTAGGCCGCTGGTCACCGAATGAAGTATTGAATTTATATAATTCAATCTGTTGTTCCAAAATTATGTATGGGAGCGAGGTTTGGGGTACTAGAAACACCTAAATGATACAACTGGAGGAAAATAAGTTTCTTAGAAGGATTTTGCAAGTACCACAAAGTACCCCGGCCTACATTATTCATGAAGAGTTAGGGCTCCCTTACATCTCTGACAGAATAAGTCTCAAACCAATAATGTGTTGGATTAAAATTTGGACCAATCCAGATGCTAGCCTTAGTAGAGAAATAATCACAGACTGTATTAAAAGGGATAAAGGTCATAAAATACCATGGCTCAAATACGTGAAGGATAAGTTGAAGTGGCTGGGCTATGCTAGTTGTTTTGAAGAACCCACATCTCTGACGTCCCAATCAAAAATACTCATAAAAGCAGAATACTTGAGGCGGGTAGCCTGCTCCCGAGAAGACTGTGAAATACTGAAAGGGTCAGTGCGATCATATATACTCACGAAATCTGTTGCAGGTCTAGAACCTTACCTGGCGCAGATTTACAACAAAAACGACAGATTTTTAATGACCAGATTTACACTGGATCTTTTACACCATATTTTAGCTGTTCCTGCGGGTTTCACAAAAGACATTGGTTCAAAGGGTCCCTGTGGCTGCGATCTGGGATCTCCACAGGACATCCTCCATTTTGTATTCTTTTGTCCACTGTACGAATTTCCGCGGGCTGTCTTTTTAAAAACCATCCTAAAAGCGAATAAATTCACCCATGTCAGGGTAGCTCTTTTATACCTAAAACTTTCCTCGGAGCCTCTTACCTTGTTTTGCACTGTGAATTTTTTAAGACTTGCTGCAAAATTAAGGAAGTCGAGACGCGAGACATAAGTTATCTCGTTGGCCGTGTATTGTAGGTGGGGCAAAACGAGTAAAATTCTTTCATGAAATTTGATACATACGGTGCATATAATAGTAGTTATAGCCGAAGAAGTATGTAAATGATGAACTGGATGGTTTAGCGCATTGGGGATGTTACAAGGTATTTTAAAATGGTATAGTTCTTTTTACAATACGTTGTTTTAAGTAGTCTATGATCATGTATTTTATTCTGGACGATGGTATTTTGCACTTTATAGTTGCCTGCACCCTGCACTTTATTAATCTATGAATTCATAGCCTTGCCAGTAGCCCCTGTGTAACCCTGCCATTAAGGCCCTGGACAGGCCATTTAGAAATGCCCTATTTTGTCTTTTTTCTTTTTTAAATGATTTTTAATATGTTAAATTTGTTTGCAAATTTTATATTGAAATATGTGTAATTGTATTTGCTCTTTTCTTGGATGTTTTTATATCCGAATAAAGATATTTTGATGATGATGACCCCGCAAAGCATGTCCCCAAGCCTGCCCCTGCAGCCTGGGTGGTCAGTTTTAAAACTACTAATTCAAATTGATAAAAACAAACCTTTTGCCATGCCTAAACCTCCTTTTTTAATACTTATAAGTCACCCTTAAAGAAGGCCTTACATGCCCATTGGCCAGGGTTCATGGTATTTAAAAATCATGGCATGTGTACTTATGTTTTACCTGTCCTATCAGTGAGAAATCTCTAAAGTAATTTTTTACTGTGGTAAGGTTAGCTCTTCATAGGAAAACACTGGAATACATTATAACACCTTATAATGCTTAACTTTAGTTTAGGAACAGCTAGAAAATGATTGAAGGAATAATTTAATGGCCATTTAAAATCTAAAATTATGGGCAAGTCATATTTAAGACTACTGTTTTGAAAATTAAACTTTTAGGCAGTTTTAATTTTCCTGCCTGAGCCAAATGTGCCTTTTTGCCACTGACCACCTGTATAGCTACAGGGATACAAAAGCTGCAAGAAGCCTACTTTTCTGAGTAATCCCAGCTGACCTATTACAACTGAACCTGCTCTGGGCCCTGTTGGTGGCTTCTGTCGAGTGAGTTCTGACCACCAAGTGCTGTTTCTGAGGTCCTGAAACTCTTAGCTGGTGTCAGAATGTACTCCTCTTGCCTAACCCTAAAACCAGTGACTTAGAAACTTTTTCAGACAGAAGACCAGAACAAACTAACCTGCCAAGTCAATCAGACAAAAGTGTGCTGCCACTGGTCCAAAGATTCATGTTGCTCCCGCTCTGAGGTTTTCTGAAGCAAATCTGTTTCAAGGGGACGTCGCAGAGAAGGTGTTTTGCCTCGTGGATCCCTTTCGGCTACAGCTTGCAGTCTTGTTCCCCTGGAGGAATCTGAGCTCCAAAAAAAATGACTAAGTCTAATGGTAGAAATATTTACTGGGCGAAAGTGCAAAAAGTATGAGCCTGGCGAGGGACTTTTCCTGAGCATGAAGTTTAAAAGTCTCCTCAGAGCTTTCTCTTCAAAAGTCAACAGCTTTACCGGAACGTCGTCTGATGGCTATCTGGCCTCGAGGAACCCTTCTCAGCTGTAGTCTGCTACCTTGCACCACTGAGGATTTTTTAATTCCATCTCAGAGTCTAAGGGGCTGATTCACAAAGGTAAACTTACACTTTCAAGTACGTCTATGATTGATTGCTATCCACAGAGGGATTTGCGAGTAGTATCTTTACGAGTGTGGACTCTCCACACATAAAAACATAGGTCTTTTTATGAGCAGAGACGCCACACTCATAAAAATACTACTCGTAAATCCCTTTGTGAATAGCCACCAATCGTAAATTTACACAAAAGTGTAAATTAATCTTTGTGAATCATGCCCTGGTCAGACGGTAAAACTTCTGACCGTGGCGAACGTGGTCTCTGTATTCCACCCACTCTCCATCATGGTTGGCCTAAACCCTACCCATGTCCCATTATAGCGCAAACAGTTGCCCGTAGGTGGTGCTTTGTGATTGTTGGCGCTATTTTTATCTAAAACTTTAAAAATTCAAATCTTCAGTACCCCTAATTGAATCTTCGTCGTTTTGGCGTAGCTTTGCTCATTAAACTATTGTATATTTTTACAAACTGGATTATTGTGTTGTGTTTTGAATTTTTTAACTGTTTTGGTACTCCTAAATGCTTTACCTATTTTCTCAAGTTAAGCCTGTCTGCTCTATGCCTTAGCTACCAGGGGTTAAACTCAGGTGTAAATTACTAAAACCTTTACTGGACCTAAGAGGAATAGTAGCATTAGTACTTCTGGTGAACTACCATCCACCACAACTAATAATCCACTTTCTCAAAGTTTTACATTTTGGAAGGGAGATGCTTACTTTAACAACTTTGGGGCCGAGTAGAATCTCATTAGGAAAGCCCTCCATACCACTCGGATCCGGAGGGATTTCCTAGCGAATTTCGCTACGCGAGTCGGAACAACTGACTCTGATGCACCCGTATGGTGACGGACTCGATTCGCTCGGACTCCCATTGAACTGTGTGGGAGCCTGTATACCGAACAAGTACACAGGCTCCCAAAGAAAAAAGGGGTGGGTGGGAAAACATGCACACTGTGCATGCATGGAAATGGGGGACCCATGGGCACCCCCATGCGACCAATTCAGAGGGCCCCGGGTGAAGGGGGGCCTGCTACAGCACCCCGAAGTCCGATTCCCACAGCCGTTTTGTCTTGCTGAGACCAAGTCGCTATGGCTGTCCAAATCGTGCATCGTACTCGCTTGTTCGGAAGCCTGCTCCATTGCATGGCACGATTCTGCTGTGAACGAGTCGGACTGACAGTATCAGATTCGGAAATGATTTGCTCGACGCGGACGAGATCTTCGCATCGTACTTGGTCCTTCGGAACGGGGGAAGATTCGATCGAAAACAGTGGCTCCGAATTCGATTTGCTCATTCCAGAACCTGTCTGGAGGCCTTCCTAACGAGATCATACTCGGCCATTTAATAGGAGCACCATAGTTAAATCCCACAAAGACTTAGTGAAGCTGTGTTTCACCCCTGGTAGCTATGGCACAAGTTGCAGGCCATTCCTGGGAGAAATGCATGTAAGGTACAAGCAGTAGCAACAATTTGAAATTTAAAAAAAGATTTGGCCCCTGCTACATAAAAATTTTCTCACTGCTGTACAAGAACCCCATAGCCAGGTTCATAAGGAATTACATCATATGGGAGGAATGCGAGTTACAGATAGGGACCAGGCAAACATTTTTTAATACAAAGGAACTACTACTAAACTTACTACAAAGTGCTATTCATAAACTGCACTTTTGTAGTAACCTTGGGCTTGATTTAGAGTTCGATAATAAATATAATGTGCTTGGAATACGGCAGACGGTATATCCGTCACATTTGTAATGGAGTAACCTGTCCGTCGAACTCTAAATCAGGGCCTTGCTTGTGTAACTTACGTCTTTGTCATAACTTACACGCGTAACTTACACTTTTGTAGTAATATATACTTTTGAAGTAACTCACATATGTAAATTACACTTTTGTAGTAAGTCCAGCACTACACACGGACAACCACTGGTAGTGCAACATCGTCCCATTAAAAATAATGGAGGTTGTGACTTAAAATAAAACACCATAGAAAATTAGAATAAATAAAATTAGAATATTTAAAATATTTACAAATATTAATAAATAAAAATGAATGTTACAAAAATATTTTATACTAGTACATATTTATCATTTAATTATGAAATATTTATGAAATATCTATATTTGATTTAAATCATAACCTCAAATTTTATTAAGAGTAGTTACTTTAATTTTAATTAATTGTATACATCACTTTTAATAATTATTAATACATATTAAACAATATTTTTTTTCAAGTGGGAATCCATTGTTTAATTTAAGCTTCGGAAAAATAATAATAATTTAATTTAAAATGAATTTACATTAATATTTAACATATACATATTTTAAAATTGTATTTTTAAGTTAATTTGTTTTAAACATGTCCTATACTTTATCATGTATGTAGTTACTTTAAACATAGAATAAAATGGGAAAAAATGCTACAGCACTATTAAATTAATTTTGAAGTTAAACTTTAATTTATGGAAATATATTACATTAAAGTAAAATTATTATATATAATTTTTTTTTTGTGCAGATTTATATAGCGCAAACTCGATCCGAATTGGAGCGCTTTATATGAGCACTGGTTACGTTACACAAGGACACATTCTTTTATTCCTTTTTTGGCAGGCACAGGTAGATTAAGTTATTTGCCCAGAATCACAGGATGTGGACGCGACCCAAGGCTCGAAACCTTGGTTTCCAGCACCAAAGTCGGCAGCTTTAGCCGTCAAACCACATCCTCTCCCCATTCTGAAGTTTAAAGTAAAACTTACATTTCCACCGAAGAAAATATATTATTTAATCCATTAATACTTATTAAAAGTGATGTATAGAATTAATTCAACAATAATTTATATGTATTTACCTGTTTAACTTTTCTAATCTAATTTAATTTAACATGATTTTCTATGCATTTTATTTTAAGTTCCTACCGCCATTATTTTTTATGGGAGGGCGCTGCGGTTTAGGTGGTTGGCCATGTGTAGTTCTGGACTTACTACAAAAGTGTAAGTTACAACAAAAGTGCAGTTTGTGAATACTCAAAAGTAGTACACTTACTCAAAAGTGCAAGTTACCTTTGTGAATCAGGCCCAGTGTATGCACAAGAAGAGAAGCTGAGAAGAGTAATCCCATAGGTCATTATAATATGCACATATACAGGAAACAGCCATTGCAATTCTGCTGTTTCCACGCATGCCATTGCATTGCATGTGTTACAACGCATGCTTCATTACAACGCATAGCCTTTAATATGCATCTTTTAATTACGCATATGCTTTTACCACGAATGCCTTTACAATGAATTTCGTTGTAGAGGTATGTATGGTAAAGGCGTATGTGTAGTAGTAAGGGTATATGTGTGGAAACAGCCACATTGGTAGGCAATCCATGTCGTTAGAGGAAACGGAGAGACTCTTCCACTTCCTCACAACGACGTGCACTGCCCCTCAGATGAGCTGCCTGCACGAGGAGAGAGGTAAGGCAGATTGGGCCTGGGGCGGGGGGGGGGGGTAATATTTTAGGGGTTTGGGTTAAAGAAGGGCTGGGGGATGGGGGGAGCGCAGGGGTACTGTTTTAGGGTTTAGGGTAAGGGAAGGGCGGGGAGCCAGGGGGGTTGCGTGTGGGGTATGGTTTTAGGGTTTAGGGCATGGGAAGAGCTGTGAGCAGGGAGGGGGCCGTGCAGTGGTATGGTTTTAGGGTTTAGGGCAGGGGAAGGGCTGGGGCCAGGGAGGGGGCCGTGCAGGGGTAGGGTTTTAGGGTTTAGGGCAGGGAAAGGGTATTTTTTTAGAAGGGTAGGGGTGCGCCAGGACAGGAATTAAGGATTAGGGTAAGGGTCAGGGAAACCTTTGCCCACCATATGTCTTTAACATATATGCTTTAACAATGAAATTCGTTAGAAAGGCATGCGTGGGAAAGGCGTATTCACTGAAAAGACATGCGTGGTAAAGGTTTGCGTTGTAATGGCATTTGCGTTGTCATGATTGCGTGGTAAAGGCATGCGTTACAATGCAATGCGATGTAACATCATACATCCACACATATAATGATCCCAGTTCCTTGAACTATTTTATACATAGTTATACACAAAGAAGAAATGAATCACAAGCACATTCACGTGGCTGTGTGTATATATTCATGCTTTTTTCTCTTGCTCTCTGTATTAATCTCCTTCTAGTGATTTAGCTAGACTCTCTGGCCCCAAGGCTCGGCAGAGGATTTGCAATCTGTACCTCAGCTAGGCCTGCCCCCAAAATGTCACTGTTTGCTTCCATCTAAATATTGTCATCTGTTCACCACCTGGCTCTGTAGAAGTCCCCTGAACTCTGAGGTTAGGCTTGCACCTACAAATTCCTCCAACAATAACCAAATAGAAGACATAGATTTAAGTCTGGTGGGGTGGCACAGAGAAAGTACCACACCCATCTTTACGCTCTCCCTATTGGTCTCTTTTTCCCACAGGAGCTGGTTGCGCTGGGGCTCAGTAACTTTGTCGGCAGTTTCTTCCAATGCTTCTCCATCACTGCCTCCATGTCGAGGACCTTGGTGCAAGAAAGTACAGGAGGGAACACTCAGGTCAGTACACTGGAAATGCGCACCTCTCATTGCATGGCTAAACAGCTCAAAGAGTAGAATAAAGGGACGAATTATGCCGTGTAGTATGCACCACAAGTTCTCGTCTCTTTAAACACCTGCTGAAAAAATCTCTTGGCAACCTACAAATCATAAAGTCCAATCGTGGTCGGACAGACTTAAAATAAATCCATATTTGTAAAGCCCAAACATATCACCCCTTAAGGTTTCAGTTAGCTGGGGGCCGTTGGGGTGATCAAGTCAGTTATTGCCCAGAGTCATGAGGGTGAGCTGAGCTGCCCCAGGCGATCGAACCGTGATCCCCATGCTCTGGAGCCAGCCACTCTGGCCGCTGTGCCACACCTCTCCGGATGACTTAGCCTTTCATGCTTCTGGGGTTGATTGAGTTGGGTGACAGTCTAATAGTGGCCTCTGTCATTACATGGTCCGTAACAGTGACAATTTGTGCTATGCAAAACATAAAATATTATGACTCTGGTTTTACCAGTGACATCAATTGAGGTGGTCAATAGGTCTCACTTACGGCCAGCTTTATCTGTCTGAAGTCGAAAGTTCTACATTGCTTATCATTGATTGGCTTTGTTGTCATCATTGTCATTTACCTGCTTCTTAGTCAATGGCTTTCCTTCTTCTTCTTATGTTTTTCCTCCCTGGAGTAGAGCTTCTTTACCATCCTTTTGGCTGGATAACGTGCATCCTTTTACTTCTTACATTCAGAGAACTTTGTTGGGCAGGCCTATTGTTTCCAAAAAACATATAGTGGACTTTAGGTTAACCCCATGATCAGGATTGATTGCCTTTGTTGCCTATCTACCTTCCCTGCTCCTCATTCAATAGGTTTCCTCCCTATTCATTTCAGTCTCACAGTGTTCTGATCGGTTGACATGTATCCATATACTAGTGACCATGCATGCATTCAGGGAAGAACTTTTTAGTTTTTATGGAACCACTCTATGGGAGTTCAGGTGTTTTCTTGTTCTCTCCCACTTATACTGCTTCCCCCTCCAACTTATACCCCAACTCCCCTGGCTTTTCGTGCTGCTTTGCCGAGCCCCCTAAATTCCGCTCATTGAATACCCCCAACGCCTGTAGTTGTGCTCTCTATTTATCACCCCATCTCCCCAGTGCTTGCTGCTCTTCCCACTTCCCACCTGCTCTCCGTAATAATCATTTGTTTAGTATGTTTTTTAAGTGGGCCCGCTTGCAATGTTTTCCGCACTTTTCATGCCATTTTTTGAATCTTTTCAAAAAATATTTTAATTTGCAGATCTAGCATGGGACATCCACCATGTTAGATTTAAAAAAATGGTCACTGGCATCATGACGCATGCACTTGCTTTGCGTCCGTAGCAGCCATCTTGGAATGGATTTTCCTTATAAAAAATGCCATTCCAAAATTGTCATTGTATGCGTGCGTACAAGTGTTAATGCATGCATACCCATGCATTTGCAAATAAAAACATAGGGCAAACCAATTCTTTAGCATTTTAGAGTCAATAAAAATTTGGATTTGCCAACACTTGTTTCTTTTGCTTTCAGCAATTGATTTGAGTGCATATATATTCTTGCTCTCGCCTCCTCTTCCTTATCTGCTGCTTCCCCCTTTGCATCACCACCCCACGCTCGTCTTGTTGTTCACCTCCTAGCTTTTCAGTTGCCGGTCCCACCCCTGCTTTCTGGCACAGCTCTTTCTTTATCAAGGGCTTCTTCTTTGTTCCACCACCCTGCTCACCCCCAGTCATCAGAGGTGCTGACTTGCTACGCCTTTGTTCACCCTCCTCTTTTTTCTTCATTTGAATTTTTAAAAACTTTTTAGGAGGTCCCAGCAGCTATAATTTGCAACCGGGCTACTACTTTCTCCAATTACGCTTTTGCATGCTTTTTACCATTCCAAAATGGACATAAGATATCTTAGAATGGTCAAACAGGAATAGTTACAATATGATCAAGAGAAGAGAGCCAAGAAAGGAGTTGTTGCATTTGATGACTGGGTTACTGTCACTGGCTACCGGTAATGTGCCTGGGCACACATACTCACGCTCATCTTCATGCAAACTCACTCACACCCTTCCATTCACAAGCACATACACACGCACACACCCATTCATAGCATGCACGCACAAATACACATACATGTATACATACACACATGCAACCAACATTTTAAAAAAATTACTTTCTGGGCCATCAAAGTGACATTGGTGGTGGGAGGGAGGCCTCAGTGGTTCCCGGAGAATTCAGCAAAGGGACTGCTGGATAATCCAGCCACTTTTTCTCAGTGGCTGACTTCATCAAGGGGAAGTCAATGAGAGGAGGGCCTTCCCTTATTCGTCACAGAGTGGGATGGGGTCAGTACTTGCTGACCCCACCCCACTCTGTGACGAGGAATCACTGGACAATCGGCCCTGGGTGTAGGAGAGTAGGATCTGCTTCACCGCCACTTTTTGCTGGTGTTTCACTGTTTTTCGACCTTAGCCTGGCTGTAGCCCTGCTAATCAGGACCCCAGCCTAGATGATTCCTCTCTAAAATGGTTTCCATGTTCATTAGGTACATTTCTAATTGGATTCTAGAGTGCCTTATAAGCCCCTAGTATATGGTATACTATGTACCTAGGGCATAGGTACCTCAGAGGCCTACCAGGGACTGAAGCATGTATTATGCCACCCCTGGGAAGCACTCCAAAATGACACCACAGGTCTGCTACTGCAGCCTGGGTAAGGTGGTGCTTGCACCACTAACTGTGATATAGGCTACCTATATCCACCTATATATACAGACACATATAAACCGATAAGTCAGTCCTATGGCAGGCCTTGACAATCCTGAAGGCAGAGTGCTTGGTTTTGTGTGAGAGGATGCCCAAGCCTGAGCTGAGCCCCTTCGGCAGCTTTCGGAATCACTTCCTTATGGCTGTACACAGGTCCGCATCCTGTCATTACTTGTGTTCTGTGATACAGCCATACCATATACTCTAAATTGTATTATAACCTCGCGGTAAATGCTAACTTTGGAATGGCTGCATCGAAACATGTCGTGTTTAGTGTCAAACACTTTGGAATACTACCCCCCCCCCCCCCAGACCTGGCGGCGAGGGTAGCATTCCACCCTTCTAGAGGGAGAGATATTTTCACACTGGTCTGCCCGGTTAAGACTTTCTAAAGCCCTGGCATCACAAAATGGATGCCACTGCCACAGACACGGGTCTGGCCACCTCCCCAGACAGGCAGATGTGTATTAGGGCTGGACGGGAACACTCTCTGGTGCTTTGAAGTCCTGCACTGGGGGCACACTTGGTGTCCCTGTGCATAGTCCAGTTCAAACCGGTTGCAGGGGCTACCTGCCCCTGCTCTGGTGCGAAACTGGACAAAGGAAATGGGTCAGTGGCGTAACGAAACTTATGGGGGGCCCCCTGCAAAGCACATAGAGGGGGCTCCCCTCCCCCGGCGGCATGGCCCACCATCTACCACTTTGCCCTACCACCCAGAAATCTAGCATATTTTGATTTGAAACCTCCAACATTTAAATGAAATGCCTCTATATTGTCTTTCTCTAAGTTCCAATGAGAAAGTAGGAAACACTCTTAACATACAAGCTATGGCATTTGTAACAAAACTGTCAAAAGCAGATTATTTAACTGAGACAGCAATCAGAACAATTCCAAGGAGTGATCCTATTGTCTCAGGAACTGCCTATGGCAGAAGGACAAAGAACAACTATGAAGGGTCTGAAATAGAATTGACAATACCTTGAAACTTTGAAAGACCAACCCAAACCTGCAATTCCATAAAAACTCGACTGACAATATACATGAGAAGTACACAAGCTATAACTCAGTATCCTGCGAAAGTCAAGAGAAATAAACTGGTGAATTATCTGCATGCCACACACTAGCGACTGTCAAGGACTGTGCATGATAATAACGTGAACTGAGGAAGCAATTTCAATCATAATGTCTTTATTAGTAAGCATTGCAAAACAGGCAGGTAAACAAGGCTGAGGAAGAAAACTGTTTGGATGCTTCAGAACATTGATGCAGATGTTTGTCTGTTTTAATTTATCATTTCTGTAGTGTAAACAATGTTAAATACAAGATTTAAGGTACACGTATTACAGACAAGTGCAAGCAACACCATAAATAACACTGCCTGTAGAATAAAAACAAAACATATGAACAAGTACCTAATGACAATCTATACAAACTGTGGTTAGTAAAGCAAAAGAATAAGTGCAAATACTTTCTTTTTTTTTTTTTTTTAAACGTTCAGCTTTAGGCCTATGACCCACATTTATTAAATCAACAGTCGTGGGATTTCCAATCTCAATGGACATGAGATATTCAATGTAAATCCAATTACATAGTAGTCTCATCTCTGCAAAACATCTGCAAATACCATAGCCACACATGGACTTAAACGTAGTTTTGCTTGAATACATTTTTTCCCAGAACATATATATATTTTCTTACAGGAGATCAATTTTTGCATTTATCTATCAACCTTGTTTTCTTCAGAAGTGGTGCTTAAGGAAAAGATACTCTTTCATGCTCCAACTTTTAAGAAACAAAACTCCCTTAAAATAACTATCCAGACTGACCTGCTCCTCAAACAGGTTTTATCACTGGATACTTTGATGAAGGGTAAAGAGAAAGAGTGCATGAAAGACTAGCTGAAGAGCAAGAACCTAATCCCTTTTCCAAGACAACTGAAAGTTTACATTTTACTTAAAGGTGTCTTATTGAAGAGCATGAAAATGAATCTTTGTCAAGCATCCCCAAATGTTAGAGACAGTTTCACAGCTTTAGTTCACACATAAATGGACTGAAAGAGGCAAATTTACAACTATAGAGAAACAGAAATTGATTCTAAAATACAGGCTCTTGATGAAACTGTAAATACATCAGACATGATAATCAAAATATTGCTCTAATTTCTGGTGTGCCAACAGGGAGACTATGAGACAATCAGACCCCTTCCTTTAGAGCTTTCAATGTACCTTGGATGGAACTACTTTAGCAGGGACAATGGTTGCCACCGAAGAGCAGATGCATGCGATTTTTTATGGGAATCAATTGAATCCAATAAAACCCCTGCTTCAAGGTGTATAGCAGTATTTATTTCTAAGACCGCTTGGGATTGATCAAGAATTGTTAAAATGGTGTTCAATTAAGTCTAAAATAAAGTGTACAATTCAACAAGACAACCATTAGTGTAATTTAATTCTTTCTTGCCACCTCGAATACATTTTTATAGGATAAAACAGACCTGTCAGATTTCTGAAGCATGATCCAAGTCACTAGTGATAAACATGTTACCATTTATTGTTGAAAAATTGCCTCCCCATTGTGCAAACGTCTTCAATTGATAGGTGAATGCACCAATGGACCCAACCCGAATGTTAACATTTGTTTATTTACAGCTAATTTTCTTTTTTTAGAAAACAGTTTAAATAAGGCAAGTAAGCTGAATAAATTTTTTTTAATTTTGCCATTTTGGTACTAAAAGGTCTCCAATACTTTGTTGCCTGTCCTGTACAGCTTTTAAAAAAATAGGGCAATACCATTTTGTTTCCTACTAATCTATGTAGCTAAGATGCTACAAATATGTTACAGTCAGCTAAAAAGGTATGTGTAAAATAACATTAAATAAAATGAAAATCCTAACTCCTAACAAACACTGAAGACAACAAACTAAGAAATTGTTTTATTAGTCATCCTATCAAGTCCTTTTATGTTTTCTTGAAGTGGTAATGGTTCAATTTCACAGGGGCATATTAAATAAGCTAAGAAATCATAAGGGGCGTGAAGGAGCAGTAAGCACCCCTCAGCATCAGACAAAAGTGGGGCGGGGGGGGGGGGGGGGAGAAGAGAAGAGCCCCTTACAGGTGGAAATTGAAGATCAGTAGCTGAGACCATAAAATGTTCGGAAAAAGAAAATGCTTTTGGTTTACATTCCATATAATGGTGGTCACTGCTGATGTAACAGAGTTGAAAAAGGTAATCCATTTCCCACAAAACCACATATTACCCTTTTCTCATCCCGCTCCTCATTCTTCAAGAATAGATGTTAATGGAACGGTATACTTGTTACACCTAATTTTGTAAAGCAAACTTCATACCAGGTTTTTTTTTCTTATTTTTTTTTTAAAATGTAGCTTAAATATACTGCATTAAAAATCAGTGCTGCTCCTCTGACCACACAAAATATTAAAATGCCTTCCAAAGGTGGCGATGTACTACCTAGGGACAAGCATTTTATATTTATTTGACCCACAAAAAGACTCACTCTGGAACACAAACACTTGGGGGTAGCGAAAGGTGCAATGCATCAGACAAGTCATCTTTAACCAAGCGGTCTTGGTATGACTACTGAGCCAAATACAGCTGCTTGGATTTTCTAATGTGCTTTAAAAATATTCACAAGTTCATAAATCAACTGTAAAGAGCATTAACAGGGAGGTGACAGATTTGGTGGGACTATTTTAAAATGTAAATGAATTAAGACTAGGAAGTTAGCATCACACAACACTAACATCTTGCCAAATTAATTTTGCATGTCACCGACACTGTGAAAAGTAAAGAAATCAGTGTGTTACTTGAAACCAGTTTGTAGTTGGGGGATGGGGGGCAAAACAATACACAATTCTTAATTTAAGAACAAAAAATAAAATGAAGTGAAAGCTTTAGGGTACACACTTTTCACACCTATATTTCAAGTTTGGAAACGTATATTTTCAAGCAGCAATACAAAAAAGTATCCATGAATAATGCATAATCTCTGAAAAATTATGAAAACATCCCTGCTACCATTACATTTCTAAATACAAAACGGACTACCATATTGTTGCTTCTGTGTAGCAAGAGAAGTCCATTTTCTAAACAGATAAAATTCAGTCTTTTGGTGTGAATGGTATGAATGAGTCTTACATTTGTTATAGTTGTTTAGGATCCATAAGCATGCAAAGCCTTTTTAGAGGAGAGCCCAGCCAGGGCATCAAGATTGACTTTTAAAATCCAGGTTAAGATAAGGCTGGGAAAGCCTCTGGATCATCCACATCAGGAGCTGATGAAGCAGTCAAAACATCAAAAGAGCGAGGAATTCCTCCAGGCATTGCAGACCTAACATCATGGGCTGGGAAAGGTTTCTCTGGCCCAGGATGGAACGGAGCAACTCCTGGTTCACTGGGTGAAATCTTGTCAGTCCTGCCACCTCGGCTAGGCCTTCCGCCACGACCACGCCCACCTCTGCCTCCTCTACCACCACGTCCAGGGCGGCCAAGGTCTCCAAAATTGATTTCGAGCTGGGATGTAATGTCATTTGCAGGTCGACGCAAATGATGATCAAAATCTGACACTTCAGTTTGAACCTCTTCACTCTTAGCCTTGTGAAGAACAAATCCTTTCTTCCATTGACCATCAGCACCCTCATTTGGTTTACGAATGTTAAATTCAACCTTTGCCCGTTCTTTGTCTTGCATAGCTTTCCATTCATCCAATGTCATTTCTTTGGGACCTTCTTCCTTGACTTCTTCCACTTCATTTTCCTTGTTCTCAGAGTCAACCACAGGATGCTCCTCTCCCTCTGGAGTTTCTTCTGTCACAGCAGATTGGTCCATTTCACTGATTTCATCCTTCACCGTTCCCCAGTTGTGAGATCCACTGCCACCACGTTTGTCCTCATGCTTAAGGCCACTGAAATATGAAGAAGATCGGTCACTTCCACTGTGCCTGTCAAATTCACGTTTACCGCGGGAGTCGAAGCCATCTCCTCTTCCCAATCCACGCCCACGACCACCACGTCCTCTGCCACCAGGGCCACCTCGCCCCCGAATGGGCCGGTCAAGAATAGGCTTATCTATAGAAAATTCTCCCCCTTCAGTCTTTTCTTCAATTGGTTTATCAAACCGACGCTCACGAGGTGGTCGTCTGTCTGGTCTCCTGTCAATGGGCTTGCCTTCACCTTGAGGAGAAAGCTGCTGCTGTTGCGGTTGTGGTGGTGGAAGTTGTTGATCGGGCCTCCTTCCTACCCTTCGAATTCCCTCCTTCTTGAGCGTGACGGGCGGCTGCAGAGGTGCCTCCTCCTTCTTGTCGGGCAGAGGGTTCTTGCGGTCTTTCTGTGGCTCCTTCCTGAGCTGCTTGGCAGCCTGAGCTGCGGTCTTGCCTGATCCCGGACCACCAGGACCACCGCCGCTCTCCTTCTTACTCTGCGCGGCCTTCAGCACCTCAAACGGGTCCGACTCGTCGTCGAAGAGCTGGTCGAACCGATTGGTTACGACACAGCCGAAGCCTTCCTGTAGATGTCCGGGCATGATGGCCCCTTTTAGCGGCGATACTCCTCCGATGCGGCGGGGCCTGGAGCGAGCGCTCGCTGTCTGAGTGCCACAAGATGGCTGGGAAAGAGCTGCAAATACTTTCAAAGTGCAAATTAAAGCAATCACCAGTCCAGCAATATACAAAAATCAAGCATGTTTTGTAAAACAATCCAACTTTCTTCTTGCATCAAGGTGAAAATACTTTCAAAGTACATGGTAAAAACATGTCCAGCAGCTTCCCTCACAAGGACTGACCTGAACCACCAGACTGGGCCTTACTTCATAACAAACAGAGGCCTCAGACCTCAGTGTGTCAACACTGGCGGTATTTACAATTTACTAAGAGTATAGACACGTCTGCTAAATTACAGATTCACCATTGCCTCCAAATGGCTCTATCGTCACGTGTGACACCGACAGCCAGGCCTGGATTTTAAGCCAACAGCGCCTTGCATTCTGGGAGTTGTGCTGTGACCATCTAAGTAAGGGGTTAAACATTCCAGCATGCAAAGTGTTGTTGGACAAAAGCTAAGAATGGACACGACATGGTGCCAATGCCATTTGGCAGCTATGTTTTATACAAGCACAAGGGGATGTTTAATTTCCTCAACACAAGCTGCAGAAGTCTGGCATCAAATAGCAAACACGTTGTGCGGAGAACCCAGAAACGTGCTGTGTGTAGCCCCCGTGTATGGACCTGAGGTGTCATTCTCTAAGAGACCCAGTGGTAAAAGCCCACAGTTGTCTCTAATGCATGTTAGTGCCAGGCAGTGGTCGAAGTGGGGGAAAAAAAGTAGGGAAACTGTGGGAGGAGAATCAGAGGGCGGGAATAACCAATGGATTGGGTCAGTGGGCAGTGTGAGAGGTGTGGCAGAAAGAGCAAAATACCCCAATTTTTAGTATTCGTTTCCCATTTCACTAACCGGTTACAGCTTATTACATTATTTAATTTAACCAATAGATACACATGTTTATTTAAGGTTAAATATGTGTTATTGACATTAAAATACATTCACAAAGTGGGATACGTTTCCAATCACAGAATGTCCCAAATATCCTTAAAAGTGGAATCGCAAGCCATTTGTCTCCCAGCCATGGAGTTTCTGTCATCAGCACTTCTCCTCCCTTTCTCCACAAGAGCAGTTCAAACATGAATGGCAAAATATCCTAGTTTGCAAATGTTTTCCACATAACTATGGATTTGCCATATTTGCTACATAATACATCATCTGCTGCATAATCTGACGATTTTAACTAATAAATTGTTTATAGCTCAAACACATCAAAAGTTACTGAAAAATTTGACTTGTGCTGCTGTGAAGTGGAGGGCCCTTTGCAAAGGTTGACTGGTCACCTTTCACATTGCTGCAGTTGTATGTTCCACTAGTACTAATAAGGAAAAATCTTTGCAGAGACTGATAGCATGTGTACAAATTTCAAAATAATAAAGTATCAGAAAATTTACAGCACCACTAATACCAGTGTAGAGTGTCAGAGCACTTTACATTACACATATTACACAGAGACAAACATTCATATTTGTGTAAATCACTGTGTAGGAAATGTTACATAAGACAAAGGACTACAAAGTGTAGGAGTCACATGACAACCATACTAGTAGGCAGCATAGTTTAATAGTGATTGGTCTGCAGAAACACAAACTCAGAATTAAAAACATAATACCATTTTTTGAAACATTAGGATAATCGAAGACTAAGGGGGGGAAAAACATAACGCTCTAATTTATACCCTGGAGTTTGCATGCAGCTCTTAAATGACAGTTAATAGCTCACTGTTCTATGTTAGGATTTTAACTTATTAACTGCAAGTAACAATAGGGTCTCTCTGACAAAAGCAGTGACCCACTGACCTATTCACATTATTTGCACTTTGTGATCTGCATGGCACATGTTCTTAGCAGCATGCACATTACACCTCTGCCATTCCTTTTCATGAGTCAAACCTTCCGCTAGACAAAACACCATCTCTCTCTACTAAGAACATTAATCACTGGAATTATCAAGACATTTTTATTGTTGCACAAAAATGTTGGAGGCCAGGAAGGAGGCAGCAAGTGCCTTTAAAACCATATTATACTTACAAACATGACGCCCCCACCTGAAGTTAGTGCCCGGTGCGGTCGCACTGCCCTAGAGCCACCCTGCTCAAGGGTCCTGTGACCTCAGTGACAGAGTCACCGCCACTCTATGGTGTGCTGCTTCATAGGTCTGTCCCCAAGACGGGAGGTGAACTTCATGGATAGTGGTGGACAGGCCTTCAAGGTTAATCCACACTTGGCACCACTAGGGTCCACCTGCTGATGCTAAGACACCAGGGCTTTTAAGATCTTGCGGCGCCTTCTAAGGTGTAGCACAGGAATGTGCTCCCTCAGGAGAGTGGTCTGCGAGCCTGGTCATTAAGGCTGAACCTGGTTCACCAGTTCCACTTCAGCAGCTCTGACCATAGCGCCACATCCTCTCCCCCACTGAACACCATACTGCCCCAATTAGAGAAACTTGCACTGCACTGACCCGCTATAAACACCTGGATGTGACTCAATTCTAATTACGCACTAGACAAGAGCAATATGCAGCCTAAAAAAAAATAACATCCTAGAAAAAGCAAACACTCCTAGGGAATGCAAGATTAAATAAAGCATGTCAAATGTAAGCAGGAACAACATGGTTACCTTTTTCCTTTTACACTCATTATTCTGGAATTAGTGAGTGCTTTTGCATGAAAAGGTAAGGCCATGACTACAAGGCCTGGAAGGGTCCTGTTTCAGTGCCCATTTCTTATATCTTTTCAAAACATAAGCAGTATGGTTTAAAAACACCACATTCGGTAACACACAGTCGCTGTACACATTTTGGGGCATGTTATCAAGAGCAATATCGCCATTTTAGCGGCACTTTTTGCCACTAAAGCGGCAATATTTTTATCGCCCAATTAGCAAGCTGTCGCTAACAGCTGTTAGCGACAGTTTACTGGCAATAGCGTCCGTTTTTTTTGCCACTTTGCATGTCAGCGATATTTATCGCTAATGACATGCAAAGTAGGCATTCCTCACTAAAACTAAATGAAAACACTCGTAATCACAACTTCCCCCTATTATCAATACCCGCGTTGCGATAAAAAAAGTCGTGCTAACTGCGATTATCGCTGGTTCCTAATGCCTGATTGAAACCTGACTTAGACATCTTTTCAATGGGAGGTGGATTGTCAGGCTGAGACCACCTTAGTTTATTACCAAGGATTTCACTATCGCAGGAATTTCATCACTGGATGTCCAGCGATGATCAGTCATTTTGCCGCTATTGCTGTTTTTTTTATCGCCTTGGAGATACGTGTTGCTAATAACGCGCTATCTCCGCGATAAACACCAGCGATAGCCAGCGGTAAACAAATTGACGCTAAGCGCGCTTTGCGATATTTATCGCAAAGCGTTGCTAATATGCCCCTTTGTTTTCCAATTCACCCATCAAGCAGGTATTTCAGTACCTCCAGGCAAGGTGCAGTGTCTCACACAGGGAAAACAATGTTGTTCAAAGAGAGAGGAGAAAACAAAAGTATCACTTTACTGGCAAACACTGTAAAGTGGCACAAATGTGTTTAGGTGTAAATAAATCAATCTGGCCACCTTGCAACCACTCTGTCTTGCTTTAATTAGTTATTTATTTTTCACAATTGGAATGTTTTATTTCTCTCCACCCTAAGGCAGTACTTGTGTTAGAAAAAGACAACCTTTCCAGCAAAAATGTTTTTCTTTTTTGGATCCATTTCACAGGGGAGCAAATAAACGAAAGGAGGAAAGAGACGGTAATACCCTTTCTTAAAGTCTCGGTTTTCACTAGCTGAGGAGCGAGACAGAGAGAGAGGGAAGACTCGGAGGCCTAGAGGCCAGTCACTGTGGCGTGTGAGCACAGTTTAATTTATGGGGACTTGGGGAGGCCGTGCGCGCAGGAGCACTATTTAATTTGCAAAGACTGAAGAGGCTTGCTTGCAGGCGCAGCCGTCTCCCTTGCTGAGAGTGAGGGGGCCCCTGGAGAATGGGGGCCCCCCGCACCGCGGGTCTGCGGGGGCCTGTGTTACGCCCCTGAAATGGGTGCAACCACCTCTCTTTCCAAACCCTCCCATAGGTGGGTCCCTAGAGTATGTCCAACCCCCAAACTTAGTATAAGTATGGGAACCCAGTCCTCGAGACTTTAGATTACCCTGGACGAAACTCTGCAACATATATCCTGGACCTTCAACTTTCTATTTCGACTAGAAGATGGAAGAAATCTCCCTTGGGGTCAAGGAGTGACTCCCCTGTTTGGCAGACACCAAAGAAGCAATTGACCGGTCTGTATCGCTGAAGCTCCCGCCAGACGCCGAAGTCTTTGCATCACCAGAGGTGGATTTCCAGACTTCCCCGAGGCTACCCTGAGTCCACAGCAAAGCTGAGGCCCGTGGCTATCGTGGGTGACGTGGAACCGTGACCCCTGGACACCATGAACTTTTGCATCTCCATCATCTTCCTGGTCTTCCTTGAAGTTGTGCTTTGGGCTCCGAGTAGCCCCAGCCTTGAGCACCTCCTGCACCGAAGATTGCTGGCCTCCACTCAACGAGTGATCCGTGGGCCAGTTTCAAGTGTGACCGCTTGAGGCATCTTTGCAATCGCTAGCCCGTTGGCTAGTGGGTCCCCACGAAGGCGACTCCTCTTCTGATTGGGCTTTCCTGGTTGCTTCAGACTTGCCCCAACTTACCCTCGCTGGGTGAGTCCCCCAGACCTTGCTGGTCTGAACTGACATCCTTTCTCTGTTTCCAAGTGACTTGCCGTTGCCAAGGCTTGTTGGGTCCAATCTGGTCGCCGACACCGCAGCACTCGACAGACTTTGTGGAACAGCTCTAATCCAGCTCCTGGTTGTCATCGGCGCCTCCTGGACCTCGTGGCAAAGAGTCAAGACACCCATCAACACACCTGAAGCACCCAACATCTGTGGGCATTGGTCCATCGTGCCCCTGGTCACTGGCAAGTGACCCAGACTCTGTCCCCTCTGCTTTCAGGTTTCTTCCATCCTTGATCCAGGCTTGGATCACTCTGGACACATCTCGTCTTCATGGCAGCAGCACTTCCTGAGCAGCTTCCATTGAAATCGACGACGCAACCCGACACCAAAAGACACCTATGCACCCGGCTTCCCTGGGTGAGGTAACACGAGTACTACGGTGCTCCCGTGGGTGCTAGCCCTAGAACTTCCTAAGTCCGAAAGGGTTTGGTCCTGACTCATTTCTAAGTGTCCCTAATCTTTAAATTTCCAACCGCGACATTGCCCATAGAAGCTAATGGGAACCCGCGGCTATGTTCTCACACTGCACACGGCCCCCGTGGGTCCCCTGTGTCACTACCTTAGGTGGTTCCTTGGGGTCCCAGCGATTCTACAGGCTCTAGGCCTTGTGTCTATTCAGTCGTGGTTCTTATACCACTTTTTTGGTATATGGTTTGGTACGCCCCTAAGGCCCAAACGTGTATTTGGGCTTTTACTGTTGAATACTGACTTGTAACTTATATACTTCGAACCCTAGCCTCATAAAGAGACTAGATGGGTGTGTTTTATCTTAAATACATATATTTTAAATATATACCTGGTGTGGTTGTCCTTTCATTTGATCATTGAAGAGATTATAGACTGGTAAAACAATCTGCTTTACATTCCTTCAAGACTTAGCCTGAAGGCTGCTCTCCATAGCTACCACTAGGATAGCTTTCAATAAAGGTTGTCTTTAACCTATACCAATAAGGGGTTGTTTGGACTGATACAGGGTGCCCACTAGAACTAGTGGACAGCATATATCAGGCCAACTTCTCACACTGGGCACTGCAGGACTTAAAACTGAAGTGCTGTGGTCTGAATCTATCCATGATGCACCCCCTTGTCATGAAACAGAAGACCTTGCAGCGCTTTGCTGGGTAAAGGAGGTACCACTCAACCTGACAAACACTCTTCATGCTTTGAAAAACGGTGGGGGTCAGGCCCTTTCACCCTTAATGACGGGCCACACCTGGTTATTATTAAAATTTCACCCTTAATGATAGGCCACACCTGGTTATTATTAAAATTTCACCCTTAATGATAGGCCACACCTGGTTATTATTAAAACACATGGAAGGTGACTAAACGAGAGTCCAGGTTCAGAGGGCCAGTTACACAGTGGATAAAGTTATTCCTCATTTTGTGCTGTTGAAGGGGAGGATGATGGAGTAAAAGAAGTGTTGTATGAGTGCAATAACAGAAGGCAAATATTTTGGAGTCAGAAGATTTGGAATGGCAGTATGATCGGTTTATTTCAGAGAGAAGATCTAATGCATGTTCTAGTGGTAGGATTTCATCAGTTGAAAGTGATTGTCAAAGATTGAACACAAAAAGGTTCAACACAAAAATGCTCGTCAGTTTAAACTGATGAGCATATGCGCTGCTGGTTACCTAGCCAATCGTGGTAATGCCTACTGTATAAAAGTCTCCTCAACATGGACTCTATGACAATTTGTTGGAACTTACAATGTTTCTGAATACATTTCTCTGTGACTTAAAAAAGCCCTGAAGAAGTCTCGTTGTGAGACGAAACTCGTCGGCTATGGTCCTTTGATTTTTAATAAATGAACTCAATAAAGAATAATCCTTTTAAGAAACCAACATCTGGGATCTGGAAATATTCTTGTGTGCTCACTGTTTTGGACATTGGTCGTTGTAACTGTTGAAAGTGCTGAACCTTTTTGTGTTTAATGTTGATATAGGAATTCATTTCTAGGTAGGTAGCCTTGGTTCTTCGCACTACCACGATACACTGAGACACACTACATCTGTCAGGTGCGGACTGCTATAGCCTCTAAACTCAATCCACTTGTATCCATTGATTGTCAAAGATGTGAAAGTGGATATAGTGGTTTTGGTCATTCTAATGAAGTTGGGTGTTTTGATGGTGAAGATCTTAATGGATGTAAGGTTGAGAATGTCGCTGCTGTGTTTGAGAAGGTTGGTGAGAGTGCTGATGTGCTTGAGACCCCTAGCATTAGTCACAAGTTTGTAGTTGCTAATGAACGGTGTGGAGAGAATTTCAGAAAGCTAGCAGATACTGAGATTATATTATGGGCTAAATCCCCGATTTAGAGTTTGGCAGACAGGGTTTTCCATCACAAGCACAATGGAGGACTCGGCCTGCCTCGTTTGCAGATTGGGGGATTTTAAGTATTCCATCAATGGAGCACCCATTGGCACCAACGATGGAATACTTTGTCAACGGCCCGATGACCCAACGTAGGAAGAACATTACACCCCTCACCCGTTTAGGGTGGGTGTTCTAATGTCTTTTTTTCCTGTCCATCATACCATGGAAATACCTGGTGGTGAGGGACAGGGAAAATACATCTGTACCTCAGTAAGAAGTGAAACTGCACTTACTCTAACATCGCACTTTCGTCAGGTGCCAGCACTTTGACCAGTGGAACTCTCAGTACTGTTAGCAATGTGAATCTCCAGATGAATTGTCGGGGAAAATAATTTCCCCTATAGAAAATCTCTACCCCTCGGGGTTTTTCCCACTCTAAAAACACCCATAACAGGAGAACATTTCAAAAAGTGTGGGTTCCATGGTGGGACAGAACCTGCAAGAAGTATGTAAAAAGTCACCAATGTAAAAGTTTGTGAATGCTCTAGTATTGTTTTATGTAAAACCACACAGAAAAGTCCACACCCGCCCCTACCAAAACGTTTTTATCCACCTTATGGGCTTGTTGGAACGGAAAAGGTCCCTTGCAGAGTACATGCCTCACCCTTGAGTTCTGATAGCAGAGGGAGCGCTGAGGGCTTGTCTTAACAGGAAATGTGGTCTGGAGAGGCACACCATTTGCACCCCCTCCTTTTTCTAGGTGTTACTAATGTCAACTCCCTGGCCTGGTGAGGTTTGACAGTGGTGGCAGCAACAGATTATAGTTGCAGGCCAGGGCTTTTTTACCAGTGGTCCGACAGACAGAGTCGCCTACTTCCCTCTCCTGCATTTTTAGGTCTCGCCTGACCCAGCGCATGCGCTGGTCTGGCGAGACTTATTGAGAGGGCTCCAAAAAGTGCTACCAGGCCAGCCTAGAGCTACAGTGCATGTGCGCGGGCGCGCGCTCCGCGCTTTACCGCAATTACTTTCACTTTCGCGGTCGCTTTGATGTTTCATCGTGATCCCGATCACGTTAACTTTCGCGCCGCAAGGCCGCTTTGCATAGCTAATAGGTCTCGCTTTTGGAACCTTATAAGTATTTAGTTATGCAACTGTTGCATGGCTAAACACTTATAAGGTCCCAAAGGCGAGACCTATTGGCTATGCCAATGCTTGTTTTAATTGGTATGTCAGTTTCCTGCAACCAGGTCCCTAGCTCCTTCTATATGGTAGATGGAAGCCACATGTGCATGTATAACTTGTGTGTGTTCGGGGTGTTCATGGAATGTATCTGTTACATGTTGCTGTGGCTACAGACAAATCCATGTTCAATATAAGAATTCCAAATGGTACCAAAGGAGAGAGCCCAACAATATGAATTGTAGGTCTCCTACAGGATATTCCTGAGTAAAGTTAACTCCAGGAAACCTGTGGTAGCTGTCTCTGATTGTCACAACCAGGGCCCGGTGACCCCTGTCTTAACTGGGACTCCTGAAAAAGTTCACTCAGGCTTAATTTCCTCAACTCGTGCAATTCTGCCAATTCCTCTTCAGTGAATTGGGATTGAAAATGTGTGTGTGGCAACTGGGCAATTTGCTTACCTGTGCTAAATTTAGGTTCTCACATGTGAATAAGGTCTACTGTCTTTGTTCTCTAAACTCCTTCCAGTGCACCGCTATCTCAAGCTGATCAAACTCTGTTCCCGATTCCGAAGCTCATTGCTTGTTTGTTACTATGATCAAATCTTGCCCCACTACTTTTATGTGCCCTCTCCTCCTCTCTCTGACCATAAGTCCAAAAGTCCTAACACTGTTCAAGTGTCACAAGCGCTTCATGCTGTCCGTCCATATGTTTATGACCAAGCTCCTGACAATGTCTGGCAATGTGTGGCAAGCTCCTTACACTATCTTTGTCAATCAATCAATCAATCATTTGTAAAGCGCACTACATACCCGCGAGGGTCTCAAGGCTCTGGGAGGGGGGCTGCTACTGATCGAACAGCCAGGTCTTGAGTATCCTCCTGAAGGTCAGCAGGTCTTGGGTCTGTCGTAGGCTCAACGGGAGGGTGTTCCATGTCTTGGCGGCGAGGTGGGAGAAGGATCTCCCGCCGGTGGTTGTTCTTCGGATGCACGGGACGGTGGCGAGTGAGAGGTCGGCGGAGCGGAGCTGGCGGTTGGGGATGTAGAAGGAGAGTCGTCTGTTGAGGTAGGCTGGGCCGGTCTTGTGGAGTGCTTTTTGTGGGTGGATGAGGAGCTTGAAGGATATCCTCTTGTTGACGGGGAGCCAGTGCAGGTTTCTCAAGTGGGGGGTGATGTGGCCGTGTCGTGGTACGTCGAGGATCGGTCGTGCCGAGGCGTTTTGGATGCGTTGTAGTCGTTTGATGAGCTTGGTCGGGGCCCCCGCGTAGAGGGCGTTTCCGTAGTCGAGTCTGCTGCTGACGAGGGCCTGGGTGACTGTCTTTCTTGTATCTGTCGGGATCCATCTGTAGATCTTGCGGAGCATGCGGAGGGTGTTGAAGCAGGAGGAGGAGACAGCGTTGACTTGCTTGGTCATTGAAAGCATTGAGTCGAGGATGATTCCCAGGTTGCGTGCGTGGTCGATGGGTGTCGGGCTGCCCCCAGTGCCGTTGGCCACCAGGAGTCATCCCAGGCGGAAGGGTTGGAGCCGAAGATGAGGACCTCCGTCTTGTCCGAGTTCAGCTTCAGACGGCTGATCTTCATCCAGTCGGCGACGGCCTTCATTCCTTCGTGGAGGTTGGCTTTGGCGGTGATGGGGTCTTGGTGAGGGAGAGGATCAGTTAAGTGTCGTCGGCGTAGGAGATTATGTTGAGGTCGTGCTGTTGGGCGACGTGTGCGAGCGAGGCCATGTAAATGTTGAACAGTGTTGGGCTGAGGGAGGATCCCTGGGGTACGCCGCAGATGATCTTGGAGACTTTGGAACGGAATGGGGGGAGGCGGACGCTCTGGGTTCTGCCAGAGAGGAAGGAGGAGGTCCATTCCAGAGCCTTGTCTCGGATCCCTGCGGCGTGGAGGCGTGCGCGTAGTGTGCGGTGGCAGACGGTGTCGAAGGCGGCGGATAGGTCTAGGAGGATGAGTGCTGTGGTCTCACCGTTGTCCAGCAGGGTCCTGATGTCGTCGGTGGCGGCGATGAGGGCAGTCTCAGTGCTGTGGTTGCTGCGGAACCCTGACTGGGAAGGGTCCAGGATTCTGTTTTCTTCGAGGTATCGGGTTAGCTGTCTGTTGACGATTTTCTCGATGACCTTGGCCGGGAAGGGGAGCAGAGAGATGGGCCGGAAGTTCTTGAGGTCTCTTGGGTCTGCCTTAGGTTTTTTAAATAGGGCGTTTATCTCGGCGTGTTTCCAGCTCTCTGGGATGGTCGCGGTCTCGAGGGAGAGATTGATGACATTGCTCAGGTGGGGTGCGATGGAGCTGCTTGCTTTGTTGAAAACGTGGTGCGGGAATGGGTCTGACGGAGAGCCGGAGTGGATTGTGCTCATGGTCTTGATGGTGTCATCGATGCTCACGCTGGCCCAGGCTAGCAGGGGGTCGTGGTCGATGGTGTGCGGAGGGTCTGTTGTGTTGCTGTCTGTTGGGGCTGTCTGGGTGTTGAAGCTGTCGTGGATGTCTGCTATCTTGCGGTGGAAGAAGGTGGCGAGGGAGTCGCACAGGGCTTGCGACAGCGGGATGTCGTTGGTGTTGGAGCTGGGGTTGGAGAGTTCCTTCACGATGTTGAAGAGCTCCTTGCTATTATGTGCGTTGTTGTTGAGGCGGTCTTTGAAGGAGGTCCTCTAGGCCGCCCTGATGAGGTGGTGGTGGTTGCGGATGGCGTCCTTGTGTGCTGCGTGGCTGTCTGGAGTTTGTTCACTGTGCCATTCCTTCTCTAGTTTCCGGCAGGCTTTCTTGGAGGCAAGGAGTTCTGGGGTGAGCCAGCTGGCCCTCTTGCTGGTGTCTCTGGGGTGGGG
Source organism: Triturus cristatus (assembly GCF_964204655.1). Lineage (NCBI taxonomy): Eukaryota > Metazoa > Chordata > Amphibia > Caudata > Salamandridae > Triturus > Triturus cristatus. Next base: position 48,621,171 of record NC_140592.1, read on the forward strand.
GGTTTCTTCAGCTAGGCGAGGGTGCTGGCGCAGTCCTCAATCCAGCATCTGAGGCTGTGGGCAGCGTCGTCGGTGTTGGAGGGTTCGGTGGGTGGGCTGGGAGTGAGGTTTGCATGTAGTTGGTCCTCGGTGATTTTGCTCCAGCAGCGGCGGGGGATCTGTTGGGTGCGGTGGTGTGTGGTGGGTTTCTGGAAGGCGAAGTGGATGCAGCGGTGGTCGGTCCAGAGGAGTTCGGTGGTATGGCTGACGGAGACGTACGGGCTTGAGGAGAAGACGGGGTTGAGCATGTGGCCGGCGGAGTGGGTGGGCGTTGTGACGAGTTGCTTCAGTCCGAGGTTGGCGAGGTTATCGATCAGGGTTGTGGAGTTGTTGTCGTTGTTGTTCACAAGGTGAAAGTTCAGGTCTCCGAGGAGGATGTAGTCGGTGGAGGTCAGGGCGTGTGTGCTGATGAAGTCGGCGATGGAGTCGCTGAACTGGGGACGGGGTCCGGGGGGTCGGTAGACGAGGGTGCCTCTGAGGGTGGAGTTAGGGTCTGTGTGGATCTGGAAGTGCATGTGTTCGGCGGTGCTGAGCGCGTCATCGGTGCTTGTCGAGACCCTGATGCTGTTCTTGTGGACGATGGCAATTCCTCCTCCGACTCTGTTTGTGCAGTCTCTGCGGGTGATCTTGTAGCCATCTGGGATGGCTATGGCGATGTCGGGTGTGGAGGAGTCGTTCAGCCAGGTCTCTGTCAGGAAGGCGACGTCCGGGGATGTTGTTTCGAGCTGGTCCCAGAGCTCGACGGTGTGTTTGTGTGCGGAGTGGGTGTTCAGTAGTATGCATCGGAGGTGGGTGGGGTCTTTCTTGGTGGTTGGTTCGTCTGCTCTGAGGTTGGTGTAGCTGCAGTTCCGGCAGGTGAAAGGACCGTGTGTGCGTTTCAGGGGGGCCTTGAAGCAGGTGTGGGTCCGTCCGGAGTTGAGAGCGTGCAGAGTGCTGGCATCGTAGTGGTGGCGGTCGTAGTGGCGGGTGCGGGGGCCAGGGGTTCTGGCGCTGGGCGCGGTCCAGGCGCGGATGGGCGCAGACGGGCTTGCCTTAGACGCGCCTTCGCACCACCAGTGGCACGGACGCTACACGCGGCCGCTCTACGCCTGGCATATATGGGGAGGTGGGAGGGAGGAGCAGCTGGGAGGCGGGGGCAGCGAATGGGCAGTGGGCAGTCAGGGGGGCAGGGCCGCAGCGGCGGGGGCGGTGAGGTACGATGAAGGGAACAGAAGGCAAAAGGGCACAAAAAACGAGGGAAAACGAGTGTCACAGAAGGCATAAAGGGCACAGAAATACAGGTAAAAAACGAGTGTCACAGAAGGCAAAAAGGGCACAGAAATACAGGAAAAACGAGTGTCACAGAAGGCAAGAGGGCACAGAAATACAGGAAAAACAAGTGGCACAGAAGGCAAAGAGGGCACAGAAATACAGGAAAAACGAGTGTCACAGAAGACAAAAGGGCACAGAAATACAGGGAAAAAAACAGGTGTCACAGAAGGCAAAAAGGGCACAGAAATACAGGAAAAACGAGTGTCACAGAAGGCAATAGGGCACAGAAATACAGGGAAAAAACGAGTGTCACAGAAGGCAAAGAGGGCACAGAAATACAGGAAAAATGAGTGTCACAGAAGGCAAGAGGGCACAGAAATGCAGGGAAAAAACAAGTGGCACAGAAGGCAAAAAGGGCACAGAAATACAGGAAAAACAAGTGGCACAGAAGGCAAAGAGGGCACAGAAATACAGGAAAAACGAGTGTCACAGAAGGCACAAAGGGCACAGAAATACAGGAAAAACGAGTGTCACAGAAGGCAAGAGGACACAGAAATAAAGGGAAAAAACGAGTGGCACAGAAGGCAAAAAGGGCACAGAAATACAGGAAAAACAAGTATCACAGACGGCACAAAGGGCACAGAAATACAGGAAAAACGAGTGTCACAGAAGGCAAACAGGGCACAAGAATACAGGGACAGCTGAGAAACAGAAGGAACAAGCATTGGCATAGCCAATAGGTCTCGCCTTTGGGACCTTATAAGTGCTTAGTTATCCAGCACAATATCCTTGGTGCAACAACATCAACTGTTGCATGGCTAAACACTTATAAGGTCCCAAAGGCGAGACCTATAGGCTATGCCAATGCTTGTTTTAGACTGCGATAAGGATTGAGGAAAGGCGAACCACTCACCTGCTTCATCTTATATTAACGTAAGCTAACAACATCCTAGTAGACACAGGCCCAAGCATGCTCTGTTATCAGTGGTGTGAATATCAGTGAAAATAAACTGCTTTGCCATAAACTGTACCCGCTCCCTCCACTTCCCCTGGAGTGGTCTGTTTTGAACTCTACCCATTCAGTTAATCACTCTCTACGAAAACAGGGTTAGTGAATGGTGCCGAAGGGAGCATAAGGGGAACAAAGCGGGCATGGACTGGGAGACAGATATGGGCGAGGGGTGAACATGGTGAAGGAGAGAGTGAGAGAAAGAGGGTTGGGCGAAAATAGGGAAAGTCAGCTTAAATAAGGCTGTGGTGGAAAGCAGGCCTGAGAGAGTGTACAGGAAGAGAATGTGAAAAGGAAGAGTGAGTGAGAACAGGAGAGCCACAATGGCGGTGGGAGCGATTAATTAGATGTACTGTTTGGTCCTATTTTGGATTTTTGACTACGCCCTGCGACCCTGCGGCTGTGTTAAATTAATAAGTAGGAAATGGACAATGACAAGATAAACTCACCATGTCTCTGGCGTGTGAGATGCAACGGCAAAATAAAAAATAAATTACTTAAGAGGCAAAACAGCCAATACGTCCTTGTTTTTAACACCAAGCATAAGTGCATTTTGTGGGGGAAGAAGAGAGATAGCTGTTCTTAGAACAGAAGGCGTGTAAAATGTGGCACTATGGCCAGAGCTACCAGCGTTGTAACTGGGGAACCAGGCTCGAGTCTCGGCACAGGCAGAACATCCTGTGATTCTGCACTAATCACTTAATCTTACCGTGCGTACCAACACAATATGAATAACTGGTGCTCATGTAAAGCGCGTCATTACCCTCGGCTCGATGAGCTGTGTAAAAATGCGAGCGCTTCATACCTCCTTGTTTAGGTCCGCCCTGCAGGCAGCGTGTTTTGCCGGGGAATGGATACAGAAAAATAAACGATTGGCTATCAAAAAAATCCAAAAGAGCATGTAGCCAAACATAAAAGAATGCATAATAATCAGTTTAATGTATTTTTTCTGCTAGCTTCTATTTCTAAATTTGAAGTTTGCGCTTGTGGTTAAAGTTCTCCCGTGTCCTGAATTAGGACTGAATGAACAGGATATAGGTATTTAATCAATGAAGTGGTAATAGAGGGGGACGCGCAAAAACAAAACAACGAGTAACGTAGAAGAAGGAATTTCTGAAAGCATAGTTGTAATATGGGAGAGTGCTGGGGACAAAACAGCAGACAGACTTGAGAAGCAGGCACCTTTCAAAGTATGAGCATGGCATGAATGTTTTAGTAAAAGATGAGTCTAAGCAAACTTTAGAAGGCACGCACAAGAGAGTCACCTAAGATGAAATATAAAAAGTATTCCACATTAGAAAACAATACGATTGAAAGTACTTTACTTGAAGAATAAGCAGCCTAAGTAATGATTGACAATAGTAAATAAATAGAATGAAAATTGGGGTATGTTGTCAATGGAATCACGCAGTCGTGTGCAGTGTAAACGTTATTTGAAGCTTTATTTCAAGTAATTTGTGTTTATATATCTTTTCAAGAAAGGGGAGATTATTCTCCTATAGTTCTTTTGTGAAAAAGCAGCAGGGCAGCGTTTCGGCTTGTTATCAGTGATGGTGAATTTCTTGAAAGCAGCAGTGTTTCTAAGCAAGTAAGGCCACAAGTGAACTGTAATAAAATATAAAAAACGCGCTTCATCGAGTTTAGCAGTTTTTCGTTTTGAGATGGAAAAGAGAGATAAAGGAACATCTGTTCCTAGCTGTAAAACGGCACCAAGGCATTTGCAGCTGAGAATGAAAGAGATGCAGGGTACCAGCCTGAGAGCAAGATTCACACTAACAGAAGGCGCTTCCTTCCTTCACATGGACTTTTCCAGGCGCTGGAAGGAGCTGAAAAAAATTAAATGAGGGTAAATAAGGAGGATTTCTAAATTAAATGCAATGAAAACTTTGCATTAAGAGTGTGCCATTTTAAAGAAATGTTAGGCTGTTAGTATACCCTTTTTATAATGGCACATTCCTAACTGGTGGAAATTCCAGCACCTTGGCCATGAACAGAAAAGAGATAAGCCACACATAGAACACGCATTGGCCGCGCGCGAGCGGCCGGAGATGCAATATGTGGTGGGGGAGAAGCGGGAGTTGTGTGTGCGCGTGCGTCATCGTGATCACGATCGCTCTGAAAGCGAAAGTGATCGCAATCGCGATGACGCACGAGTTTTCAAAGTGCTGCTGGCGGCCGGCTGCGCGCGTGCACGATCGCGTGAACGCAAGCATTAGGCCAGCCAGCAGCACTTTGAAAATCCCACATACAAAATGTCTCAAAGAGACAGCTTGCGCTGTCTCAGCGAGACCTAAAAACGGGCAGAGAGGCACGGGGGCAGCAAGGGGTACAAAAGGAAAATCCAGGCAGAGACACGGGGGCAGCGAGGGGTACAGAAGGAAAAACCGGGCTGAGAGACGCGGGGACAGTGAGGGGAACAGAGGGAAGAAAACGGGCACGGACCACGAACAAGCAGCGGGGGAAGACAGAACAACAGCAGTCACAGACACAACAATGAAATACAGGCAATACAATAAAACAATAGAGCGGAAGATTAACAAACCTACGGCCTTCCACTGGCCACCAGGGATGAGGAGCAGGTGGTAGCCTGTGGGTGGTGGAGGTCCTCGAACTTCCTCACCAACAGCGGCAGCTGGGGCAGGGACACACAGGCGGTGCTGTGCGGAGGGGGAGCGACCTACCTGGTGGGGTCAAGGGTCGCACCAGTGTCTGTCTGTGTGTTTTGAGCATCTCACACTAACTGTGTCCCAAGATTCTCATATTATCTGTTGATATGTCTCAAGTGCCACTCACACTGTCCATGTGTTATAAGCTCATTACTGTATAGTTAGTATGCCAAACCCCCCCCACACCGTTCATGTACCACATGCTTCTCACACTCTGCCTCTATATTCCAAACTCCTGATACTGCTGTTGTGTCCCAGGCTTCAGGTGCGTAACACAGGCCCCCGCAGCCCCCACGGTGCGGGGGGGCCCCCAAGCTCCAGGGGCCCCCCTCAGCACAGCACTCGGACTGCAGAACTCCTGATTGAGCCCGGAGGGGGCCCCTCCATGTCCCTTGCAGGGAGGCCCCCTCGAGTTTCGTTACGCCAGTGCCAGGCTTCTCACATTGCCTGTCCATGTGTCCTGAACACCTCACACTATTGCGTGTCCCAAGATAGATCCTCACTATCAAGTTAGTATGCCAAAAACCCCTCCCACACTGGTCATGTGGCCCATGCTGTTCTTACTGTCTGCTCATGTACACAAAGCTTCTCACACTGCCTGTCCATGTACCCCGAGCTTCTCCCTCTGAATGCCCAAGTGAACCAAGATCTTCACAATGCTGGCAGAGTCCTCCAAACTCGTCATAGTCTCTGTGAACAGGCGCGGTGCATCCATTGGGGCATTGGGGCGTGGCCCCCCCCTCCGCACCCGCCCGCGCCCGCAGCTCCCTCCTCGGTTTATCTGAACTTAGTTTACTTAAGTTCAGAGACGCCGAGGGTGGGGAGAACTGACAATGCATGTCAGTCAGCATGACGTCAGACCGTGGGCGGTCCGGCGTCATGTTGACTGACATGCATTATCAGACAAGCCAGGGAAAGGCAGCACTGCAGCAAAAGTGCGCATGAGTGGGCATGGAGAGTAATTTTTAGCCCGTGCCCAGTCATGCGTACTTGTGTTTTTACTGCCTTGCGCATGCCCATTAGGAGCCCCTCGGTCTCCTAATGGGCAGGCGGCGGGCGTAGCGTAAGCTGTGCCCTCAGCCAATCCTGGCGCTGCAGCAGCGCCAGGATTGGCTGAGGGGTTGCCACTCCAGTGCTGACGTGGTGTTCCGGTTTGAAGGGGGCAGAGGCGCCAACGCGGACCAGGAGCAGAGGCGGTCAGGTAAGTTTTTGTTTTAATTTTATTCAGTTCTCCCGCTGCTGGTGGTAGGGTTGGGGTGGTGTTTAGGGTTAGGTGGTAGGGTTGGGGTGGTGTTTAGGGTTTAGGGTTGAAATTTGCTAGGGTTCCCGGAGTCTAGGGCTCAGGGCCCGATTCAGGTTCGTGCATAATGGTGTTGGGAAGGTTTTAGGGTGGTTTTGCAAAATTCCATCCAGATTTGGCTGAGTTGGGGTTGGTAAGGTTTGGCTGGATTTGATGCAGATTTGGCTGGGTTGGTGTTGGGAAGGTTTTAGGGTGGTTTGTCAAAATTCCATCCAGATTTGGCTGATGTTGGGGTGTTTTTGTGGGTTTGCGGGGGGCTTGTGTTTGGGTGAAAAGTCGTACCCCTTCCAGTGGATGGATTTATGTAATTCTTGCTGAGATTCTTGGGAATGGCTGGAACTAGTGTCCCAGTGAGTTTGAAGATGATCGAAGTAGTGGAAGTGCGAAAAAAGAGCATTTTTTGTGAAGGCCCGGATTGCAATGTTATCCAATGGGCGGTGTTGGGGTGCGTGGAGAAGTGTTTTTTAGGGGGTTCCAGTAGATCGACAGGAACGGGGCTGCTGTGAGTGGCAGGGAGGTAGAATTGATGGGTGTGCAGGAAGTTTGGGAGGAATTGATCGATTGGGAAGGGTGTTTTTTGGCAAAGTCGAGGAAGGGAAAGAGCTGCCTTAGGAGCCCATGTTAAACGTGAGTTTTGCATGTTTTTGGGGTTCGATTGTAGGGTGTTGCAGGTGGTTCCGAGTTGATTTGTTTGGCTGGGATGAGAGTTGGGAAGGTCTAATTTTGATTGCAAGTATTTTGAAGAAAATCCATGGAGGGGAAGGTGTGTTTTGGGCCTAGTTTCAGAGTGCGTTTTGACGCGACTTTAGGCCTTTGGGAGCTGGCGGTAATGCACATGTTTGGGATGTTAATTTAGGGTGTTCTAGGTTTTTGGGAATGGGTTTAGGGGTGTGGGAGCAATGGTGGGAAGGTCTAGTTTGTGTGAAAAAGAGCAGTTTGGTTGTAGTTGAAGGGGAAAGGGTAATTTGGCCCTGTTTTCTAGGTGTATTTTGTGCTATTGGGGAAGATTGCCTGTACTGGGTAATTGCAGGTGTGCGGGATTCAAATAAGCTAGAGCGATAGAAATAAACAGATAGCGGTTGGAGAGAGAGAGGTGAGGAGAGGTAGAGGCGAGGATAAACGGAAGCGTGTGCACCACACCCGGCTTGGCAGCTTTATCTCCCACCTTTGCGCCGAAGTGGTAAGCTAGCGTCCAGGTTATGTTATGGGGCACTCCTCCAGCACTTTTACGCCCCACCATTTTCAAATGTCACCAGCCACCCCTGTCTGTGAACCCCTGGTTCCCCACACCATCTGCCCTTGTGGTAGAGTGAGCCCCTCTCATTGAGCTGCAGTTCTACTCCTGCGTTGCCTGCTCCCGGCTCCCTCATTTTCAGATCTGAACACAGAACTGATGTCTTCTGTACTTGACCACGTCTCTGTTTTACTCTGTTCTTCTTTTCAGGTGGCCGGATCAATATCTGCGCTCATTATCCTGATAATCATCCTGAAGGCTGGATCACTGTTTGAACACTTGCCCAAAGTATGTACTGCCCGCGTGCCTTGCTGAGGTTCTGACCAGTGCCTTTCTTGTCAGGAACACTTTGGGGAAACCGGTGCAGATCATGTTCACTGGGGCCAGAGTACATGAATTTGTACCAGTACAGGATAATTTGGCGCCTGCAAATGGTGTACCTTTGCACCAGTTTGTCAGTACAGATATTCTTTGTTGATTGGTACAAATAGTGGAAAATCTGATCCCTGCGAGCAATAATAAATATATGGATTAATGTACCCCCAACTCTCCATTTCAAGAGTTTTGCAGGTCACTAAGGAGTTCATATAGAGGCATTCTGCCAATGATGGGATGTTTTTCACAAGCACATGGAACTTCGAGGTGACTTGATATATTCTTACAATGTCCCCAGTTGGGAGTACAATATTCCACGCCCTCCTTCTGTTCTGCCGCCGAGGTGTTGACCTTCTAGATCCTGTAAAATGGTGGCAGTGGGATTTGCAGCACTCCTGTGCAGGATGTCTCTGTCCTTCGAGCTACAACAGTGGGTTTACAGGCACAGCCGTAGGTGTCCTCTCCATCCTGCAAGTCTGTGACGGGATAATTCTCATCCCCACCATATTTGGCCCTTTTGCCCTTTGAGACTGATGCGGGGCGAATGTCAGTGACATTTTATGCACCCCTTCGTTTATAGTTCCTACTCTTTCCTATAACTTGGGCTTCCTCATATCAGGTGGGAGGCAACAGACAGTGCAGAAAGGACACTGTCACACACATCACTACTGGTTTGTAATAAATTATTACAAGTGAATAATTTTACAGTTTACGGATTACAAGTGCCTGTAATAAGAAAGTAATTTATAAAGTAATAAAACCCTAAATGGAAAATATAATTACAGTCAAATGACTATCATTTTTTGTTAACGTTTAACCTTTCTGGTTCATAAATGATCTTTGAGGTAAGGTGTTAAGTTATACTTGGAACAAAAGACATAACTTACATGTATATAAGCTAAGCATAATTGGTCTAAGGTGTAAATGTAGGTGTGGGTGGGGTCTTGTGATATTTGAAAGGGGAGGGGTGAAATAATGTCCTACATTTTTGCACATTGAGCATTTGTTGTAATCAAAATCAGATACATTCGACTGTATTTACAAAATTGTAAATTCTCACAATACCACAAGAGCACCAACCTGCTTCAAACCAGTGCAAGAAAATGTTATATAGGTTTGGTGTTCTGCCACAAAGCGGTAGCCCCTTAGGCACTCTCAAACATTGAATCACCGACTTGCTTACACCCTATTGGATCCGGTGAGTAACGGTAAAAGCATTTCGGGACATATCAGCAACAACCGGCGATAATTATCGCTAAGCGCACTTAGCGCTAGGATAATTATCGCCGGCTAACATGGATTTTTATCGCTGAGATAGCGTGCTATTAGCAACGCTTATCTCAAAAGCGATAAAAATCCTAGCGCTAACTGCCAAACGTGATATTATCGCTGGAAACCCAGCAATAATCTCATGAAGTTTGGCGTTAGCTTAATGATACGGCCTCACATACACCTTCCATAGGATATCATGGCTAAGTCAGTCCTGAAGCAGGCGTAAGGAAAGTAGCAATAACAGGGGTTATCGCTACTTTTCTTGCCGCTATGCTTCATAGCGTGGGGCTTGATGATAGGAGAAATGTCGCTTAGCGACATTTCGCCAGTCATGTCAGGTCAGGAACGCGCACTTTGCATCTCATCAGAGATACAAAGCTGGGCGTTAAGAATCCGGGCGCTAATGCAAGGTTTCACGCGATAGCGTGACCTTGCTGATTAGGCGATAAAATTATCGCCGCTTTTCGCCCGAAAATGGACGCAAAAGCGGAGATAATTTTATATCGCCTCGTTGCTGATATGCACCTTAGTTCTGCCATTTATCAGGTGCCTTTATGCAAAGACATGTTTCACAAGAAATTAAATTACTGCTAAAAATTAGAATTCCATAATTTTACCTGCAGTACATGTAGGATTACGAAAACAGGCTTGTGCTACCTGCATGCACAATCTACCCTCCCCTGACATACGTGTACATTACGACATGCCAACATTGCAAAGCTCTCTGCAAGCTCTGTATTAATACTCAAGTTTTGTTTGTAGGCAATATTGTCTGCAGTCGTGATCGCCAATTTGAAAGGAATCTACAAGCAATTCGGAGACATTCCAATTCTATGGAGGGCCAACAAAACAGATCTGGTGAGGACGCCTCACAAAATGGTGGAGGGACATTTGAAGGGGACAAAGCTGAGATTTATAGAAAAGCTAATCTTGAGTGTGTTGCCAGCGAGTAGATCCTGAAAAAGTCTAAATTGCGACTAGCAGGACCCCTGCTTTCATAGCTTTCTGATGTTACCTACAACTTGTAGCTTGTGTTGAACTCCTGTACCTGAATTTTCAGACTGCTGCAGAACACCAATTACAATCGTGTAAAATTGTCAGGCTTTGCTTCCACACTCTTGATGAAATTTTGTGGAAAAGAAATGTGGAAGGAAAATATATAAAAAGTAAATGTTTCTGATGATACAAAATTTCCTTTTTTTTTAAATACTGTAAAAATTGTCATACTGTTGAGAAATTTCCTGTTAAAATGTTTTTGCAGGAGAATTTCATTAGAGACCTAATTAAAGTTTATAAGATACAAAGTTATGGATTTTGCCCAATGCCTCGATCAGAATTAAAATGATGCATGTCTCTATTTACAGTTGCACCAAATGTAAATAGTTTTTTCCACTTCCACTTCCTATGCACAATATTCTATGCAAACAAACGTATTGAGCAGGGTGCATTTCATACTTTAGCAAAGGCAACATACTAACCTATGATTTGAAGCACCCTCGCTGTGATGGTGCCTTGACAAGTTGTAAGTGTGTTTTTTTTGTATGTCCACTACCAGACACAACATCAGGGAAAAGTTGCCACATGTGCCTTTCTTTGGACTGTTTGGAGCTTCCAATCCTCAACCTATCAAGAAACCATGATCAATAGATGACGGGACAAAGAGGAGTTCAACCTAAAGTGGAATCGTGTGCCAAAATGAGACATGCCTTGTTTGTAGGACTTAATCAGGAAGCAGAGCTCTTTCTGGGTGAGAGAACTCTTCCATGGTCTGTCAACACCATGCATTCTACGATGCACCGAGCAGTGAGGGCAGTGGAGGACATGATGGTGGAAATAGCTAACGAAATAAATGGATCTGCCAGAGAGCAGGGCTCTTTATCGAGTAAGCTGCAGACTCTGAAGAGCCAGAGGAAGGATTCATCCACTGCTGTGTGAGATCTGGAGGTCTTCAAATTCACTGTGATTGAGACTGTTACATTGTTGGAGATCCAGCTCGAATGCCTAGAGAACCTCCTGTCCAACTGAGAGTGCGAAGGAGTCCCCATGTTGATACAGAACGAGACTCAAGGAGGATACATGCTGGGTATTGAGTGCGCTGCTCGACATGGAGTTGTAAACACTGTTGTTAATGGTGCTTTCAGGCAGACCCAGAAACTTTGGGGAGGTAATCCGGATATAGGAGGTACTGCTAGGATTACCTTTGCAGATCCTTAAGTGAAAAACACGGGCCACGATTCAAAAAAGTAAAGTGATTCTCGGTGGAGACATTCTACTTTTCTTGCCCGACCTTTGTCCTGAGAAATTATCTTGTAAAGAGACCTTTCTGGGAGATGAAAAGCGACTTGGCAGGAAAGGGCATTTGTGGCATCGGTTGAGCGTGGATTTTCGTAAGAAGTATGTGTTTACCAAGGTGGACTCTACCAGGGACTTCTTGGACAAATTGCTGGTAGGTGATATAGAATGGGGAGATTATTATGTGGGTGCCGATGCCCTTTGAACGGGGTATTGGTTGGAGGTCCAGGGACCGCTCCCTGGGAAGAGAATAGTGGGTGAGATCATTTCTCAAATGAATGATATAGATATTCAGGTTCAGGGCTTTATTTCCTACTGTCCCCTTCCCCCGAAAGTCTGATTTAGGGTAGGCAAATTCTGTTTTTCCTTTAGGTGGACTGCGTATTGCCCAGTTTAATTTGGTAGCGTGCATGGTTCTACAATGCTACCCCGTAATTATTGACTTATCTGCTATGCCTACAGAAATTCATTAAAAAGACTGAAAACTGAAAAGTTGATTGATAATTTAATATACTGAATAACTAAACCTTAGCTGATTTAAAATGTAGTGTAAAAAGATTGGTTGCAAATGGAGTTTATGATTTATTATGGGAAAAGAGGAATTTATACCAATGTAGCATTTTTTCCTGGACTGCCCTATATCTCTTCTAGTACTTGTGTGTTTGTGTGTTTTTCTGATAAGAACATAAACACAGCTTAATTTAGCAGATGTATTTTTCTTGCATCAGATTTAACCTCCCATATATCAAATCCAGCTGGCTTACCTGTGTAATGTTTGCGTTGAGTAAAGCGAGTGCCTATGCGCACCAGCCCAGAGGCCGACTAGCTCAGGCCCACCGAGGCTCCATGGCAAAGTGGTATGTTTACGTTTTAGAAGCGATTCTGGTTTAGATCCCAGGGACTGTAGCTTCGCCCCATTAGCTACTCAGCTAAGCACATACAACAAATATCTGAACCTGAGATTCCTCTCGGACTGAGGAGGATTACTATTGCAACAATAAATCATTAGTAGTTTAAAACTAACCTGTTTCACAATGGTCTAAAATGAGCTTACGTTCCCTATTAGTGGGTGAAAAATCCGACGCTTGGTGGATTCTGCTTCAAAATGATGAGAAGAGCTGACATCGGAGGATCAAAAAGCAACGTCGGGCTGAAAGCTCGTACCTCACCAACCTTCATACAATCACACTATCAAGTACATTAGTACTGTATCCAAGAAATACCCCCTAATGAGGTCATCAACAGGCCAATGATTTCAAAACATTTGGAAACTTCAGGGTGCAAATGCTACTGAAATTAAACAAAATACAAGAAATAATCACACGTCTTTTTCTGTGAGACATTGTCCTAGAATGTAACATTTGATTTATCCGCTAATAACACAATCTGCAGCCCAACACATCAACACATAAATAAAGTCAATGGCAATTTAATACAGTTGTTCAAAATATTACTTACGGAAGAAGAGAGTGTTTCATAGAAGGCACATCCATGCATGATTTTCAGGATCGCCGGTTGAGACCAATTTCAATGGAAATAATTTGGAGCAATTTGCACAGTGTTTATCCTGAAAATCATGAATGGGTCCACAATTAACCAAATGTAAAATGACAGATGTAAGAACGTGTTGGAGGAGGTCCTTGTTGTAGGCCCGTTGTGGTACTGGTGAGTCTCTGATAAAACCTTGGAGAGTTTTCTTTAAGAAATTGGTGCCCATGGTGCCTTCTTAGGCAACAAGCCACACCCACTCTGAGCTGATGTTTCTAGTGAAACATGGGACGAAGCATGCATGATCTTTAATGATTGCCTGCGGTAGCGTTGATTCTTTTCTGAAAGTTTCTTGCAGTGATTTGCGTTGCTAGCCTCAGGTCTCAAGCTCTTGCGTTTCTTTTCTGTTTCAGCTGATCTGGCTCACCACCTTTGCAGCAACTCTCCTGCTGAACCTGGATCTAGGGCTGGCAGCCTCGGTGTTATTTGCGCTGCTCACTGTTGTTGTCCGGACACAGCTGTGAGTTTCACTGTTGCTGATTGGGGTGTGGAGTATGTTTGTGGTTGTGAGCTGTTCCACTTTAACCCCTTCGCTGCGGCGCGAATTCCGCCGCGGCGCTGGGGGGGTGCGGGGTGAGCGCGGCGCCACCATGCTCGTGACGGAACCATGCCATCATGAGTCACGGGCGAGCTGTGCCCATGACGGCGTGGTTCCGTCACGACTCCGCCCACTCTCTATTTCGCCCGCACAGGTGGGGAATCAGTGCCGCGTGGGAGGAGCGGCCGCAGCATGACGGAACCACGCCGTCATGAGCACACGCCGCCCGTGGCTCATGACGGCGTGGTTCCGTCATACGCACGCAAGGGGTTAATCAAATTTGTGTATATAAACATAGGGGCATATTTTTAAGACCCTTTGCATTGCCTATGCACCACACAACACGGTGCAAGAGCGATGCAAATGTAAAATGAGATTTATGAAGCCGTGCAAAGGCCACCTTGCGTTGTCCTTTGAGGCTTCATAAGTCTCAAGTAATGTAGCACAGCACAATTCACTATGTTGCATTACTTTGCCCCAGGGAGGCGTTTCCATGGGTGTTGTGTGGTTGTTCCTGTGTAACATCCATGGATTTTGACGCGCTCCCAGATTTACATGAAGGTGCCCCTTCCTGCACAAAAACAATCCTGCATGCAACGCAGACACCCTTGCACCATGGAGCAAGGGTGCCTGCGTAAGCACTAGGGTGCCAAAATGGCACTAGCAGCGCAAGGGGAAAGGACTTGAATGCGCTGCATTGGATAAATACGGCGCATCCCTGCCCTTTCCCTGTGACGCAGGGCAGCGCAGCAAGGTGACGCCCTGCCCTGCTCTACAAATGTCATAAATATATCCTCTGATGTCTAGGTTTGATATTCAAATGAGTGTGCAGGTAGTTTGCCCACAAATCATTAGCTAGATACACACCACCAGCATTCGAAGAGAGTGGATCTAAATGATATAACTATTAAAATATGAGTGTTTAAACAATACCTGTGATATGGAAGAGCTTGACAACATGAATTAGACAAAGCAAATGAGCATTTCAGGCACTGTAGGTTACCAAGTTAGTTATGGGATTGGTGATTGTTACTGCAGAAACAGCAAAGGTTTCACAACCCAAGGTAAAGTGCCAAAGTCATGGATCCTGCTTTGTAATTGATGAGAATTCCATCACTCCAGAGAATTATGGAGTCTAAACAGCGGGGAGCCCAGATGATTTAATTTTATTTCCTTTTTTCATTAGTTAGTTGCTGCCCAAGATTGTGCCTTTAAATAGTCCGAACGTCAGAGCACAGGAGCCAGTTTAATTATGGCCTTTATTCCATCAGCACCCAGTCAATTGACATTTAAATAAAACTAAAAACTTGTGTGTTTGTGATCATCAGTCCATGGCTAGCTGAACCTTGCAGTGATCTTCATTAAAGATCTATCCTGGGGTCAGAACAGGCTTTTTAAACAGCAAAACAGGTTATTACTAAGCTCCCCCACTGATGAGCTAACGTAACTAGCCATTTTAACATACCACCAAATGCAATAGTTATGGCTTTTAAGTAAACATGGGGCATATGTATCAAACGATTTTATATTCGCAAACGCTGCGATTCGCAAAAAAACAGCGTTTGCGAATACAAAATCGCAAAACGCGATGTATGAGTCATTTTCGCATTGCATCATTAAGGAATCGCTAATTTTGCGATTCCTTAATTTTGCGTAAGCATTTAAGGTTGGTGGCAATTTGCGATTTCTTTGAAAAATGCACTTTTTGGCATTTTTCAAAGTGCCATGAGGCGCACATACATGCCCTCACGCCATATGCACCATATGCGCACACATGCTCATTTCAGGGGTGCATCAGGGTGTCCTTAAAACACCCTTGCACCCTTGAAATTATTCTTAATTTGCGATTCTCTAATTGCGAATCGCAAATTGAGAATGACTTCCCATTCATTCCTATGGGCCTCCCCGTAATAACGGATTTTGATACATATGCCCCCATATCTTTTCCTGCTCCACTAATCCAAATTAAACTATGTAATATAAAAAGTACATAATAGGTAACTTCAATATGCTGGCCCCAAAATGTCGTCTAGGGCTTCTTGTGACATTTGCATAACGCTTGAATGTTGGCCTCGAAGTTTATCATCAGTTCTTCAAGAACACGTGATCACTTTCAATGGCCGCAATGAACTATTGGTCATTATCTGTTTGTGTTCATGACCAATGTAGGTCCGTGGTCAGTAAGCTGCTGTAAAGCTGAAAATATCCCAAACTAAAAAGTATTATAAACCCAAATATATTAAATCTCAAAAAGCACAGGTGATGTGAGTCAAGATCTTTGTCACATAGAAGCTGATGGTACACCTGACAAGCTGTGATGACCTGTCACTAGGATGCAACTCTGACAAACACAGTGTTCACGTGCTTACATCTTCTGAATCTTATGTGACTACGCACAACACAAATCATGTACCACCCCCAAAAATTGAAAATATGTGTTAATTTGTCAGGGAACTCCCATAAACTAATAAGGCCTGGAGCACGGTAACCAGCCATCAGTCAAATAAGTGCACGAGTTAACCCTGAAATATGTAGGGTGCCTTCAACAATCCTCCACCCGTCGGCCGCTTTCTTATTACTGGGAGATGCAAAGAGTAAAGTCCAGCAGGGCTCCATCATGAAGCTTGACCAGATCAGGAGAAATGGTGTGTCCATGATCAAGGCCATGTTTCCTATGGTGCTACTGCACTAAGCATAAAGCCATTGGTTTGAATGGTTTCTCAGCTTCGTAGATGTGCAGCGTGCTGGTTGAACGTGTTGTCTTAGAGTCTAGTGTTTGACTGCATAGACTCAGTTTATATGAAAAGACCTACCCTCAGTTTCAGTTTCCTTCTGTCTGGTGTCCAGCATATTTGCTCACTCCACCTTCACAGTTTGCTCAGACCATGACTCCAAAGCGTACACAGCTGACCTTGCTGCGTGCACATGCTGTGTGCACAGTGGTGTGCATGGGTTCAGCATCCCCCAAGTGTTCCTACACACGTTTAGTAGTCCTTTGGCACCGACTCGCAGCTGCAGCAGTCTTGGACCCTTGTTGGCATGTCCTCAGCCCAAGTTAGCTCACTCCCTAGGTAGGTGCGGATGCATAAACAGTACCCTTAGAAATGTACACTATTGTTAAATTTCCCCATATACTCCGTAATATTTTTGAGTAAACTACATAAGACTATGATTCATGGACTTTCACATTATTTTTAAAATCAGTCAGTACATTTTCACGGCATCTTAAGTCATAAGAAACAAACGTAATGATGTAAGGGTTTTTTGCCATTTTCCTTCATCAGTTAAATAATTTACATTTCAATTAATAATGATATTTCTCAGATCCTTTTTTCATTGTTTCATTCCACTTCCTCTACTTCAGACCTCACTATTCCATACTGGGCCAGGTGTGTGAAACAGACATCTACAAGGATGTGACGAAGTACCAGCAGGTAAAACTGGAGGCAATGTTACACTGGGTTCTGCTATCTTGATATACATTGTGTGCTTCACCGCCTAAGGTTCAAATCTCTGTAAATAAAACTTCGTTTTGTGTGTGAGAGCAAAGTGCATCTTCCTGGACTCTTGTACTGGTAGAGGAAGTAACTATGGTATTAAATAGCGTAATCTCTTTCTCTCCACGCGGATGGACACCAGACAGGTTCAGCTAAGAACTCTGGTTACCGTAGGAGCTCTGGTACTGAGCATAGTTAAAATTATATTGTCTGGGAGAAGATGTACAGCCCCCCTTGCCAACCAAACAGCTACATGGATTCACTGCAGGGTCCCAGAAACAACAGAAATGCTGGTTGTGATACCGGCAGGAGGGCAACGCTCCTAGATGGTCCCCTGTGTCTAGATTTCACTCCCACAGTCTGTCAGCCCCCCATGGCCTGCATGATGGTGCAGTAACCAGCTATGACTGTCAATGGGGGTCACATTGGGTGCACCACAGTTGGCAGAGGCTTGACCTCTCAAACAGTGCCGCAAAAACATGGAGTCGCTCCATTGGCCTCGTAGATTGCCTGGTCGAGTGGGAAAAACATAGGAAAGGACAGAAAATAGCAAACATGGCCAAGGGGTCCACATTTTAAAGAGCCATGCAGCGAACTTTGGGGCATATCAACAACGATTGGAGATAAACATCGCTAAGCGCGTTTAGCGATGTTTATCCTATCGCTGGATTTCATCGCTGTGATAGCGCTGTATCAACAATGCTTTTCACAACGGCGATAAGAAATCCAGCGATAGCGAGGAAATCACCGTTTTGCAGGGAACATCGCTGGTTTTCCAGCGATGTTCCCTGCAAAACGGCGAAAACCCTGCTGATACGACTATGCGGTCGTATCAGCATAATCCACCCCCTATGTTAAGCATAGGTAAGTCAGGATTTTAGCAGACGCTAGTATTTGTCGAAAACCGCCGTTTTCGCCAAAATCTAACATGTGCTATAATCCTGTGGGCTGCCTTGTAAATATCGCG
Source organism: Triturus cristatus (assembly GCF_964204655.1). NCBI lineage: Eukaryota > Metazoa > Chordata > Amphibia > Caudata > Salamandridae > Triturus > Triturus cristatus. Next base: position 48,639,159 of record NC_140592.1, read on the forward strand.
ATGGGAACATCAGCGATATTTTACAAGGTAGTCCATCCGGGGTACGCCCAGAGACGCCCACTTTGCATCTCATTAGAGATGCAAAGGGAGGCGTCGGGAAAAAGGGTGCTAACATGCGATTATGCATGTTAGCACCCTCTTGTAAATAGGGCGATAGTTTTATCTCCGCTTTTTCGGCTTTTTGAGCCAAAAAAGCGAAGATAAAGCCCTTGTTAATATGCCCCTTTGTCCTTACAGGGGTCATATTGAATTATTTGAATACTTGTAGGTGTGTGTTGTGCATGTGTGCGTGTCTGTGTGAGTGAATTACGCCACATTTGTGACAACAATTTCATGTACATTTTTCTGACATTTTGTGTAATTACGCAAAAGCAAATTACCCGTATTTGGCACAGCCCTGATTGTTTAACCTAGACCTAAACATATTATCTGACTGAGATATTACTTTTACTCTGTAACTAAATTCATTGACCAATGGCATTATTTTTCAACTGCCTGTGCTCTGAATTGCCCTCCGTCTGCTGCAAACCGGCTTTTGGAAGAAGCTGGCCAGATTCCAAGTTAAGGGCCTGTGAGATAGCTAAATAACCCATAGAGGATTAAAAATGTTTAAACAAAATAAATCATTCACAGCGGTAGAGCATGTCTTTACATTACATTTGTTGACTGCTCAGATGCTATAGAGGAAGCTGACCTTCCGCCAGTCGCCAACCAGGAACCTCAGTTCTTCCAATGTACCAGCAATCCACCAATTATAAATTAACTCATGAAAACCAGATCTCATGGGGTAAAAGGTCACCAGGTCTAGTCCTTTCTCCATCAATCATTGAACATTCACCAGCTGCCTGCTCTTTGGAAAACATCTAAAAGCCTCTTGTTGGGACCATGGACTCTCTTCAGTTAATGATATTGTCAGATGGAGAGTTGTTTGTGAGTAACTGAATGTTGGTATTTATGTATGGAGAGTTTGACAAAGTGCTGAAATGCTAGTCTTGAGAAACATTGCTAATACTGAAAATGGTATGGAGGTACTGATGAATGGAATGACATGATTGGTTCTGCTGAATTGAATGTTGATCCTTAAGGATGAAATGCCTGTATTGATGGATGGAACCTAGGTATTGATAAATGGAATGTTGGTATTCGTGAATAGAATGTTTATGTTCATGAATAGAGTGATAAAATGAACATTGACACTGATAAAGGAAATGTTGAAACCTATAAATGCAAAGATGGCACTAATGACTATAATATAGGTATTGATGAATTACATGTTAGTATCGAAGAATGGAATTCTGGGACTGATTAAGTGAATGTACTGATAATTACTGAGTCTGGTTGAATTATATATTGATCCTCATGAATGGAATGCCTGTATTAAAGGATGGATTGTAAATATTGGTGAATGGAATGTCTGTATTCATGAAAGGGATGTTTATATTAAATGAACAGAATGTTGATCCTGATAAAAGGAATGCTGATAAAAGAAATGTTAGAACCTATGAATGCAAAGGTTGCATAAAGGACCGTTATATAGGTATTGATGAATGAAAATGTTGGTATTGACAAATGGGATGTTGATATTGATTGATAACTTATGAGTAGAATGTTGCTTTTGATGACTGGATGGTGGCTGTTAAAGAATGGAATGGATACGCTGATTAGTAATTAATAAGAAAACATATCGAATGTCATCTTTATGACACCTCATTGATTGCTACAATTCCTCTCTGTATTTTCTTTCAGGTCAGAGAAATTCCCGGTGTGAAGATCTTCCATTCTTCAGCGATGGTGTACTACGCCAATGCTGAGAGGTACTCAGAGGCACTGAAGGAAAAGGTAACGGCTATACAGTAGAGGAGGGATTTAGGAGACAGAGATCTGAGGGGGTAGAGTTCATGAACAGGGTACAACTGAAGCTTTGTCACATTACATCATTGTGTTGTTTGCTTTTATTTGAACTTTGTTGAATGTCCAATTGCTTTCCCAGGGCTGCAAAGAACAGCTCCATCAGTCTTTGTAAGTAAATACTCATATGTCACCTGGGAAAATGGAGTGTTCTTTGGTGTTGAACTTGCTATGAGGAGTGATTGTGCAGAGTAAGGAGGTACAAATCAGTATATTGCTCATAGACACAAATGTTCATGGAGGTTTTACCTACCTGGGCAGCTCAACTCGCCCTATCTGTCAGAAGTGGTAAGAACTCCCCCTTGTAAACAAATGAACTTGAAAACAGGCTAAACTTCAAACACTCATTCTTGATGCTCTGGTTTGGTCTCCCATCTACAGCTCTTTCTTCTAGGTCTCGAGGGGGCATGGCTCATCTACCTAGCGGGCACCTTTAACGTGGACAGAAGAATCCAAGGAATAGTCCATACAATCTCTGTGCTCTCCAGCTGGGTGCACTGTAAATGGTGGTCCTAGGCTGGTGATGAAGGTCTCTGTTTAGGTAGTGTTCTCAGACAGAGTATGGCATAAATGTTGCAGACTTTGCCTCAGAGAGCGGTCACTGGTTCGCCTTTAACACTCAAGGCAGAATTTAGCAGCTCCATGGATGGCTTCGGCCCTTGTAGAAAATGTAACTGTCTTCATTGCAGCTCTCCACCCCCAGTTTAAAAATTCTGTATTAGGAATTCTGAACGTAGCACTCAGTGAACATTGATTTGAGCCCACAGATAGGTGCTAGTAAACATACTAGAAAAACTTGCCCCCAGAACGATTTTAATTGAAAGAGCTACTGAGTATCAAGAAGGAACAAAAGTTCACATGTTTAATCTTACCTTCACTAAGTCTGGGGTCTGGTTTTCTTAATTTCTTTTTTATCAATAAACCTGTTGGTTCATGAATTAGTAAAACATATGCTCTCTATCACCTATTGGTAATTTGTTCTCCCTCTTTCTGGGAAGAAAGATGGGGTCTCCCTTTCCCCTGCTATGTGATCATCTTCTCCCAACCTCTATGCACCCAGAAGCAGAGAAACAAGGATGACTCCTCTACCTTGCCATCTGTTGGAAATTTGCACTACACCCTGCAGCCCTGGCACACCTTGGTAAGGGGCTTGCAAAGCAATGTTCAATGCGCGTGTGTCCTGTGGGTCAGATGGCTGGAGTCACAGAATCACAAAAACTAGTATATCACACCGAAGGTGCTGAACCGTCATGTTGAGGGTTAAAAGCCACCCTGCTCTTGGATTGACTTCATAATTAACAACCAATATATGGTCAAGAGCAGATAGATGTGGAGCTAGGAATAGTAAATGTATAATTCCCTGTGCTTGCTTACCTTGACGATATGTTGGTAGTCGATATAGTGAAGTCGATACTTGTACAGAACAACATTCTTGAGCTTGATTATTGTGACATGCAATCCAGTTGTAGACTTCAACTAAGAGAAATCTCTGTTCTCTACAACGCTATTGCATCGCAATAATTCACTGAAATTACACACCCATACCTAATTGAATAAGAGCATGAGTTGTTAGATGGTAAGATACTAAAGATAATAAGTTGGCAGGGTATACCAAGACGTTGGTCCCTTGCTCACTTTGCCACTGGATTCAAGCCAGCCTGGCTGGTGAGGAGTGTTACCCCAAACTGGTCCTAGGATGCTTGTTTCCTGTCCAGGGAAGACCTGGCTTGGCAGTTCGGGCTGGACTGTTCCTATGAGGCACAGGGTCAAGACTGATTTTCATACAGCTGTGTCTGAACTGGGGTGCCAAAGTGAGCTAAAGAGCAGTGATGGATTCTGTGTCTGGGGTGAGTGTTTGAAAAGTTTCAGCGCTCCGTCCATCATCTCGTTGTGTTTGCCTTGTTCTCCCTAAGTTGGCAGGGTATGCCCATACGTGGGTCCCTTGCTCACTTTGACACTGGATTCAATCTAGCATGGCTGATGACGGCTGATTAGCCAGAAACCGGTCCCAGGATGCTTGTTTCCGGTCCAGGGAAGACCTTGCTTGGCAGTTCGGGCTGGACTGTTCCCACGAGGAACAGGGTCAAGACTGATTTGCATATGGCTGGATCTGAACTGGGGTGGTGAAGTGAGCTAAAGAACGATGATGGATTCAATCCAGATCTGTGACTGGGGGTGAGTGTCTGAAAGTTTCAGCGCTCCATCCATCATCTCCTTGTGTTTGTCATGATAATTTGTTCTTCCAGCAGTGTATCTTGCTTTGCCCTATTAAATCTTCTATCAAAGCTCTTTACTTGAGGTCGGCTCATTAAAAATTCTTTGGGTTGGGACTTTGAATTTACCAATCAGGCACAGGGAATGTGCCAAATCTTTGGAACTTTCCTCATTAACAGAATTTCCAGCACCCCATTTAGAGAGGTTGCAATGCTTACATGGTGCATACACATCCTCTAGCATCATAGAGGATGTTTTAAAGTTTCTCACCTATCTTCAGACTTGCTGTGTACTATGGCAGGATATTACTTCAAAGAGGTGCTGTAACTAAATGGGCTAGGACTAAGTGAGTTTAGTGGCAATTTTTTGTTGACAGCAGTCAAAGTGAAAACCGTCAATAAACACTAAACCATGGTTTCACGTACTAGTAAATGGATCCTTAAGTCATCTTCTGACATGTTTACATGCTGCCACCCTGGAGCCACACAGAGACTCAGGAGTCATATAGCCTTCCTCTTTAATGTTTACATGTGGCCACTTGTGAAGCTTCTCGGAAACAGAGGCCTAAATGTCTTGAAACTTCAAGAAGACCGAACGTTGATCTGAGGTAAGGGCCTTCCTCCCAGTCACTTCATTCTATCCAACATCCCACCTTCCTGCAGCCCCTCCTTCGTTCTTTGCACAATCTGTCAAATTTGCATACTTAGCCAAGCTCTGAGGTGTCCTTAACGATAGCAGTATAGGTGGGAACTTCTTAATTGGGCCTTTTAGGCCAAATACCTCTACACATCTTCTCCGACAGTACTTCCGACTTTCATGCAACACCAATAGAGACGTGTATCAATTCTAAGCTGGACTACACTAATGTCCTGAAGTGTGGCCTCAATGAACACTTCAGAAATTCAAAATAACAGCCTCATTGAAGGTCTTGAAACAAAACAATTGGTCATGCCACCACTGAATAGCCTGTGCTGGGTTGCAGTCTGAGCGGGGATAACATTTAAAATCTTTGCCTTTTCTTCAAATGTGCAGGAAGCTATTCTCCATGTCCCCCCTCTGCTCACTTTGATCTTGAAACACCCATCAGCTCACCATACCAATGTCAATCTGCGTTGGAGGCACTGTCAAACCTTTGCTGCGGCTATGGTTTCAGAGAGTCAGTAGCAGGAATGAGGGCAGATTTAGAAGAAAAAGAAGTCAGTCAAATGGACCCCCTGATCTGTAGCCTACTTATTCTTCAATGTAAGTGAAATATATGGAATGATGTAAGAAGCAGTTTTCAATAAAAAGAATTCATTAAAAAAAGTCAGTCAAGGAGAACTTAAAACTTAAATTGGTCTTAGGTTATGGGATGGTAGTGTACACCAAATTACTGTATGGGACTGCACCAATGTTAGAAATTGGGTTACTGGTTGACTGGGATGTGAGCCCTGGTCAAGCAGCAACCAAATCCTAGTCAGGGTAAGGGACCAGCAAACTCAAAATTAACCTGTGCTTATTCTCCTGGTGGCTTGCCACAGATCAGTCAGGCTTAACTTGGAGGCAATATGTAAAGTATTTATGCAATATTTGAAACAGTGAAAACACCACACTAAAAGAGAAATCGAGCTTAATTTAATTAATAAAACAAAACCATAATGACAAAAAATGCAATCAGTAGAACCGGAGTTATGATTTTTAAAGAATAGACTGCAGTATAGTGCCTAAAGGCAGAAAGCAACAACTGCAACTATCTGGTCACACTCGGCCAGGTCAAAGTCAAAAGTTCAGGCTGTCTGCGATGGAGTATGGGTCAGATACAGCCCCAGTTTAGTCCCACTGAGAGTCCCGTTCGCTTTGGAAAAGGCCGCAGGGAGCAAGGAGAGCGTCCCTGGTGCTGGTTGGTGTGGTGCGAGGAGCGGGCCCAGCATTGTGGACAGGCGGACTGGAGCCCCGCGTTGGCGGTCCTCCACAGCGATCGAGGCTTACTGTTCAAACAGATGGGCTGGTCGGCGCCTTGTGCTGCATTTTGGTGCGAGCGGTGGGGTTTTGTTGCAATCGGGCCCATTTGTGATGCTAAAGAGTCTAAAAGCTTGAATTAAAGACCACGAGAGCCACACCAAGGGCCCAGAACCTGAGAGGCACCTCTTGGGGTCAGGAACTTGCTGAAGACGGGTCCAGGAGATGTGGGGGGTCCTGTTATGTTCTTGAGGCTCAGATCAGGAAGCCAGCAGTTTAGCTCTTTGAGTCAGTCTGGGGTCATGGGTTGGCAAGAGGGCCGCAGTCAACAGGTCAGCAGAACGGGTCAGCAGTTCCTTGTAGGGCAGCAGAGTGGCAGTCCTTGTAGCAGCACAGCAGTCCTTCTTCCAGGCAGAGTATCCACGGGTCCAGAAGTGTTGGTGTCTGAGGTCCTTTTTTATACACTGGTGCCCTGGTACTGGAAGGTGGAATTAGCTTCTAGACAGTGGCTTTGATGTGCAAGGAATTCCCTGCCTCCCCTGCCCTTACTCAAAGCTGGCTGAAGTGACAATGTAAGTCCTTAGATCCATTGTGTGGAGGCAGAGCACAGGCTAAGTGAGGCTGGGCTCAGCTCCTCCCTCCCCTCCTGTCATTGATGGCCCATTCAGTAACACCTAAGCTCCCATTATGTGTGGCTGTCTAGGAGGAATACACAAAGCCTAACTCCCAACTACACCCAGTCATGTGACCAGAGACAGGCTGCAGTCACCAAATGGCTAAGACAGGAAAATGGCAACTTTCTAAAAGTGTCATTTTCAGAATTGTAGTTTAAAATCCGACTTTACCATAAGTTAGGATTTTTAAATTAGGATTCCAGAAACACCAAACATGAGCCAGTTATCACTTCCCGTTTGAAAATGACACTTATAAAAGGTAATAAGGCAACTCTAGTGTTATCCTATGAGAGGGATAGGACTTGCAGTAGTAAAAAACGAATTTAAGAGTTTTTCACTACAAGGATATGTAAAACTTAAAAGTACATCTACAAGTTTTTAAATACAATGCACCGTGCCCTCTTGGCTGTCCAATGCCTATTCTAGAGGTTACTTATATGTATCAAAAGGGAAGGTTTGGGCCTGACAAAAAGGTTTATTATGCCAGGTCAAAATGGCAGTTTAAAACTGCACACCGGCTCTGCAATGGCAGGCGTGAGACATTTTTAAAGGGCTAATGAATTGGGTGGCACATTCAGTGCTGCAGGCCCACCAGTAGCATTTAATTTACAGGCCTAAGGCACATGTAGTACCACTTTACTAGGGACTGATAGGTTAATGAAACATGCCAATGGGGATAAGCCCATGGCACTATGTTTAAAGCAGAGAGCACAAGCACTTTAGCACTGGTTAGCAGTGGTAAACTGCCCAGAGTCCTAAGGCCACAAACAACAAATTCAGCAAAAGTAGGAGGAGTGAATGCAAAAAGTTTAGGGGTTGACCCTGCAGAAAGTGCCAGGTCTAACACTGGCGCTAAGCAACACAATGTTGTTTGGCAAATTTAGGAGTGAGTTTGTTACCAAGAGTCTGAATCATGATCACTTTATTGATCGCACTATGAAAAGTGGACTAGTTTCAGTCAGTCAGTCATAGAAAGCTTTATTCGACAATATGTCATAAAAGCACAGTACAATACACAATAAAAGGCCAATAGGATAACAATTACTAGACAATGAAGTTTCTTACGTTAAAAAGACCATAAAACAGTATAAAAACAATAAGAAGAAAATTCATAAGCTCATTATCCGGCTATCATACAAAGGGTAAATGTTAACAGAGCAATATGTACACATATTGGAAGGGTAGAAAATAGGGCAAGGTGCAAATGGGAACAAGAGCAGTTTCGCATTCATATCTAAGTAGCATACATAGGTTTAGCAGGGCGCCACCACCTTCATTCGTATTATCCATGCCCAACCAAGATACTTGGCTATAGCTAAAAGAAGAGGAAGCCAAGTTTCAGTGCATATCAGTCTAAGAGCAACCTCGGCTTTTCTAGTACCCAAAAGTTGGCAAATGGGGACCAGCCAAATACGCCGAGGAATGGCGTAAGCAGGACACACAAATAATAAATGGGACAGATACTCCCTAGATGCATGGCAAAGGGGGCACGATGTGTCAACTGAATTCGCTCAGTTTGCGGTAAAAGTCTTGACGGGTAGTGAGCCAGCTCTTAATTGGAACAAAAGCTTTCTATCATGAGGCTTGGTGATTGTATCCCAATAGGCTTCTAGCCTTTTACTTGGTTTAGCCATAAGGAATCGACTTGTCAGTGTCGATGGGTCACTATTCCTGAAGGTGCTGGCTTCTACCCAACCCCAGTACCTTTCCTTTAATTGCATTTTCGAAGGAAACTGTGTTTCTCCTGGGTTCTCCCAAAGATCGACCATGCCAATGTTTTCAAGCATCAACCTCAAGTTCGATAGCCATTTGATTTTTCTAAATTGGTCAAGTCTAGTTTCTTATTTGACTGTTTAGAACCAAATGTCACAGATTTCAGTTGAGAATAATGCTTGCTTCAGTAAAAAGACTTGTAGTGCTATAAATGTTTAGGCAAATTTTCATCCTTCAGTTCAAGGTGTTGGATAAAATAAGGCAGAAACTGAGACTTCTAAGGCCAACAGACAGTGTTTCAGTTGGACACTCATATATTGGAACATGAAAGCCTGCTGAATATTGGAACCCTAGCTGAGGAATGAATATGAAATCATTGTTGCTGACTACATTTGTATCTTCCTTGTAGAGTGGGGTCGACATCGACAGACTCATCGAGAAGAAAAAGAAGACCATTGAACAGAAGCAGAAAGACAATCTGAGAGCAACAAAGAAGGCCATGAAAGAAGGAGCAGTCAGGACAGGAAGGACCATGGGGGGAAAGGTACATCATTTTACTATGAATATAGCAGAGATAAAACATATGAAAATTCAAGCACATCGAGAGAACTTGACTCGCTTGCCACCCCACAGACCTTCGGTGCATCCAAGAAATGTGCAGGCAGGAGCTCTTGGTAAATGTGCCTGACAGAATATAACACTGTGAAAAGGGAGAGAGCGGAGGCTGTGTCGGAGGGGCGTGGTCTAGAGGGAGGCGTTAAAGGACCTGGCGAGCTGGTTAATGCTGATGATTTGGTGGGGTTGCGGGTCAGCCAGTCACTTGCTATTGAACTCCGCCTCTACAGTAGCAGGAGAATTTACAGAGGAACACAGTATTTTTCTATTGAGAAATTTGACAGCGCAGTATTATAGCAGTGATTAGTGATAAAGATTGTGATGTAGCCTGACAGATCAGTGCCTCTGAAGCGACGTGGGCCTGAGGGGGCACAGGCCTGTCTTGAAATCGTCTGACCTCCCAAACATTCCAGTCTGTCTTGATTGGGTCATGGGCATCATTTGTAAGTAGTCTGGGCCAGCAGGTGCTACTGCTGGCATGCACTTTTGTGCCTATGGCACTGCCCCTGCCCATGTGTCAGCGGTCAGGTGGATGTAAACAGGGGTCTTTTTCATAGTTTTGATTCTTTACACTTCTCCAAGTCTTAAAGCAACAAACAGAAAGCTTTTGAGGGACAAAGGGAAAGGCAAGGGTTCAACCTTTGGATGTCTGCAGATGTCTGAGATTGTCACATTTGCTGCCCGTGTCCTTTGCTGTCCTTGAACAGGATAAGTTTCACATATTCCTCACTCATGATCTGTCAAAAATGCACTCAACCAAAAAACCTAATTGTCATTTTTCACTCGCAAATACCAAATGTCTTATATCCCCTTAATCCAGACTACTTCTCCTGTATTGCCAGCATCTGGTACCATCGGGAGGTGGGTGATGCCCTAGTGCACCCCCCGGGGGTCAGCAGTGATTGACGTGGGACCCGGAGAGCAAGTTGTCCGCGATATTCAGCGGAGCGGCTGAAGGACCGTGACTCTGACCGGCTGAGCAAGGGCGCCTGTGGCTGGGCCACGCCGTCATGACCCGGACATCGCTACAAGCCTTGCCCCCACGGGATAGGGGTGCGAGCTGGCAAAAAAGAGAAGTCGCCCCCCGAGTCACGGGAAGTAGCAAGCGGATCGGCCCGTGAGTACGGGGGCCTCTGCTGCACATAATAGAGCATTGGTGAGCGGTGGAAGAGCCGCGGCCATGATCAACCTGTGACTGGGCCCCGCTTCCCGGATTTTTGCACACGTCGCGCCCCCAATGGAAAGTGGTGTGGTGCGACGTGCGGAGGGGCCTGTCCCCGAATAGCAGCAGGCAGCAAGCGGTCTGGCCTGTGAAGAACCGGGGAGAGTGTGGCGTACCTCGACTGCAGCCGAGTCGGAATGTACGCTGCCCCCTTCACTGCTGGTGGAAGAGGTGCAGAGGCGCCCACAAGCAGACTGGAGCCAGCTCTGGAGGAGTGGGGCCCCAGTGAGTCCCCAACGAGACGTTGAGGGGGTGCCAGGGGCTGCCTGGAGGCAGACATAGTGGTGGGAGGGCCTGGCAGGCCTGAAGTGAGCCATAGGATGGAAGGAGGTTCCTGGCTGTAGCCAGTTTGGGTTGGTGGCCTATGATCGGACAGCCAGTGTGTGTAGGGAGGCACAGGTGTGGATCACCCTGACTAGCCAAGCTGATAGGACCATATCAAGAAGCGGTGGCATTGTTTGGGAGTGTGCTGTAAGAGGGAACACATGTGTGATGCAGCTGGACACACTTGGTCACGAGCATTCGGCGCAGCAGTGCAGGGGTGATGCACTACAGATCAGAGGGGCGGTGTGGAGCCCTGGTGCTCCGGTGACTATGGAGTGTGAGGAGGTGGCCCCCTGGTTCCATTTGTGGAGGTGAGCGGCGTGGCAGTGATAGAGATCAGGGTGTGTATAATATTCTCACTACCACGGATAGAGTAATCTCACAGTTACACACACATGCATACATCATACGCTAGGGCCCTTTTCACTACACTAACATACGTTCAAATACTCTACCAGCAATAAACCTGTGGAAAGAAAAACTCCTAATCACCCTGCATCTATACCGAGGTTGATAAGACCTGATTTTTGTGACTGTCCTTAAACATAATCTATACAACATATACAGCAATAATCAAAAATATAAACCCAATAATTGACAAGAAAGAATATCCAACACCATGTTTAAAATTATATTGCTTTATCTAAAATTAGTCAAAAGAAAATCAATCAGAGTAAATCATTTCTCATAGTTACCTATTCTAGCTAAATGTCAGAACGGGTCAGGACAAGTCTCTCGGTAAATGTCTCTCTAGACGAAGTCCCTTCAGCATCAATCCTCAGCAACGCAGATTCGGTACGCGGCAAAGGCAAAATGGCAAGTGGCAAAAACCCTCTCTAGGCTAACATTTCTTATAGTTTCTAAACAATGGAAAGATACATTGGAAACATAGAAAAAACTGTAATGTCCGCCGGACCTGCTGAGCAGAGCGAGAAGGAAAGGATGTAACATCGCTACATTTGAGAATCTCCGCTCAGGAAAAGTTCACATAATGAAGACTACGGAACAGGAACCAAGAAATAAAACATGTATCATATTAGTTCTACTTCTCCTCGGCAATCGAGCCACAGTTCAGAACTTCTCTCTAAGGCTCCTTTGTTTCCCAAGGCTGCCAAGGACATTTTCACTTCACTTGGAGATCTCCCAAAACTGCTGCTGTCCTCATGGAAAGTTTTCAAACAAGCAAGCAAGGACCATTTCCAGCAGGGGTCTCCCTCGTCACAATTTTCATATTATAAATCACAGCCAGGCTCACAAATCGGCCATCTTTCTAGGCCATCATAGGCCTCAATAGACCATCTTAATTAAAAGAAACAAAAACAACGTTACCACAGCATAGTGATTAAACAGTGTTAACCCCACTAATACCCTTATGTGTATGCATCTATCTAGCACTTGCAACATAGAAAAGCATTAATTCGAAAAGCATTTTGTGCTCAAAAATAAACAGCACATAGCAACGTTTAAACATGAAAACACGCACGTTATTTTTTAAACAGCACATTTATGCACACCCACGTGTAACTCTCTCTTGTTAGGACAAACGGATTGATTAATATAAACGCACTTGCACAAGACAAATAATTAATTATTAATTATTAATAAATTATTAATAAATTAGTACAACGAATAGACATGCCAGAGCTTCAAAAGCCACTGAATTTTCAAACTGAAAACTCTGCTCCAGCAATCCCCCCTTTGGTGATTTTATCACCAAATAAACCCAAAAAAAAAAATTTCGTGAAAATTTAGTCCCATTTTAGGAGAAATCGGAAATGTCTTTTAGTCCCATTTTAGGAGAAATCGGAAATGTCTTTTCCCCTTACACAACATTACACACCAGTCACTCTTATTATCAATAAAGCAACAATTATACAAGTTAAGGGAAACAATATTCTACCTATAATAGTACTACCTATTTTTGCAATAAAATCCTTAACAGCTATCATTTTATTAGCTATTTTAGTCCATAAATTCTCAGCTTCAAGTGGTACTAATTCTTCATGCAAATCAGTAATATTTTTGATATAGACCTTCAGGTCTTTGCTTTCGTCTGGAATGTAAGTGCAACAATGTTGAACTTTCAGCATTCCACAGACTCCACCCTCCTTGGCCAATAGAATATCAAGGGAAAGTCGATTTTGCATAGACATGGCACGTACGGCACTTAATTCCGTATTCACCAAAAGAAACCCTCCAGCGGTATTTGTCGATAAACGATCAACCACTGTGGACAGTTTCCGAATTCCATAAGCATTCAAAGAAATTCCCACTGCCGGAATCAAAACCCCAAAAATATCACCCACTATTTCAGACCAAGTTTCTCTCCTAAAACGCATTAGTAAATTAATATGTTCTACATCTGTTATTTTATCTATATGAAAAAACTTTGGAAAAACCAGGCCCACATAACACGTGCCATACCAATGGTCAGGCAACTTGTAATAAGCCTTATTCCCACAAACATAATATACTCCTGGAAAAATTGTATCTTCTCCACCTCTGAAACCCCAACCTGTTGCAATGAAGTATGTATCATGGCACTCACTAGTCCCGACAAAATATGTATCATATTGGGATTTCCTTCTTGTAATACAAAGTTTACCCTTCTGTGGTGCATCTAGAGCTAAAGTTGGACTAGCCCCATTCTTCAACTCTTTTCCCATCTCAATGTCCCAAATTGTCTCACTCACTTTATATTTTCCTGCTTTTTCCTGCATGTTCAATCTCCTTTCTTCTACCATATCCAGGAAAGCTTTCTCCTCTCCTTTCAAACTGCAAGTTAAATTATTCTTAAAAATGTAATCTAATGTTAATCCTTTTTCTTCAATAAAAATCTCACCAAAAGTGTTAGCTTCTTTAGCTGGATTCAGCTCTTTGTTCATTGGCAAATGCCCAAAAATACTATCTCTGTTAGACATCTTATAATCTACCTTCCCTAACAAATAAAAAACACTACTTAAAATACTACAGGAAATACCATATGTAGCTGGTACAGACGTAGCAATCCCTTACTTCCATTGTTTTCACATATTCATATAACAATTTTGAAAAAACATTACTAGAAAAGTTATTAATTGACCTATCTTTGTGTATGTAAGTATTACTAATTCTAATTGGAACTACTTTTTGCGAATTCTTCTCTTCATTTGTCACATTCTCTGTATGCATCTCAAACTCTACTTTAAAAGTCACTAATAAAACTAAAACACCCCATAGAAGCATTAATATTCCAGTACAGCAGCAGCACATCCTACACCACCTTTTAAAGAAGGCACATCTATTTCTATTATCTTCTATGTTAGCCATTTTACTACTTAGTTTAGCCTCTACTACTCCACTACTGTTTGAACTTCTTCAATTCTTCAGCAATTCTTCAGCTTTCAGTTTATCCAAATGATCTTTTCGTTCACTTAATCCAAGTGAATCTTTCCTTTATTCAGTTTGGATACTTGTCATTCTTCACTTCAATTTCTTCAACATCAAATTGTATTAGATCTCCAACATCAAAATCCTCAGTACTCGACTCTTCTCCAATGTCAGTCAAGAGTACATTCAGAATTTCACCAGTATCTTCCTCAACCACTTCTCTCAAGATCTCTTCCGGATTATCTCGAGTCACTGTTTCTTCTTTTCCTCCTTCAGACAGTGCCACATAAGACCATTCCGGTGATCTGTACTTTTGGTTGGGTCTTCTTACTCTTTTTATTTCTACTGGTTCGTTTGACTCCTTTGATTCTTCTCCTTCAGCTTTTGAACTTTGACTCGAAACTTCATTCACTTGTTCAGCTTTCGATGTACTTGATCTTATTATTTTGTATCTCAGCCTCTTAACTCTGTTGTTAGGCCAACGATCTCCTCTTAACACCTTTTTCGGCTTTATTTCTTTATTACTTCTTTCTCCAATCCAAGTTCTCTTTCTCAGAACTCGACCCTCTGTTTGTTCATCCTCATCATCTGTTTCAAGTGCCTCTTGTTTCCGTTTTCCAGCAGCTTTCTTCTTTTCCACAGATTTTTTCACCACTGTTTGAGACTTCCCTACTCCTGTCCCTCCTCGGGTCTCCGACACGCAATCTTCTTGCTGTCTACTTGTCCCTTCACCTGGCTCATCAAGAATGTTCCCTACACCTCCTCGGGGGTCTTCCGCAATCTGTCCCTCTCTATCTTCTTCTGACCCTACTTCTTCAAGTATAATCTCAAGTGGTTCTTCAATCTCCTCCTCTTCTGATTCAGGAGTAGTCTCTGTGTGATTTCTCTTTTCTTTTCTTTTTACTTCACTGCTGTTTGAAACTTCAGGCTCTCTTACAGAATCTGATCTCTTCTCTGATACTCGCAGTGGTTCATTCGAAGCTTTTCCTACTTCTTTCCCCACTGATTCTGTATCTTCATCATCACTGGAATCTGACTCTTCAAAATACTCTTTACCAGTCCCTTCTTTTGGGTTTGGAACTCTAATCATGTCATCAGTTATTGTCACCAACTTATTGACAGGCACGAATGCATGGCGCATTGCACGTCCCATTATTATTTTGTGCGGACTCAAACCAGTAGTTCTATCTGGAGTAGATCTCATAGTCATCAGAACTAGAGGTAAAACATCTGGCCATTTCATGCCAGTGGCTAAGCACATTTTTCCAATCCTATTCTTGATTGTGCCATTAATCTGCTCAACCACACCAGAAGCCTCTGGTCGGTATGCACAATGTAGCTTCTGCTGTATTTTCAATGCTTCACAAATCAAACCCATAAGCTCATTTTGAAAGTGTCCACCTCTATCAGACTCAACTGTTACTGGAAACCCGTACCTAGGAATCAACTCCCTTAACAGTAACTTTGCCACTGTTAATCCATCATTTCTTCTAGTCGGGTAAGCTTCCACCCACCTTGAAAACAAACAGACTACCACTAGAACATACCTCAGTCTGTTTACTTGGGGCATCTCAATGAAATCAATCTGCATTCTTGTAAAAGGACCTCCTTCTCTGCCTATTGTCCCCAGACTCACCACTGTCTTTTTCCCAGTGTTAAATTGCTGACAAACTAAACACCTCTGACAAATGCTTTCTGCAATTGTCCTGAACTTTGCATTGTACCAGGTCTGCTTGAACGACCTAACCATCGCGTCCCTCCCCAAATGTCCCTGGCCATGATACATCCTTGCCATTGACGACAAGATGGAGTTGGGCATTACTGGTCTGCCATCTCTGTAGACCCAAACATGGTCTGTTTCTCTTAGAGCACATCCTGCCTTAATCCAATCTTTTTTCTCTTCCTCTCCTGCCTCATCTTGCAACTGTTTCACTTCATCCCAGGTTTCTAAGACATTAGTAAACATCACAGAGAGTAAAGACATTTCCCCTTCTCTGTCCCTGTTGATGGACTGATTTGTTTTGGCACAGTATTGCGCAACATCGTTTGCATAACGGTTTCCGACCGTTATAAAATCCTCCCCTTGTCCATGGGCAGTACATTTTACAACTGCTAACTCCTTAGGCAGCTGTATCGCCTCAAGCAATTTACCAATCATTTCAGCATTCTTTATCGGAGTTCCACTCGATGTCAAGAAACCTCTTTGTAGCCAAAGTTGGCCAAAATCATGCACCACTCCAAATCCATACTGACTATCAGTCATTACAGTTGTCCTCAAATCTTTCCCAATTTCGCAAGCTTTTGTCAATGCCACCAATTCAGCAACTTGCGCAGATTTCACTCCTTTCAATGGTGATGCTTCCATGACCTCTGAAACTTTGCATACCGCATATGCTGCACATAGCACACCATCATCATTTCTCAGGCATGATCCATCCACAAACAACACATGATCACTCTCATTCAAGGGTAGATCCCTTATGTCTGGTCTTGGTTTTGTACAGTACTCAAGCACATCCAAACAATCATGATCATCTTCCATCTTCACACCCACATTTTCAATATCTGGCAAAAGTGTCGCTGGATTCACATTTACACATCTCTCGAGAGTCACATTTGATGCTCCCAGAATCACTTTTTCATATTTAGTCAACCGACTATGTGACATGTACTGAGTTCTGCTTCTTGTCAAAAGAATTGCCACATTGTGAGGTACGAATACCCTTACAGGATATCCCATTATGATTCCCTCACTCTGTTCCAGACTCCTGCATGTTGCAGCCACAGATTTCAGACAACCTGGTAAACCCACAGCTACAGGGTCAAGTGTCGATGAGAAGTATGCAATAGGCCTTCTCAGTAATCCATGTTTCTGAATTAACACTGAAAGTGCACATCCATTTCTTTCACTGCAGTACAGCTCAAATTCCTTTTCGTAGTCAGGCATACCCAAAGCTGGAGCCTCACACATTTTACTCTTGAGCTCTTCAAATGCTGCCATTTGTTCTGCATCTAGATCCAATGGATCTGTCATTTCACTTTTTGTCAGTTTAATCAGTGGCTTTGCTATCAAGGAAAAATTAATTATCCACTGACGACAATAACCCACCATACCCAGGAACATTCTCACTTCTCTCTGGGTTTTTGGAGCTTTCATTTCTCTGATTATTCTGATCCTGTCATTAGTCACCTTTCTCAGACCTTTTTCAATATTGTGTCCAAGATAATGCACCTCTTTCTTGCAAAATTGTAATTTGGCTGGAGATACCTTTAACCCTCCATCTGCTAGATGATTCAGTAAAGCTATGGTATCTACTTCACAAGCTTCACGTGTCTTTGATGCCACCAGTAGGTCATCAATATACTGCACTAACACTGAACTCTCGGGCATGATCAAACTTTCCAACGATTTCTTCAATAACTGATTGAATATCGAAGGACTCTCCGTATACCCCTGTGGGATACGACACCATGCTAAGATACGCTGGCCAAACCTAAATGCAAAAATCGGCTGGCTATCATGATGCAATGGAATTGAAAAGAACGCATGACACAAATCAATCACTGTATACCACTCAGCATCATGTGGAATTTGATACAGGATCACTGATGGATTTGGCACAATAGGACAACATGCCACCACAATTTGATTAACTTTTCTCAAATCCTGTACGATCCTAAATTTCCCATTGGGCTTTTTTAGTCCCATTATCGGTGAATTACACGGACTACTCAGTAGTTCTCTCAGGACTCCTTGCTGAATCATTTTCTCAATTATAGGAGTTATCCCTTCAATTATTTCTGGTGTCATTTTGTATTGAGGAATGTTAGGATATGTGATTCCCTCTTTTACTGCAATTTTCACTGGATCTACATTATTCATCAATCCCACATCCTCTCCAGTAAAATCCCAAACTGTCCTTTTCACTGTGTCTCTCAGCTCTCGAGGCAAATCCTCCGGATTAAACACAGCAAATGCACCAATTAACTCACTTTCTCTATTCTCTAGAGTCACTCGGTACAAAACATCTTCATCTGGTGTCTCAAAGGCTATTCCATCCGGTGTACAAAAAATTGTGCAGTTCATCTTGCACAACAAGTCCCTACCCAACAGGTTCACTGGACTCGTGTCACAGACAATGAATCTGTGCATGTCTGAAAATTTCCCTATCTGTACTCTTACAGGTTCAGTAAGACGTGTTCTGATTTGCGTATTGGCTACACCAACTACTTGGATTGCTTCATCCGAGAGAGGAAGATTTCTAACATCTGTTGACCTGACAGTTGATCTTGTCGCACCTGTGTCTACCAAAAAAGTAACACTCTCCTCATTTATTTTCCCATCCACAAATGGTCCTGCCTGGTCTATTTCTAGAGTTGCACCAAGTATGCACTCTTCTTCCTCTCCTCGGCACCGTCAATAATCACCCTCAGACTCACTCCCTTCACTCTTTAACAAGTACTGTTGTACTTTGTTAGAACGTCTTGGTTTGTTTACCTGCTCATCATTGTAGAATCCTGAATCCTGATTATATTTTTGTAACCCTCTATTCTGCGGCAAGGGCGGTTTTGGCTCTTGACTCTGCTGTCTCACAACTTTCTGTTGTTGCTGCTGTTGATTATTTCCTTCGTTCTGCACCTGTTGATTTAAGGATTTATTCTCATTACTTACTAATGGTGGATTAGGACACTCCGATCTCCAATGCCCCAATTGGCCACAGTTGTGACAAGGAAACTTTTTCTTCGCTTCCTCAAGACTTCCTTTTCCTTTCCCTGCATATCTAGGTCTATTCCCTGCATTGTTTCCTGGATTATTTGCCTGTTCCACTAACTGTGCTTCCTGTCTCTCCGCAACTTTCACTTGTGCCCACATTGCTTTCTCTTTCAGCTTTCTTTGTTTTGCTTCAATTTCATCACTGAAGTATTTTGCATGCCTCAGGATCTCATCTACTTTCTTACTCTGCCAATCCACTGTGTGCTCACGAATTCTCTCACCAATTTCAGGTCTAAGGCCATATACAAATCTGTATACAAAATGACTCAAATCTTTGTCTCCCAGGTGTTCATCTCCACTGAATTGTTTAAATGCCAGTATCAGCCTTTCGTAAAAAGCATGAACTGATTCTTTCGCTTCCTGTTGTGTTCGATCTATCTTTACCCAGTCTGTCTCTTTTGCAGGAACTTTACTCTTCAGGTATACCATCACCTGATCATACTTTCTCATTACCTCTGGATCTGGTGCCCCTGTTCTTGGGTCTCTTGGATATTCCTCAATAGGCCAACTCACAACTATTTTACACTCAGTCCACAAGTCTGCTGGAACAATTATATCAAACAGACTATTCAGGTCAACCCACAGCACTTTTGACAATTTCACAAACCTATCTACCTGCCTATACCACTCGACGGGCTTTTCTCTCAATCGAGGGAAATCATTCGTGAATGATAAAATATCCTGTCTGGTCCATGGAACATGTACATATCCTCCTCCAGGTATTTCTCTCATAGGATAATTATCCACTGGTTTCTCCTTTTCTCTCACTGGAAATGCTGAATAAGTTGTTCTATCTTCAGCCTCATCTCTTTTCTTGTACCACCTATCCTTCCACTTTTCTACATCACCCCATCTTCGCAATAATGCTACCATTTCTTTAATCTGTCCTGTTCTACCAGTAGCATTCAAATTCTCAATATCCTTCTCTGTAAAATCCATCCTGTAAGTTCTTTGTAAAGCTTTCACTTTATCAATGTCAACTCCCTGCTCATTCGCTATTGCTCTTAGCCTGTCATGTGTATTTCTTGCTCTCCAGGTAACACTCTTACACATAAACATTAGTTCACCATCATGATGACTCTTCAGAATCTCTGTTGGAACTGTTCCTGTAACAAGCTCTTCTAGTTCGACACGTAACCTAGCTACGTCAATTACTTGTGAATCTTTATCCTTTTTCTGTAGAACCTTCATCCAATCATTCAAATCATCAACTGTTATTTCAGCAGTTTTTCTCACTGGAACCACTCTCTTTTGCGGTTCTAAAATTGGCATCCCTGAACAACTAGCTTCACTAGCATCCAATATTTCACTACATGTGTCATGTCTTGATTGTCTCAGGTCATTTCTTTCTGCTCTTTTGCCTGAATCTCCTGAAGGACCAACTGAATTTGTCAGATTATTCCCAACATATGGAATCACCAGTCCATTCTCACCTGTCCTCTGTTTGTCAAACACAGGCATAACCGAACCTATTGTTACAGGCACCGCAACAGCTTCTAGATTCTTCGTTAACTCCCTAATCTTCTCTGTCAACTCTGTTGTAGTTCTGGCTAATTGTCTGGCATTCTCATCAAGGTAATGATCACTTCTTACCTCAGGTGTCTCATTTTCTGTCTCACTAACACACACTGTATCTCTTATCGGAGAAACAACTGGTGTACTTTTATCCGGTTCTGGTCTATATGGAGGTGGTCTCTTGTAAATCATGTCATTCAAGACCTCATCCTCATACTCATTAACTCCATATTTTCTTATTTCTGACTCAGGAACCCTTTCTGCTCCTCCTTCAACTGTTCTCATCGGATATAATCCCTCTGACATACTAACATCTCGCCACCCTTTCATTCGATCATGATGAGTCTCACGATCATGTCTCCTCCTAAACATATACCTATAGTACCCTCCAGATCTCTGTTTTTCTCTCTCATGTACTTCCTCTTCCCATTCCACTAAAGCCTCGAACTGTGTAGGTCTCGGCTTCGGGTCAAGACATAGCATCTTTTCCCGTAAATTTCTCAACACGGCCAGATTAAATGAACCATGTTCTGGAAATGCTAGAACACCATCTTCTTTAGTATACCTAACCCAATTCTCCAACCATATACAGGTATGAAACCCATGTCTTGCAGCCATGAAGGATGCAGGTGTTTTCGGTGGAGGTAACAACTCACCCTCTCTTGTTTTAACATCTTTATCCTTGCTAAACCACTTTTTAATTTTACCAAAAAATGTTTTCTTCTTCTTCTCTTCTTGGTAATACATTTTAGCGTTTACCAAAACTTTCTACTCTTTCCGTATTATAAATATACAATACAAATTTTTCAACCAATTGCAGCGCGATTCACACTAACGCACCAATCCTGGAACGTCTACGTCACTAAATGGCCCTTCCAATCCTTGCGCGGCTCACACTAACGCACCAATCCTAGCGCGAGCACTATTCTGATCTACCATCCAATCAGAGCGCGGTCTTTCTGACGTCAACAGTCGCTGCAGTCGCTTGTCTCCTGTCTTCTGTCACTCGTCTACCCCTCCTTTACAAAATCTTTTCAGTAGACTTCGTGTCCAAATTTCTACAAATCTATTAGTTACAACATAAAAACATCTCCATTGTCTGCTTCGCTAACCACAGAATAGTAAAAAAGAGTCTATTTCATAAGAGACCTTTCATTGACACAGTAGCACTTCCTCTACTCTGCCCTACTAACATACATTCATTAACTGTTTCCTCTAGGACTTGTCCAAAGAGTCTTACAATCAACTAAATGTACAAACATTCACGCACATTCATACAAGAAAATATAGTACATACGCACAGAATCCTGCTTCCCGAGAACAGACAATCTGCTCCACTACAGAATTATAACATACACCAACTAAGCAAGCTTTCTTTGCCCAGTTCTTCAAACAAGCTTAGAGAATACCTATTACTCCTCCCGCGATAAGCTTTAACGGAAATCCTTACGGATCCCTGGGACTTAAGACCAGAGTTTTCACAGATAACCTTCACTATCATACACACTCCTTATATACCAGAAATATCTAATAGTAACATACGACGATGTCACTGATTCCGAACCCAGACAATGTGACGCGCAACTTCAATTGTCACACGTTATTCCTTACAATTCCGTCTTTCCCGAGAGCAGCATATACTTCCCTCTGCCCTACTACGGAACTGCTACAGCTTCCAAGTTCCAGAAGCACTACATATAACTCAACATTACGACTCCAACATATAGTATTAGTACATATACCAACATGAACCAATAATCAATAATCGATAAACTAATGTACAAGCAATCTTATCAGATCAAGACAATCATCAAAAACCATCAAACTCTGCTACCAGGAAATTGATAGAGATCAGGGTGTGTATAATATTCTCACTACCACGGATAGAGTAATCTCACAGTTACACACACATGCATACATCATACGCTAGGGCCCTTTTCACTACACTAACATACGTTCAAATACTCTACCAGCAATAAACCTGTGGAAAGAAAAACTCCTAATCACCCTGCATCTATACCGAGGTCGATAAGACCTGATTTTTGTGACTGTCCTTAAACATAATCTATACAACATATACAGCAATAATCAAAAATATAAACCCAATAATTGACAAGAAAGAATATCCAACACCATGTTTAAAATTATATTGCTTTATCTAAAATTAGTCAAAAGAAAATCAATCAGAGTAAATCATTTCTCATAGTTACCTATTCTAGCTAAATGTCAGAATGGGTCAGGACAAGTCTCTCGGTAAATGTCTCTCTAGACGAAGTCCCTTCAGCATCAATCCTCAGCAACGCAGATTCGGTACGCGGCAAAGGCAAAATGGCAAGTGGCAAAAACCCTCTCTAGGCTAACATTTCTTATAGTTTCTAAACAATGGAAAGATACATTGGAAACATAGAAAAAACTGTAATGTCCGCCGGACCTGCTGAGCAGAGCGAGAAGGAAAGGATGTAACATCGCTACATTTGAGAATCTCCGCTCAGGAAAAGTTCACATAATAAAGACTACGGAACAGGAACCAAGAAATAAAACATGTATCATATTAGTTCTACTTCTCCTCGGCAATCGAGCCACAGTTCAGAACTTCTCTCTAAGGCTCCTTTGTTTCCCAAGGCTGCCAAGGACATTTTCACTTCACTTGGAGATCTCCCAAAACTGCTGCTGTCCTCATGGAAAGTTTTCAAACAAGCAAGCAAGGACCATTTCCAGCAGGGGTCTCCCTCGTCACAATTTTCATATTATAAATCACAGCCAGGCTCACAAATCGGCCATCTTTCTAGGCCATCATAGGCCTCAATAGACCATCTTAATTAAAAGAAACAAAAACAACGTTACCACAGCATAGTGATTAAACAGTGTTAACCCCACTAATACCCTTATGTGTATGCATCTATCTAGCACTTGCAACATAGAAAAGCATTAATTCGAAAAGCATTTTGTGCTCAAAAATAAACAGCACATAGCAACGTTTAAACATGAAAACACGCACGTTATTTTTTAAACAGCACATTTATGCACACCCACGTGTAACTCTCTCTTGTTAGGACAAACGGATTGATTAATATAAACGCACTTGCACAAGACAAATAATTAATGATTAATTATTAATAAATTAGTACAACGAATAGACATGCCAGAGCTTCAAAAGCCACTGAATTTTCAAACTGAAAACTCTGCTCCAGCAGGAGCGGCGTGAGGCCTGCAGT
Organism: Triturus cristatus; assembly: GCF_964204655.1. Classification (NCBI taxonomy): domain Eukaryota; kingdom Metazoa; phylum Chordata; class Amphibia; order Caudata; family Salamandridae; genus Triturus; species Triturus cristatus. The sequence goes on from NC_140592.1 coordinate 48,662,640, forward strand.
CAAAATCTACGGAGGAGAGGACAGTTGTTGGGCCGAGAGGTGCTGCACGGGGACTCCGTGGGACAGGTTGGTGGTACAGCGGATGTGACTGGTGGTGTACGGGAGAATGGGACGCACCAGGGGGACCGGGTTGAGGTCCTCCTCGCAGGCGGTGGGTGCTGGTGACGCTGATCCACCGCAGCAAATGGGGGGGGTGGCTACTGATGATCACCTAGATGCTATCCTTCAGGCCATGAGCGCTCTAGCGCATCCATGGAGGCCAGGTTGGACAAGGTGGCTCTGAACCTTAACCTGCTGCATGCATCGGAATTTGAAGGATCAGGTCGCTGCCGTAGAAAAGGAAGTTGCTGAATTGAAGGCCACCACGGAGTTCCAGGAAAAACAGCAGTATGCCCATGAAGTTCGGATCCGATATCTTAAAGATTGCATTGAGGATGCAGAGGGCCGCTCATGGCGGAACAATGTCCGGTTGATTGGGCTGCTGGAAGGTGAAGAGCGCTGGGATGGGGTTGCTTTCCTGGAGCACTGGCTTAAAACCATCTTACCACACACAGAGTTCTCCCCATTCTTTACCATAGAACGGGTGCATCGTGTCCCAGGCAGGAAGACGGCCCCCGGTGACAGGGCATGGCCCCTCATCTTCAAACTACTACACTTCTGGGATCAGGATGTCATCCTCCGGAAGACGAGGAAACTGGATGACATTCAATATGAAAATGCCAAGGTGTTCTTCTTTCCGGACTACACAATAAAAGTCCAGCGCCAGCGGGGGCCTTTCTTGCCATGTAAACGTCAGCTTCGGCAGGTCAATCTCTCCTATGTGTTGATGTTCCCGGCCAGGATCTGTGTCGTCTCTGATGGGAAGTCAAGGTTCTTTGTCACGCCTCAGGATGTTTGGGACTGGTTGGAGACGTCAGGTCAGTATTCTGGCCCAAGGGCTATGGGCAATACTGCGACATGGTCTGAGGAAGCAGGTGGTAGAGGATCCCGGTGACTGCGGTCTGGAAGGTGGTTCCTGGGGTCAGCAGTGGTGCCTGGCCCGGACCAGATCCATAGAGAGTGACAGGAGGTGGTTTGTATTGCGGAACAGATGGCAGACACAGTGACGCCAGAGGACAAAGTAGACACTTCCTTTCATTCTTCAGGAGGGAGGGCTCCTCGATAGTGGACTCATCAGATAGGGCAGTGGTGCCCGGTGATTTTGAAAGTGGTGGGGCGAAAAAAGCTGTATCCTAATATAATGACTGAGCGAGCGAAGCGAGCGAGCCCGAACTGCAAAAGGAGGGTGCGGGCGGGTTCTCCCCCCGCAAGAAAAGTTTGGAAAAAATTGATTTAAATGGTGGGTTTTACACCACATATTTACTGCAAATTGTTGAAAAATCCAAATATAGCATTTTAAAGCTATACAACAAAACACACATTGTGTGAGGCCTGTCGTTTCTACCATGCCTACATACACACACACACAGTGTATGTGTATGTTGTGTATGTAGGCATGGTACAAACAAAAGACCAGGGACACTCGTTTTAATTAAAACGAGTGTCCCTGGCCTTTCATTTCTACCATGCGCCCACATACAACATACACACACACAGGGCTTTAAGTGGGCCAGGTCTTGCCGGTGCTCAGCAACGGCAGTTCTTAAAAGCAGGTGCTGAGGTGGGTCCCTATGGGGCTCTCTTTTTTTACCCTCAGGGTCGGGGAAAAACGAAACTCTGCAATAGTAGCACCGGTCATTGCATTTGATGTGACTTGAAAGAGGCTCTTTTTTCCATTTTATATAGCACAAACTTAGAGTGCTTTACATGTACACCAGTTACATTACACAATCACATAATAATTTTTTATAATCACCGGATGTTGAGCTGATGTCAGGCTGGAACCTGCTTTCTCAGCTCGGAAAGTCTGCCATTCTCGCTCCCAAAAATGCAGCATTTTCATTATTATATACAATGAAAACATAGGTGGTTCTGAACCACCTATCTTTTTATCCTATATAGTAATGAAAATGCTACAGTTTGTTCTATTTATCTTATGCAACTTACAACCATTGACAAAGCCAATAGTCCTGGCTGGTTTTAGGTGTAATGTCACTTGTATTATATATCTGGAGGCAATGACAGAAGAAGCACTATACCAGTGGGGCAGCACACTATGCCAAGTATAGATTTTTATCTTAACAGTGTTAATCCACACTCATAATTACATCGGCCGCCCATACGAGAGACCCTCTCGTTTTTTCATCCCACTTAAAGCCCTACACACACAGAAGTGTGTGTGTGTTTCTTTTGTATATGGAGGGAGGCATGGTAGCAATGAAAGGACGCTCATTTCATGATTTCATTTAAATCATGAAATGCGTGGCCTTTGGTATCTACCATGCCTCCATATACAAAAGAAACACACGCTGTGTTTCTATGTTGCATGGGCGTATGGTAGAAACTAAAGGCCACAGGAGTGTCCCTGGCCTTTCGTTTCTACATATTCATCTTTTTTAATCACCAGTTGTTGAGCCCACGTCAGGCTCGAACCTGCTTTCTCAGCTCGGAAGTATGCAGTGCCATCCTCGCTCACAAAAACTGCAGCATTTTCATTCTTATAATATACAATGAAAACATAGGTGGTTCTGAATCACCTATCTTTTCATCGTGAATAATAATAAAAATGCTGCAGTTTGCTGCAGTTTGTTCTATTTATCTTATGCAACTTACAACCATTGACAAAGCCAATAGTCCTGGCTGGTTGTAGGTTTAATGTCACTCGTATTGTATATCTGGAGGCAATGACAGAAGAAGCACAATACAAGTAGGGCAGCACACTATGCTAAGTACAGATTTTTAGCTTAACAGTGTTAAGCCACACTCATAATTACATCGAACGCCCCTACAACAGTAGTTCAATAATATACCCTCCTCCCGTTTTCCCGTCAACCCACAGCAGTGAACATAAGAAAAAGAAAACACATTAAGCTGCATCCTGTAAATGTTTGCCCGTATCAAGTTGAGTGACTGTTTGCGGCTCCCCAGTGTTAATGGCACCCTGAGAGTGCGCCAAGTGTTGGCCTTACAGGAAGTCAGACATCACATGTAACCTTCCGCTGTGCCTCTGGTGCAGAAACGGATTCTTTCATGGTCAGTGGGGTTTGGGGCTAAAAAGAGAGAGTCACTGGTCTGGACTGCAAGGCTGAAGGTTCACATTAAATAAGGATATATATTCATGTCATGGGGACAGCGGTTTAAGGAATAATGTGTTGATCGTGATTAGTCTATTTTTAACGAACCAATTAATACCGCTGCATATGCATCAGTCATGGAACTAAGATAATCTCGCACAGTATAATAATCATTTCCCTGTCAGACTCTGCTAACTTATAGACCACACACCTGAAAGAATATCTCTTATTGTCAGTACCAGCCGCCACTTACAAAGCAGATCACTGCAAACTAATGCAAGCACTGCTTGTATACCAGAAACAGGCTGAGCAGACATCCTACACCACTCGCAGTGATGATCAGCAAACACAATGTGACATCTTATACAGCAGAAGTCACATCACTTGCAGAACTTATAACCAATTAACCAGCAGAAGACGACACCTTTCACAAAGCGCACCATCTGCAGAGCAAAGCATTGTAAAGCACTATCATCATTCACTATTAGAGTGAGGTGACAGAGTATGGAACGACATCCCTGTATCCATCAGGACTGCCACTACCTTGCTGTCATTTAAGAAAGAGCTAAAGACACCCCTTTGTAAAGAACAACACATCATGATGCACTAACAGCCCACGTTTGGTGTTAGAAAACAGCTACCCTCCAATCTCACGCGGTCTGTCTCTCTGCCTTGGATATCTTCAACGGCATAAGTTCATGGGCTCATGGTATGTTCTTTAGGGACAGCAGGGACCGCACCAACAGAGTAGGCGGAGGAATCGCTATCATCCACAGGAACACTCTCAGAGTCTCGACCAACACCGACGACACCCTCAGCACCGCCAAACACCTGCACTTCCAGATCCACACCGACCCCAACACCACCCTCAGAGGAACCCTCGTCTATAGACCCCCCCGGACCCCGACCACAGTTCAGCGACTCCATCGCCGACTTCGTCAGCACGCACGCCCTCGCCTCCACAGACTACATCCTTCTCGGGGACCTGAACTTCCACCTCGAGAAGAGCAATGACCGCAACTCCACCACCCTGAACGACAACCTCGCCAACCTCGGACTCAGACAACTCGTCACAACACCCACCCACTCCGCCAGCCACACGCTTGACCCCATCTTCTCCGCAAGCTCCCACGTCTCCTTCAACCATACCACCGAACTCCACTGGACCGACCATCGCTGCATCCACTTCACCTTCAAGAAGCCCACCACGCACAACCCACCAAAAGGATGTCTCGCTGCTGGAGCAAAGTCACCGAAGACCAGCTATCCACCACCCTCACCAAGAGCCCACCCGCCCACCCCACCGACCCCGACACCGCCGCCCACAACCTCAGACAGTGGATCGACGACTGTGCCAACACCCCCGCCCCACTCAAGAAACCCTTCAACAATCACACCAGCAAGAAAGCCAGCTGGCTCACTGAAGGCCTCCAGGCAAACCTGCCGAAAACTGGAGAAGAACTGGCTCCGTGAACGAACACCAGACAGCTGCGCAGCCCACAAGAACGCCACCCGCAGACACCATCACCTCATCAGATCCGCCAAAAAGGGCCTCCTTCAAGGACCGCCTAGACAACAACGCACACAACAGCAAAGAGCTCTTCAACATCGTGAAGGAACTCTCCAACCCCAGCTCCAACACTGACGACTTCCCACCTTCGCAAGACCTGTGCAACTCGCTGGCCACCTTCTTCCACCACAAAATTGCAGACATCCATGACAGCTTCAATGCCACGACCGCCACGACAACCACCGAGACCTCCGCCCCCACGACCACCATCCGCACCAACCACCTGCTCTCCTGGACCAACATCACCAACGACGACACCATCAAGATCATGAACTCCATCCACTCCCGATCCCCGTCCGACCCATGCCCACACCACATCTTCAACAAAGCCAGCACAGCCATCGCACCCCATCTTCGGAAAGTCATCAACATCTCCTTCGAGACAGTAACCTTCCCAGAGAGCTGGAAGCACGCCGAAATCAACGCCCTACTCAAGAAACCCAAGGCGGACCCCAAGGACCTCAAGAACTTCCGGCTCATCTCCCTGCTCCTGTTCCCGGTGACGGTCATCGAGAAGACCGTCAACAAACAACTGACCCGCTACCTCGAGGAGAACAGCATCCTGGACCCTTCCCAGTCTGGGTTCCGCAGCAACCACAGAACCGAAACTGCCCTCATCGCTGCCACCGATGACATCAGGACCCTGCTAGACAACGGAGAAACAGCAACCCTCCTCCTTCTGGACCTGTCAGCCGCCTTCGACACTGTCTGCCACCGCACACTATGAACACGCCTCCATGACTTCATTGGACTGACCACAGCTGCGTCCACTTCAGCTTCAGAAAACCCACGACCCACCACCACCCGCATCAGGTTCCCCGCAGGAACTGGAACAAGATCACCGCCGACCAGCTCACCACCTCCCTCAGCCAGAACCCTCCCGCCAGCACAACGGACTGGCGTCTGTTGTGTTGTAGTCTAGGGCAGTGGTAGATGCTGGGGGTTGGTCGAGTTTGAGGAGGCGCGCAAGAAACTTGCGGAGCTCCTGGACTGGCAGCGCTGCCTCAACTTTGCAGCGCACTCCACGTCAGTGCACGCTAAAGCAGACCGTTCGGGTCTTCTTCTCACTTGGCTGATTAAACAGGAACAGTCGGATGGGTCAATTACGGCTCCCCATTCTCCGGACGGAAGACTTCGGCACACATAATTAGAAATCCACGGTGAGCTGTCCGCACATTTCACACGGCTTTATAAATCTGGACAACAGGCCCCGGAGGGGGCGATTCAGCAGTTCTTAGAGGAACCTCCATTCCCGGCCCTGTCACAGGAACAGCGGATGGAACTAGATGCCGTGCTCACGCTGGATGAGGTTCAGGGTAGGATCAGGGCTTTGCCATCTGGGAAGGTTGCAGGTCCCGACGGTTTTCCTCATGAATTTTATAAGTCATATGCTGACCCCTTAGGCCCACAGCTGCTTAAGGTGTACTTGGAGACGCTCGAGACCTTTGCCCTCCCAACCTCAATGAAGGAAGCTACGTTGATCATACTTCCCAAACCGGGTAGGGACCCCACCTCAATGGGAGCATATCGCCCCTTAGCACTCCTGAATGGGGACTATAAGGGCCTGATTCACAGAACTAACGTAAGACAAAATCCTAAACTTACTACCATTTTGGTATTCACAGAAGGCATTTACTCATTTTTGTATTCACAGAAGGCACTTACTCATTTCGGTATTCACAGAAGTAAGGAGTCCTAACTTTACTACTCCTAAACTGAGAAAAATCCTAACTTTAAGACTTTCGGTATTAACAGACGGCATTTAGAAGTCCTAAAGTTAGGAGTCCTAACTTTACTACTCCTAAACTAAGAAAAATCCTAACTTTAAGACTTTCGGTATTCACAGAAGGCATTTAAGAGTCCTAAAGTTAGGAGTCCTAACTTTACTACTCCTAAACTGAGAAAAATCCGAGCTTTAACACTTTCAGTATTCACAGAAGGCATTTAGGAGTCCTAAAGTTAGGACTCCTAACTTCTGTGAATACCAAAATGGTAGTAAGTTTAGGATTTTGTCTTAAGTTTGTTGTGTGAATCGGGCCCTAAGATCTTAGTGGGCATCCAGGCAAATCGGTTAGCGCCCTTGATCCCTCAATTGGTTCATCAAAACCAAAATGGGTTTGTGCCGGCCCGCAGCAGTCACTTAACATATCGCAGCTGTTCCGGGTGATGTGCTGTGCTACAATGGAGTGGCCAACGGCCGGTTGTATTGCGCTGGACTTGGAGAAGGCCTTTGACACGGTCGAGTGGTCCTTCATGTTTGTTGTGCTCCATCGATTCGGAATTTAAGCCTTACATTCTAAGCCTTATCAGATTACTGTATTGGGCTCCTACTGTTCGGATGCGGCTGGGGACTCTCTTCTCGGACCCTATATTGATAGAGCGGGGGACTCGCCAGGGGTGCCCCTCTCCCCCTTGATATTTGCCCTACTGATTGAACCATTAGCAATGATACTACGAAACTCGGCACAAGAATGGGGGATACGTCTTGGGGATGGCACACACGCGGTTTCGCTTTATACGAACGACATTTTGTTGTACGTTAAGGATATTCAGGCGATCCCATGAGTCATCCCTGCTGCACTGAGGTCTTTTGTGTCTCTGTCCGGGCTAGGGGTGCACCGGGGCAAATCTTGCCTATACGCCTTTAATCCTTGTATGGAAGATCTGAGTTGGGAGGTGGACGGGACATTAGTACAATGGCAGCTGGTGGCGTTCAGGTATCTGGGGATCCGCATTTACCATAATGATCGGGATCCTATGGATGGTAACATCACAAGGGCGGTCACAGCGCTCAAGTCTCAGATTGATTTCTGGAAGACGCTTAACCTTTCGATTATCGGTAGGGTGGAGTTAATCAAAATGGTCATGTTACCAGCTCTCCTTTATTACTTTGCTAATCTATCGGTCTTTCTACCCGTGTCCTTCTTCCGCTCTTTCGAAAGGATTGTTAGGGATTTCATCTGGAATAACTCGCAGTGCAGGGTGGCACTGGCGAAGTTGTACCTACCTCGCTCAAGGGGGGGTTGGCTGTACCCAACCTAGAACATTATTTCCTGGCGTCTCAAATCCTGTGGGTGGCGAAATTGGTGGAGGAACTACATTTATCTGACTCGGCAGAACGTGACCCCCTGTACTCTCTGGACAGGATGCTCTCCCTATTCCATCCTTGTAACAGATCGAATGAACACCTTCCTTTACTGGTCCTGATGGTGTGGAAATGTTTTCGCAGGGCGCGTCGTCTCACTAGACACGTCACATCGTACGCACCGGTTGTGCCCATATTAGGTATGCCGACCGTGCAGGGACGCGTACAGGGAGTAGACTTTACGGACTGGGTGAGGTTGTTATAACTACCCCAGGGGACCTATACAAAGAGGGTACATTACGACCATTCCTCGCTATCATGTACAAAGACGGGGTTTCCCCAGGCCAACCTCTAAATTGTGCCTCCTGGACGGCCGCGAGGAGGCGCTGGTGGGCAGACATCGCGCAGGAGCCTCTGTCGCATCTCCTAATGCAATATCTATATGTTATGGGTATGGGACGCCACTTAGTGAAGTGGTTTGCGGAATCGATCAGGGAGCATACTTTAATGGATTTAACGCCGTTGCGAGTTAAGTGGGAGGCAGACCGGGGGAGGCCCTATTCGGAAAAGGAATGGTCCGTGGTCCTGGAGAGTCCCAAGCAGGTCCCCAGAAACGCCCTTTTTAGATTAATCCAAGTCTACATTGTCCACAGGGCATATCTCTCCCCGGACAAAATAAATCGATATTTTCATGGACGGGTCACATGCTGCCCACGCTGCAAGCTGGTGAATGCTGATCTTTTACATATGCTCTGGTCCTGCCCTAATCTGTATGCTTATTCAATCAATCAATCAATTTATATAGCGCGCTGCTCACCCGCTAGGGTCTCAAGGCGCTGGGGGGGGGGGGTTCCGTTACTGCTCGAAAAGCCAGGTCTTGAGTTGCTTCCTGAAGGAGAGATGGTCCTGGGTCAGCCATAGGTGGATGGGGAGGGAGTTCCATGTCTTGGCTGCCAGGTAGGAGAAGGATCTTCCTCCGGCGGTGGCTCTGCGAATGCGTGGTACAGTGGCGAGGGCGAGGTTGGTCGATCGCAGCTGGCGGGTGGGCGTGTAGAAAGTGAGGCGGTTGTTGAGGTACTTGGGGCCCAGGTCGTGGAGGGCCTTGTGTGCGTGGGTGAGGAGTCTGAACGTGATCCTCTTGCTGACGGGGAGCCAGTGCAGGTCTCTCAGGTGGGCGGAGATGTGATTGCGGCGGGGGATGTCCAGGACGAGTCGTGCGGAGGCGTTCTGTATGCGCTGGAGTCTTATCTGTAGCTTGGCTGTGGTTCCCGCGTAGAGGGTGTTCCTGTAGTCCAGACGGCTGGTGACGAGAGCCTGGGTGACCGTCTTCCTGGTTTCGGTGGAGATCCATCGAAAGATCTTTCGGAGCATGCGCAGGGTGTTGAAACAGGATGATGAGACGGCGTTGACTTGTTTGGTCATCGAGAGGGAGGAGTAAAGGATGAAGCCCAGGTTTCGTGCGTGGTCCGTTGGCTTGGGGGTGGTGCCCAGGGCAGGGGGCCACCAGGAGTCATCCCAGGCGGAGGGGGAGGATCCCAGGATGGGGACTTCCGTCTTGTCTGAGTTCAGTTTCAGGCGGCTGTTCTTCATCCACTCGGCGACGTCTTTCATTCCTTCATGTAGGCTGGCTCTGGTGGTGGCGGGGTCGTTGGTGAGGGAGAGGATCAGCTGGGTGTCGTCTGCGTAGGAAATGATGTTGATGTTGTGTTGGCATGCGATGGCTGCGAGGGGCTCATGCACACGTTGAAGAGGGTGGGGCTGAGCGAGGATCCTTGAGGTACGCCGCAGGTGACTTCGGTGGCCGCGGATCGGAACGGGGGGAGGCGGACTCTCTGGGTTCTTCCGGCGAGGAAGGAGATGATCCACTCCAGTGCCTTCTCTTGGATTCCGGTGTTGCTGAGGTGCTGTATTAGTGTGCGGTGGCAAACTGTGTCGAACGCTGCAGAGAGGTCCAGGAGAATGAGGGCAGCTGTGTCCCCGTTGTCGAGCAGGGATCTGATGTCGTCGGTGGCTGCGATGAGGGCGGTCTCGGTGCTGTGGTTGGCTCGCAAACCAGACTGTGAGGGGTCGAGGGATCCGTTCGTCTCGAGGAAGGCGGCGAGCTGTTTGTTGACGGTCTTCTCGATGACTTTGGCAGGAAAAGGGAGGAGCGAGATGACGCGAAAGTTCTTGAGGTCGGTGGGGTCTGCTGTCGGTTTCTTCAGGAGGGCGCTGAGCTCGGCATGCTTCCAGCTCTCCGGGAAGGTGGCGGTGGTGAAGGAGATGTTGATGATGTCCCGGAGTTGGGGTGCGATGATGGAGTCGGCCTTGTTGAAGATGTGGTGGGGGCAGGGGTCGGTAGGGGATCCGGAGTGGATGGTGTTCATCGTGCGGGTGGTGTCTTCGGTGCTGACCGGGGTCCAGTTGCAGAGGGTGGTGGTGGGGGGTGTTGGTTCGGTGGTTGGGTGCGTGGTCTGTGCGCCAAAGCTGTTGTGTATGTCAGCGATCTTGCGGTGGAAGAATGAGACGAGTGAGTCGCAGAGGTCCTGCGAGGGTGTGATGTTGTTGTTTCCGGCGCTGGGGTTGGAGAGCTCTTTGACGATGCTGAAGAGTTCCTTGCTGTTGTGGGTGTTGTTGTCCAGTCGTTTTTTGAATGTTGTTCTTTTGGTGGTTCGGATCAGCTGGTGGTGTATGCGGATGACGTTCTTGAGGGCTGTCATGTTTTCTGTAGTCTGGTCATGGCGCCAGGCTTTCTCGAGGGTGCAGCAGTTTTTCTTGGATGTTTTGAGTTCGTTGGTGAACCACGAGGCTTTCTTGCTGCCGGGTCTGCTGGGTGGGTTCTTCAGAGGTGCGAGGTCGTCGGCGCAGTTGGTGAGCCACTGTGTGAAGTTGCGGGCTGCTTCGTTGGGGTCCGTTGCGATGGCGGGAGGGTTCTGGCTGAGGGAGGTGGTGAGCTGGTCGGCGGCGATCTTGTTCCAGCTCCTGCGGGGAACCTGTTGCGGGTGGTGGTGGGTCGTGGTTTTCCTGAAGTTGAAGTGGACGCAGCTGTGATCCGTCCAATGAAGTCCGGTGGAGTGGCTGAAGGAGATGTGCTTGCTGGAGGAGAAGACGGGGTCAAGCGTGTGGCCGGCTTAGTGGGTGGGGGTGTTCACCAGTTGCTTGAGCCCGAGGTTGGCGAGGTTGGCCAGCAGGGTGGTGGTGTTGCTGTCATTGTTGTTCTCCAAGTGGAAGTTGAGGTCCCCTAGTAGGATGTAGTCAGAGGAGGTGAGGGCGTGCGGGCTGATGAATTCTGCGATGGGTTCGCTGAATTGTGTGTGTGGTCCCGGGGGTCTGTAGATGAGAGTGCCTCTGAGGGTGGTCTTGGGGTCTGTGTGTATCTAGAAGTGAAGGTGCTCGGTGGCGGTGAGGGTGTCGTCGGAGTTGGTCGTGATGCGGATATTGTTCCCTTGGACGATGGCGATGCCTCCTCCGGTCTGGTTGACGCGATCCCTCCGGGTGATCTTGTATCCGTCCGGGATGGCTATGGCGATGTCGGGGGCTGAGGAGGCGTTCATCCAGGTTTCCGTGAGGAAGGCGACGTCTGGTCATGTTGTATCGAGCAGGTTCCAGAGTTCGACGGCGTGTCTGTGGACGGAGCGGGTGTTGAGCAGGATGCACTTGAGGTGGTTGTTGCTGGTGCCTGGCCTTTCAGGAGTGGTGCAGGTCCGGAGGCAGGTGAAATTGCAGGCTTGGCAGGTGAAGGGTCCTTGGGTGCTTTTCGGGGTGGCTCGGTAGCTGGCGGGGTTCCGGCCGGGTTTGAGTGCGTTGAGGGTGGCAGCGTCGTAAGTCCGTCGTGTGGGCTGGCATCGCCAGGGGCCAGGGGTCCTGGCGCTGGGCGTGGTCCAGGCACGGACGGGCGCAGACGGGCTTGCCTTTGGCGCGCCTTCGGCGCGCCAGCGGCACGGCCGCACATCGGTCACCATAAGAGGGAGGAGGGGAGGAGTGGTCAGCTGGGAGGCGGGAGGGAAGAGCCAATGGGTGTAGGGGGGGCGGGGCCGCACGGGAGGCAGCGGCGGGAAAGACGGGGGAAGCGGGAGGGGAAAGGGCCAAGAAGCACGGGACGCTCACAAATGCACGGGGTACAGAAGAAGAGAGGGGGCGGCACACGAGGCACTCACTAAAAATGCGGGGTACAGAAAAAAAAAGAGGCAAGGGGGGCAGGCACACGAGTATAGAGCCACCAGGCAGGCCAGGCAGCGATCGAGTAGAGTGCTGATCTGGGGAGGATCTGGCGGCAAAGCGGGCAGGCAGGCAGAGCTGCAGTGGTGGGGAAGTGACCTACCCGAGGGTCAAGGGTCATTAGCCACTTGCATGGATAGGGAGGTGCCGCGGACATGGGAGACATGTATCACTTGCGTTTTTCTAAGAGTCAAAAAGTACAAAGCATCCACCCGGTTTCTGGATCTGGGTTTCATTGTGGCCAAACGATTCATTACCCGTAGGTGGAAGGCGGAGGAGCCCCCGCCAACGAAGGCTTGGTTCCTATCCATGCTGAACTAGGTGAAGACTGAGGCGGTTTCCCTGGTATGGGAGGATATCATGGGTTTGTGTAAATTCCCCATTTCTGCTGCATGGAATGCTATGCTGTGTGTGTTACAGGGGTTGTTGGTGCCGTAAGACCCATTAAATGTTCCCACTCCGTAATAATAGTTTGTTATATATGGGCAGTCCTATGGCCCGAATTTTGCGCTGATGTATAGACGAAGTCCCGTGTACCCCAAATTGAATGGTCATTTCTCTTGGGAGTCATGTTGTGCACCCCTATGATAGTCCATAGGTTCCTGTTTTGTGACAACTGGGATTTGTGTTTCCTCTGTGCAGCTCTTGTTTCCCTTCCTAACCTCCCCTTCCCGATAACATTTTCCACGTTAGGTGGTTTTCAAAAATTGTTTGACTGCATAAACAGATTGAGGTGATATGGCTGAGTGAAGCCATAAGTGCTGTGCTTATGTACTAGACGGGTATTGCATAGTCGAGGTATAATGTACCATAACTTGATTGTACAGCATTGTTGATGGAAGGAGGAGGTTATATGATTGATGGGATATGTCAAGTGTCATCACCAGTTGTACATAATTTAACTGAGGTAACCATGCCATCAAGCTGTTGATTTACAAATTGGACTTGTTACCTACCTACTGGTTCTGTATGATAAGAACTATGATGGTAGTTCGTTTGATGTTTATGTACATATAACAAGAAAGCATCTTTAATAAACAGATCAAACAAAAAAATTGAAAAAAAAGGTAAGGAAAACAAGTAGTAAATTTACACGTTTATATACATGTTTATTACAGGAGAATGGATTCATTCATGTTGACATTTCAACACAAAGCACTGCAGATTTAGAAGCCCAAACTGAGAGCCCCCGAAAGACGTATGAGAAGCCAACCCTGGAATCTCTTGGTCTGATGCCTCCAAATTTACATTCACTGATACTGGACATTTCCTCCGTCAGCTTCGTGGACACTGTTTCTTTAAAAATGTTTAAGAAAGTAGGTATTACAGTTATATGTACTGTTTGTTACTTCGCATGCACTTGTGAGGCGAACAAGAGGCAGGTCATTGCTCCAAAGGTAGGAATCCTAAGCTACGATAGAACTTTAGAGATGTTGGATTACACCACTCAATGCAATAAAGTTATAGATGGTCAATAATCGCTGGTGTAAGCCTTCCACTCCAACATCCTAATGCTTGTGTTTCTCTTTCTTTCTGTTTACTTAGAAAATGTTACCGTCAGTGGGTGGAATAATCTAATAGCATTGTAACACCTTCTTCCAAAGGCTAGGCCAATCTTTAAATGCTCTTCCCTAGCTACCATTCCTTGCTTGTGGGTCAGTCCTGTAGGGCTCATGGAATAGCTCTTTGCAGGGAGATATAATCCTGTATTTAAGACATAGCTTTGGCATGGCTAATTGTTTGTACCAGACACCAAGTTTATAAGTCTCACAAACTGACTGAAGCAGGCTTCATGAGTAAAAGTATTTAATCGTAGGTTAACTCAGTATATCGATCGTTGTACCCTTGTTGTTTGTTGGTGTTAATTTTCAATACGGAATATTACATTTTGCATGAACCTTGAGTTTGTGGTGCATCCCCACTGTTCGCTGACACTGCTTTCTGTTCCCCTCAGATTTTCACAGACTTCCATGAGATCGGGGTGGAAGTGTACCTCTCGGGCTGCCAAGGTGGGTAATTCCGCCATCAGGTCCACCAGCCTACACATTTTGAGAAGCCTGTTTGTTGGGGCGGGGATCCTGGCGAGTACTGCAGGGGAGAGCCAAACCCAACACTTAAGTATTAGGCAGAGGATATGTGTTGGCCTCAAACAGATGCCAGGCTGCTTCTTTCACACTGTTTTACAGTTACACACCCTCAAAGATAGGCAAGCATCTTAGCTAGGTATGGGAAGAGTTGCTTTCCGTTTCATGTCAATATTGGCTTGGGTTTACAAATTCTTCTTTTGGCACAAACCCTAGTTGAGGGAACTGTAATGTGGCAGAGTAGATCAATTTCCCAACAGCCTTGAGAATAACAAAAAAAACACCCACACTCAATACCTACAGAAATCGAGTGGTTGTCACTCTATTCTGATTTAAGAAATGGCAGGAAAACCAGGAAAGAAACACATACTCTTGTAATCCACCAGAAAACATGATAAGTGTCTTACACAAAACAATCAACACTTCTGTGGCCTAAATGACTACCTATGAAGCATTAAATGTGTGATAGATAAAAGCATTTGCCAGAATAAAATAGCTACTCTGAAAATCAATTTACAAAAAATCAGCAATTTGACCAAAGAGAAACAAAGCTGCCGAAAATCTGGCAACGAGTGAAATCTGGCCACGAGTGAAAGCATATCAAATCTTGTAATAGAAATAAATAAATACATGGTTAAAGAAGAAGCTAAGAACAGTGAAACCTTCTAATGACCAGCACCTAACCTAATATCACTCTCTCAATACTCTCCCCTTAAGTTTTAATAGGGATTCGCGTGCACACTGAATAGCACCCACTGTCACAGTGCCTATTCCCTCGGGAATCCAACAGTCTAACATCAAAGCACAGGTGCACCACAGGAGGAAATTAAAGTTCACAATCAAGAGATTTATCTCCAACAATGCGGATTCTTCAAAGTTTTTTTCATTTATTCCATTTTCATAATATTTTCATAATCCAATGATTTTACTGGATGGGAGAATATTTCCTACACACATTTTATTATGTATTTCAAGTACAGTAAAATTCTACTCACCATCAACTACTAGCGCCCTGAAGAAGTCCTGTTTCGGGACGAAACGCGTCGGCTGTTCTGTTGGTTGATTTAACAAGAACCGAAGCTTGTTTTTTCTACGTATTATGAAAATGGAATAAATGAAAAAAACTTTGAAGAATCCGCATTGTTGGAGATAAATCTCTTGATTGTGAACTTTAATTTCCTCCTGTGGTGCACCTGTGCTTTGATGTTAAATAAATACATGATTGTGATATTACAAAAAAGAAAAATTCTTTACAAAACGAAACATAGCACAGAAAACAACTCAAGATGGTGAAGAAAGGGCAATACACACAAACTCTCACCTTACCTGTTAAACCATTCAGTGAACTGTACCACGTGTTTGGTCAAAAATGGAAACATTTTGTGAAAATATTATGGTGCGTTCCATTTGGAACCTGAGGTCTTCTGCAATCTTGATTTAGAATATCTGTAAAATCCTTTTTGAGTAATATTAAGTGTTCCATATCCCGACTAGAAAAACAAGAAAATATATTTGAACCAGTACTTAATTTGAAACAAAATAAGTGGCAGGTTCCTTTTCAAGAGGGCACAGCAGCTTGCACCACCTATTGCACTACTAATGGCAATTCAGACTTTTTATACATTAAAAATGACTAATACCCGCCCCTCCAAGCTATTTGTGTAGCTTTGGGTGGCAGGTAGTGGTCGTTTTTAATGTATAGGGAATTTCTAAACAACTGTTGTTGTGTTCATCACAAATGTGGACAAACAGCACCACTATGTGGCTGGCTGTCATAAGTCCCGGTATTGATAATTAAGTGCCAGGACCCAGCACCGGATAACACCAGCTCAAATGAAACACTGATTTAGAGCCAAATAACAAAACAAGATAAAAGTAACTGGACTTTACTTATTACCTATGTACAAGACCTACACCTTAAGTACATTCACAATTTGCCGTTAGCATGAGTGTGCATGCAGGAAGGATTGCACGTTCATGTACACAAGCGTGTTATATTATGCATTTACAAAATTACTACTTGTGATGTGGTCTGAAAATGTGGAATCACCGTACAAATACTGCAGAGGCAAGTGAGGATGGAAGGGGTGACCCAAGGATGGCAATGCTAATTACAGTGTACATTCACAAGTGTGGATGTCAGCCAAGAGGAATTCTGCCTCCCAAAAAATACACCCCACCTTCTCCATTACTATTCAAAGGCCAATCAGGACAAAGTGACACCTATCAAGCCTTTCAATACGTAACGCACCGCACATGACCACACAGTGGAACTGCAAAGCTAGACTAGAATGAAACTTTATCCAGAATGATGGTAAAAAGAGTGTTGCTCTTCTATAGATTGGTTACCTATCCGACCGAGTTCAACATTTCATGTGAAATCACCACTCGATTTGAACACGTGGCCACTGTGACACTCATTATGAGGCACAGAAGATGTAGTCGCACACTTAGCCCAAATTTGAGCATCTTACATAAAAAGAAGACCAGGGTAAATGATCACTGTAGTGATCATTGATGAGGGACACCTGAGCCACACTCTCAATATAGCTTTGGCTATCATCCTCACACTGTCCTCTAACACAAGTGGAGGTACAACAACACCTCAAACATTTTGAAGCATTTTTTTTTTAAAGTCAGTGGCAAGCTCACATTACCTGCTGACTTACACAAAAAAAAAAACAGTAGGATCACAATCCATGCTGAAACGTTTGCTGGAAAAACAGGCATTTGAGCGGGCAGTTTTGGAGTGCCATTGATGATGTTTTTTTATGTGTTGTGTTATGTTATGTTATGTGTAGTTGTGTTGTGCTCACCCTGGAGGATGTCCTGGCACTGAGGCAGGAGATGTATGGACCAAGCAAGGGTTGGGGCTAGAGGAGCCAGGTCTTAAGTTGCTTGGGGAATTCAAGAACTAAAGAGGCAGCTCTGATGTGCAGGGGCAGGGCTTTCCATCCTTAACGGAGTGGAGAAGAGAGCAGAAGGCATGACCACCTGATATGGTTCTGCGTATTGAGGGGGTGTGTGCCAGTAGGAGTACGACTGAGTGGAGGTGCCTGGTAGGTTTGTGGAAGTTTATGCGGTTGTTGAGGTATGTGAGGCCACTGTTGTGTAAGATTTGTTGGTGTGAGTGAGAAGTTTGAAAAGTGCGCATTTGTGAATTGGGAGCCACTGGAGCTCGTATAGGTGCGGGGTGATGTACATGCAGGGTGAGAGGTTGGGGGTGAGCCCAACACCATTTTGTATAATCTAGAGTTTTATGCTTAGTTAACCATTGATTCCAGCATAAAGTCTGTTGCCATAGTTAAACTTACTGGTGATGAGGGCTTGGATGACTTCTGCAAGTGTTGGTGGGTTGCCATTTGAAACTCTTCTTGAGTATCTTGAGTTTGTGGAAGGAGGAGATGGAGACAGCGTTCACTTGGCCGGTCATGGTGAGTTGGTGGTTTATCCAGTGGCATAACATAGCGCACACAGCCCCTGCAGTGCGGGGGCCTGAGCTCCAGGGGCCCCCTCAACACCCTGGTCTGTGAGCTCCCGAGTGACTCCCGAGGTGGCACCCCTCCCTGTACTTTGCTGGGGTCCCCTTCAAGTTTCTTTACGCCACTGTGTTGATTACTATTCCAAGGTCCTTTGTGTGAGTTGCCAGTAGGGGTGTGGGTCCGAGCTCTGCAGGCCACCAGGTGGAGTCCCAGAGTGAGGTGTCTTTGCCAAATATTACAATTGCTGTCATGTCTGTGTTGAACTTAAGGCAGTTTGTTTCATCTATCTGGCAACTTCAGTATGGAGCAGGAGAAATTTCCCTGGGAGTTTGGCATCTTGTAGAAGAGGAAGGGTTTGAACTGGGTGTCACCAGAATGTTGATTCGGTGGGCGCGTATTATGCTGGTGAGTGGGGTCATGTAGGTGTTGAGCAGAATGGGCTGAGTGAGGATCCATGTGGAACTCCGCAATGAGGCTGACAGTGTCTGCGGTGAAGTGGGCCTGGCTGAGCGACTGGGTGCAGCCTATCAGGAAGGAGCAAATCCAGCAAAGTGCAGGTCCATGAATGCCTGCTTTGTGAAGTTGTTGGATAACAAGGGGGTAGGAGATGGTGTTGAAGATTGTGGAATGGTCCAGTATGATGAGAGCTGCGATGTCACCTCTACTTTCTAGAAGAAGGAACAGCCCATCAGCTAGAGACATGAGCTAAAGTTGGGGTTTGCATTATGATTTCAATCGAGGCTAGAATAAGGGTCAGAATATATCAGATTGTTAAAGATAATACCATCTGTGCATAAACTTATTTTCTAGATACCTTTAATCTTTTGGGTTAATTTCATGATAGCAATATGTAAAATTGGTTTAATCTATTATTGTATCACCTAATTTATCAGATGTTCCTCTGGCTAGTGTAGACAGTACCGTAATTTTGCAACATTTGTAAAATTAAAAGTAGAATTGATATGGCACATTATATTAATACGTTTTGGTCTGTTCAAACAGGTAATGGTAGTTGGTCTAAATGTTATCTGTAACTTCTGCCATAATCGCACTCAAATACTTTATTGTATATACAATATGTGAGAAGCTGGCTTAGTATATGGTGCACACTTCTGGAAGTGTAGCACCCTGCACTAATCCAGACAATCCTTATGGTGATTTTAGTGGTCTTAGACAACCTTAAAAAGCTCTCTCCATGTCTATGTGGTAGCTGTGGAGAGCAGCCATCATGCTTAGTCCTGAAGGAGTGTGAAGCAGCTTGTTTTACCTGAACGTGATCTTATTGGTATAGATTAAGTGAAAAAGAACCACACGGTCTATTTATAAAAAATATGTATTTACTATAAGACACTCACTAACACATACAAATATGTCCTACCAGAAGATATACGAAATGCACACAATACTTTGTAAAGAAAACATGTAAGAATTACGTACTACGCAATGGTCCCCGGGGGGGGGGGGGGGGGCAAAACATATATTAAAATAGAGGGATGCGAACCACGCAAGTCGAGACTGTACCCGGAGGACATAGAAATGCCAGGAACCCAAGAAACCACCCGAGGTACGTAACTAGGAACCCCACGGAGGTTGTGTGTAGAGTGGAAACACGACACGGGCTCTATTCAAGTGAATTGGTAAGTCTTGGTTGCAATTTTAAACAAGAAGGACTCTCTGTTCTCAGTGGACCCTGAAGAAACCCTGTGAAACATAGAAGGTTGGAGAGCCACCCCACCCGTGTATACCCTAGGAACCCAGATACCTATACCAGGGAAGCCAGGTGCATAGGTGTGAAGTGGCGTCAGAAACCGCCATAGAAACAAGTGGAATGTGTCCGGTGGAATCCAAAGGTGGATTCAAGATGAGAAGTACCTGCAAGCAGAGAAGACAGAATCTACGCCACTCAGGAGTGACCAGGGGGCATGTAGGTCAAATGCACACCGATGTCGGGTGTTGCAGGAGTGTTGACGGTGACCTTGGAGCTGCAGCTGTGCGGACCAGGCAACGCTGTGGAAGACCAGGAGCCATTCACAAGCTGTCCCACGTCGGATGTTGAGAGTTGAGGCGTTGGTGTCCGTTGGGAGCACCAACAAGCCTTTGCTACCACAACCAGCGTGGAAAGCGAAAAAGGTGCAGTGTCTGGACCAGCAAGGTCCAGGTGACTCGCTACAAGCAGGGGAGTCAGAGCAGGCCCCGCGCAATGAGGAGAGCCTGCTGAAAACAAAGAAGACTCTCAAATGAACCCACAGGCTGGATGCACTGGGGTCACGAAAGGACCTTGAGCAGCTCACCAAAGATGCAGGCTCACGGTGCAAGAGATGTGGTGAGGAAGAAGATCTTGGCCACAGGACTTGCTTTAGGTGAAGACTACTTGGAGCCCGAAGATCTCTGAGAAAGCCTTTGAAATGGCAAGTCATGGGCGGTGCTCAGGGGTTCTGTTCCTGTGGCTCCGACAAGGAATACTGGCCTCAAACTTGAGAGGACAGGGCAGTGAAGAACCACCACCTGTGTTGCTGAGCCTTCGGTGTTCGTGGCAGCACAGGAACAGCAGACCGGTCAGTTTCATTGCGGTGCCTGCAGATGCAGGGAGGTGACTTCTTCACTCCAAAGGAGATTCCTTCAGATGTCTTGGACGCCCACAGGTTTTGGAAGGTTCCTGTATGGAGCACAGGCACAGACGTTGCAGCAGACGAGCAAGGTGATGAGACCAGGAGCAGCAGGAGTCTTTCCAGTTGCAGTCTTGATACCGAGAGCGAAGTCCAGTGAAGTCCAGAGTGCCCAGACGGTCGAAGATAAAGTAGTGTCTTGATATGAATCTTGTCCCACGACGAAGCTAGGGACCCACTCACAGGTAAGCCCTTAAGTACCCTAAGGAAAGGGTTAGGATGATTCAGGGTGGGAACCAACCTTTACAACGTAGTCATTACATCGCACTACCTTTACATAGCAGTCATTACATCGCAACATCCTTTACATCGCATGTCATTACAACGCAGCCATTACATAGCATGTCACTACAACGCATGTCATTACAATGCATGTCACTACAACGCAGGAATTACATCACAAGTCATTACAATGCATACCATTACAACGCATAGTACCCTTACACTATCCAACACTTACCCTACTGTTGCACTCACTGGAGTTAGAATAGTAATTTTTCCCCCTACACTATCCAACACTTACCCTACTGTTGCATTCACTGGAGTTAGAATAGTGATTTTTACCCCTACACTATCCAACACTTGCCCTACTGTTGCACTCACTGGAGACGATGTAATGGAATGCGTTGTAAAGGTAGTTTCTGAAAATGCGATGTAATGGCATGCGATGTAAAAAAATGCGTTGTAAAGGATGTTGCGGTGTAAAAACTGCGTTGTAAAGGCATGCATTGTAAATGTATGCGTTGTAACGTCATACATTCAACCTGAGCTGGTTTGAACTGGACTATGCAAGGAGGGCACCAAATGTGCCCCAAAAGCAGACTGAGTTGCACTGGCAAGTGCTTCCACCCTGCCCCAGTACACTAAACCCTGTCTGGGAGGTGGTCACACCTCCCTGTGACAGGAAACCTATTGTCCTGCCTTCCTCCTCGAGCTTGGCTCAGCAACAGGAGGGCAGAATCGTGTCTCTGGTCGGCAGCAGCCATGTTGTGCTGTTCGGGTCTAGAAGACTGGTACCAGGAGCACTGAGGGCCTCCCTGTAGAGCTTTACAGTGCATAGAATCATACCTCCCACACCATTTATGGTATGGGAGGTATTATTCCAACTTGTTTGATACCCAACACTACAGGGTTCGTTCCAGCCAGTTTACAGATGGTCATCGCGTAATGACGCATGGTCACTCTATGTAGCGTAATGGCTGATGCACTTACAACCCGGGAGAATGGACTCCGAAGGTCGTAGGGGTGGTCTGCTAATGCAGGGGCACCTTCTCACTTATAACCAGCACCCTGCCTTCAGGATTGAAAGGCCTGCCTTTGGGGTGACTTATAGGTTTTAAGTGCAGTGACCTCAGATCTAAGAAATGTATAACTGTTGTAAGTGGTGCTAGCACCAGCTTACACAGGCTGCAATGCCAGGCCTGTAGTCACCGTTTGAGTGGTCTCTCGTGTGTGACATAATACATGTTGCAGCCCATGGGAGACCCTTGGTGCACCTTTGCCCTGGGTACCTCAGTACCATCTACTAGGGACTTATAAAGGGTACACCAGTAGCCAATCCGGGATTTACCTAAATACTCACTATAGTCAATTTAAGGGGAAAGCACAGAGACTGGGGTCCTGATTAGCAGGATCCCAGTCAGACTAGTCAGAAACAGCATAGCACCATGCAAAAAAGGGCTAACCATAAAAGCAGATCCATTTTCCTACACAATAGATAATTATTGACACCAAGGGGCCTATTATGATGGCGGGTGGATCGCCACGGCCCGGCCGGCGGTGGCGATCCGCCCACCATCACAACTACATTTACCCCGCCATATTACCATGGCGGGGGGTAACGCCGCTTTTCCGCCGGTTGGCAATCCGCACGATTGCCGGCCGGGCGGAAAAGGCCCACAATATGGTGGCGGTGCCTTGCAGGCACCGCAATCCATATTATGATGCTGGCGGTGGGTATGCCTTTCCATGACGGAGACTCCGCCATGGAAAGGCATACAGTAAATTAGTTTTGGGGCACGTTGCAGGCCCCCGGGGGGTGGGGGTGGTGGCTGCACTTGGGGGGGTACAGGTACCCCCTTCATTGCCACACACAAGGTGGCAGGCACCGCGCGGTGCCTGTCACGTTGTGCATGGGAATGCACAACATGCCACTTTAACATTGCGGCGGGTGCTGCATACAGCACCGCCCGCCGCAATGATAAAGATGCTGGATGTGACCGCCAGGGTGGCGGTCGCATCCTAATTGGCCTCGGGGGACCGCCGCACCTCTGGCAGTCGGTCACGTTTTCCGATACGGTGGCGGGCGGACAAAGTCCCCCCGCCATTGTAATGGGGCCCATAATGTTCTGCATAAATTTAAAATAGGTAATAGCTGTAGGTGAAGGAAATGCTTCTTCTCTGAAGATACTATAATACATAGTATTTCTATTCTCCTTTTCAAAATTCTTACTTTCACATTAATAAAATGTTTGCAAAAATGTTTATTTATAGTTTCTAAATACCATTATTTATTGTTTTTTACAGTACTGGCCAGGTTTAGCAATGATGGGTAAATTTGCACTTTAGTTATCCATCCATTTTCAGCAAATTACATTCCCTTTTACTCTTACAATTTATCATACATAGCATGGTAGAACAGTATATATTGTAATCACAGCCTTGACATAGCACATTCTTCCTCCTTAGATTTAGCAGTTGAATTATTTATAAATAAGTCCCCCATAATGTTTGTTGTTAGTACCCAAAAAATATAATATGGGCATTATTAGTAACATGAGTAAATATCAAAATGTTCCCAAGTCATCTTGATCAGGAATCATCATTACTCTTAAAGTTTTATTCTCATGTTGTTTGTTTACAAATCATTCATATTTCCGTAGATGTTGGAATTCCATGAATGATTTGTTACTTTTCAGATTTTTAATTTGATTAATTTATTGAATATTTAATTTGTCATTCATTTTTACTGTGGTTCACTTTAATTTTGAACACTTTTATTCCCTCCCTACCGATTTTCTCTTTCATATAAAAATACTTAAATGCTATTTTCATTATTCATTTCTAAATCTTTAAGTTTAAAAAAATGTTATTTAGTGTTTAGGTTGTGGAGGAAAGTATTATAGACTGCCTTCTTGTGTTTAAGTTATTACCATTTGTGGTTACCTTTGCCTGGTAATACACATTGGAGCCTTGTTCTTGTTTATTATTATATCTAATATATCTAATAAGGTGTTTTAAACATAATAAAAGAATGAGGTTTAAGTGTAGGTTTAGAGGGAGAGTTATTACTATGGCAGGATAAACAGTTACATTTGGGGTTAGGGTAGTGAAAGGGACAGACATTTTGCATTTCTGAGATATTAGGGGTTACCAAAATGCATTGTGATTGGTCAGCATGTCATTGTAGTAGTTAACAATTAAAATATTTGCAGTAGATTGTTTTTATACGGTATTGCCTACAAAGGTATTTTTATCCCATGTAATGTAATTCATGTATTGCACTCGCAGTGTAATATGTTGTATTGAGTACTTACTACTGATCTAGACTTGTTGTCCTTTTATGACCCAACTTCAGGTCTCTTGTGGCTGCCTAAAAACAATTAGGTTTTTAGTTTGTACTATTAAAAAAAACTGTACACATAAGCATTGTAAAGTTTAGCGGCGCTGCAGATATCATGCCAGTCCTGGGATTAAATCTCTGGGTAAAAGGCAGGATATAAAAAACATGAATCACATTCTTCCAGTGTATACCATATGAGAAATGTCAGGTGTATATTGGACGGTAACATTTATAATTGAGTAGTGACTGTCTTGTGTGTGGCTTCTGGGCCTTATTTATGATCCCCTGAGTCACATTTGTGCCGCCGTTGTGTCACTTTGTGTGACACAGCGGCGGCGTAAATAATGCACCATGTTGCGCCATATTTACGGAGTGACGCATCTAGGCAGATGCGTCACTTCGTAAACCCATGCACTACTTATACCTGCGTCAGGTATAATGTATGCAGGGTGGGCGTTCCCCCGCCAGAAAGTGTCGTAGGAGTGTCGCAGTGAAATCTATAAGATTTTACTGCGTCACTTCTAGGACACCAATGCATCAAAACATTACGCCTGCCTCATGGTAGGAATAAGGGTGATGCAGGCCCTTTCACATGGGGCTTGCCCCATGTGAAAGGACACATTGCCTGAGTTGTGTCTGTTTTCAGACACACCCTAGCAATTCGCCACTACTGACGTATCTGTCATTCCTTGCGACATGATGCGTCATACAGTAACTATGCTGCATCAATCATGTCACAAGGAGGATGCACTGAGAAGTGTTGCATCGCTGCTTTCACACTGTGATGCAACTTTTCGCATAAATAAGGCCCTCTATCTTTAAACAAATGCAGACTGGTGATTCTAGCAGATTTTAAGTTGAACAGTAACAGCAAGCTTCTCTCTCTCTCTCAATATGCAGCATACGTAATTCAACAAATGGAGAATGGAAACTTCTTCTGCCCCTCCATCACGAAAGCCCAGCTCTTTGCCTCCGTACATGATGCTGTCACCCACATCTCAAAAACGAAAGAATGCAGAATAAGGCAGATGGCCAAAGTAAGTGCCTTGGTAAACTTATTTTCTAGAAACCAGTATTTTTTTATATATATTTAGGCATCACACATGGACAGAGAAGGCGTTCTATATGGGGTAAATTATTATTACGGAACTATTCCAGTAATACATCCATATCATGCAGACAGATTTCCTTGGGCAGGCTACAAATGCCAAGTACATCACCAATAAGCAATTTAATGACCATTTAAATATTCAACTCAAGGTCCAGCAAAAAGGGAAGAACTTTATTTTTATGCAATTTGAGCATGTGTATTCCTTCCCAGTAGACATTAAACAAAAATGTAATATAGGTACCTTAGATACAAGAACTATGGTGTTGAGATTCTGTCACATTGCCAGCTGAGTGGTTGGTGTTATGGGCATCTGCTCTGCCAGTTTCACGGGCACCGAGGCAGTTCACGGTTTATGCCAGGCATACCCAAGATAGATCATGGCATCAGGAACCGTGCTCAGTTTTCACGATAATAACTCTGTAAATAAGTTCAATTTAAATTTACTACATGTAAATTTATCTTACATGGATATCATGAAAATCTGGCACGGATCCGGTCCTTCTAGACCTAGGTTGATCACCAAGTGATAAGTTGGTTTAAAAATTCAGATACTTGGTGCTTCTTTAACTTAGTCTTCATTCGTCTTTCCTCCCTCTCGTCTCCCTACTTCGCTTCCTGCTGCTACGTAGGGAGCAGTGGCAGTAATAGTTGTCAACCAGTCTGGGAAAAATATGTTGGGGTTAGCATTGACAGTGACAATATTTCCTGAGAGTTGTTATTGTTGTGCTAATCAAAGTTGATCTGTTTATTAGTTTGTGTGACTACTAATAAAAATAATTTACGCAAGATGTAGCTGGAAAACAAGAGTGATGAGATGTTAAACCAGTATGAGGTAACATTTAATGTAAATCTTTACACGTATACATAGAAGGACACCATACAAACATATTTTAAACAACTTGGATCACAATTAGAATTAGACAAAAGTTTACGAAAGAAGGAAGCATATCATATAATTAAAACTGGATAAAGAATTAAAAATTGACAGAGCAAACATTTAACGTGACATGCATAAATACAGTTGGACAAATATTTAATATGAAAAAGATAAAGATTTTAAGTGAACTGAACAAACGTAAGATAATGCTAGGCAAACATTTAAAGTAAACTTGGAAAAGATTTAAAATATAGCTGGACAAACATTTAACGTGAAATGGATAAACATTTACAGTAAACTAGGCAAACACTTCAAATAAAATTTGGCAAATGTTTACAATAAAATGGAAAAACTTTTTAATGAAAATAGACAGGTGTGTTTTATTTGGTTTTATGGCTGAGAAGAGTTTTGGAACAAGAGGCAAAACTGTAAAACAATATTTACTGTGCATTGCATAAGCATTTAAGCTAAGGCCGGATAAATGTGCCATGTAACTGGCCAACAAAAATGTAAGTTCTTCGGTCTTACTGGCTGGAGAGGATATCTCCATTTTGAGCATAAACCTTCTTTTGCAGCAAGCCATAGCTATTCAAGAACTCTTGGAGGCAAAAACAAATTTGAAAGCATGAAATGTGGAAGTGTTTTTTATGAAAGGAAACTTTTAAAGCGGTCACTTAAAAATGTTTTTCAGAATCAGCTCCAGACAAGGCTATAACCAGCGGATACAATGAGGTCAAGGGACAAGATGTGACTTCCTTACAAGCTGTGCTGTAGGCCAGCCCGGCCCGGCATCTTCCAGGGTCTATTCATGCGGGTTTCGGATATCAACATGCTACACTGGACTTGGCAGGACAGAGTCTTCTACTTTGCATTCTAACTTCCTTACTCATTCATTAATGTCCAGGAATTGCTTATTTCAACGTTTTGATTCAAGAGATTGACAATTGCAGCCATCCATACACTCTTAGGGTAGTTACTGGGCACTCGGTGCTATCTTACCACAATTAGATGAAAGAAGTGTAGACATAAGTTAGTGATAGGAATGGGTAGCGGCTGCTCTGTTTCACTTGCTTATTGCTACCCCTTGCCTACGCCTGGTCTCGGGGGTCACCAAGACTGTGTCAAGAGAGGAAATAACAGTACCCTAGAGCAGCAGTACTTAACCAGTGGTCCGGGGTCACCTAGGGGTCTGCAATGCCTGCTCAGGGGGTCCACAACTGCTTAGAAAATTAAATAGTATTATCAGATTAGTTAATTGTATATAAACAAAGAAGCAAAATAAAAGATTGAAAATGTTAAAACATTCTGTAAATATGAAGAAAGTTTGAATTTGGGGACTAAAAATTACCTTGGTATCCTCAGAATGAATTCATGGGATCAGGACAAGAGCATCAAGCAGAATACTCTATGGACAATGGGTGTTCTCCTTTGAATTTAGAAATGCTCCAACCTTCCCAGTAAAATGTTGCTTTTTTTTAAATTTGTTTGAGAATTATTTTACAAATTCATCATTTGGGTATTTGTTCTCTAAATGTTTGTTCCCGTATTTTTACGTACTGTTTTGCAATTCAAGTCACCCAACTTGCTTAGGCCGGGGTCCCCTGATTCCAATAGTGATTCAGCAGGGGGTCCCCTGATTTAATTTCCAATTCATTCTTGGCCCCTGGATTCCAGCAGTAATTGCATGAGGGTCGACAGATTACGCTCTATTTACTTTCTGTATTTACTGCTCACTGCCCTCACCCTAGCCTCTCACCATCAGACAGCTGATGATGAGATTTTGGTGGGTCAGGGGATCAAGCTTGTCATGTTATCCCCCATAAAAGCGTTTGTAAGGTTAATTCTGCCACTTTTGTAATTTGGGTGGTTCATGCTCATGTCTACAAGAGTCTAGATACCACTTCAGGGGGAAGTATATGTGAGCCCTTAGCAGTGACTTGGAATCTTTACTTTTTTTGAAGAGTTTGAGTTGAATAAAATTCTCATTTTATATGATTTGTTTTAATGAAATGTTTGTCCCAGCTGAAGCAACAAACGGTGTATCAAGTTAGACAATTCTAGAGTCCCACTAACCTGTCAATTACAGGGGGTCAGGAGAGGAGAACAAGAATCTCCTTACATTGAGCTATTGTGCTGGTGCTAGCAGAATTCATCATCATTCACTTACCACAAACCTTCCTAAACATTAGCAAAGCTCACAAAACACCTTCCAAAGGTAGGCAAGAAACACTGTTTGAACCATAAAAGGGAGGGTGCTGGTTTTAGTTCCCTTTTATGTTACTTATAATGCTGTTGCCCATTATTATAGGGCACATTCTAAAACTCAATTGCTCCTGGACACCTCACTAACATGTATTATGTATTACAATTACTGAGCAGTGTTCATCAACTTCGGAAAGATGAGAATGAATAAAGCACATACACAGGTTGGGCATGCAAGGCTGACTATGTGATGAAACAAACGAAAGGGTGCTATTTAAAGTAAGAACGCCTTACAGACTTTGTGAAACGGTCAGAACACCAAAATATAAAAAGCAGGCCTATTGGCTCCATCAAGAGGGGCAGAATATATAAAGTAGAACTATTGTATTTGTCAAAAAATCATCAATAACTGTAATGAAATGTATATTTTATAAATCAACACATTACAATGTGATTGTCATAAAACAGTTTTAATAAAGCCCTGCTAAAAACACATCAACATGTCTTTGAGTCTTTTTTTAATATTGTTCAGGCCACAAAATGCAACCTCAGAACCGGCAACAAGAGCATACAGGTCTGTGACATGAAATATATAAATATAAAGGGGCATATTTACGGGAATGTCACGCAGCACAGAAAGCCACCTTGCTGTGCTGCGCTGCATGACTAGGAAAGGGCAGGAACACGCAGAATTTAAAAGAATACAGCGCATTCCTGCCTTTATCCCGGTGTTGGCGCCATTTTGGCAGCCTAGCGCCAACGCAAGCACACTTATACCATGGTGGAAGGGTGCTTGTGTTCCATGCAGGATTATTTTTGTGCAGGAAGGGGTTCCTTACCTGCACAAAAACAATTTTGAGAGGAGTATTCTTTTTTCTATGTGCGTTGCAGAATGCAGCACACATAGAAAGAGGAAGTAACGAGGAGAAATAAAAATATTTATCCCATTAAGCCTCCCCTGGGAAGGCGTATCTTTTGGTGCATTCCCAGGTCTACCACTTTTGGTAAATCTGGGAATACAGCAATAACCATGGGAGCTGTGCGGGAACACTCACGCAACGCCTATGGAATGCCTTCCCAGGGCAGAGTAATGCAACGCAGCGATTTGCACTGTGTTCCTTTACTCCAGATTTATGAAGCCACTTAGGGCCACGCAAGGTGGCCTTACGTGGCTTCATAAATCACATTTTGGACTTGTGTCGCACTTGCCTAACAGTTCCATTATTGTACTATTGGCAGTACTCTCCTGTGTATTGGCAGTTCATCACCTTAGTACATAAGGGGGCAAAAGCTTTTTGCGTTTTTTACTAACCACTAGCCTTTAGTGTTTTTAGTTGGAGAAAAAGGAATGGGCGAAGCATCCCTGGAGATGATTAGATTATGATCTAAGATGACTGAGCTTTCATTTTGAGGTACAACATGGTGCAGGTAGAAAGTTCAAGAGCATATTTTCTGTCCCAGTTGCAGTTGGAAGACACAGTAGAGGAGGATTTTTTTGAAGACACTGAGGGGCATAATTTCAAGGGCTTATCCCCACAGGAACGTCTTTTTTTGTGATGTTCTTGTGGCAATAAACCCTTCACTTTATTTACAATGCGGCCTTAAGCCTCTTAACGTGGCTTAACGCTGCCTTCTAAATAAGGCCCCCTTTTGCGCTACACTTAAAGTGAAAGAGGCGGCCAATGAGTTTTGCGGTAGGCGGTCCATCGCAACACCCAATGATGTTGCCGCTGGCCCTTATGTACAAGAGTGGAGTAAATATGGGGCAGCACCAAAATTTAGACCAAAAATAACCTGGTCTTGGTGAAACAAGAAGAAATGATTAATTTCTCCTCGTTTTTGCTGTTTCTATGTGTGCTGCATTGTGCAGCGCACATAGAAACAGCAAATCGCCATGACACCTTCCTGCACATAAACAGTCATTTAAAAAATGACGATTTGCAACTTCTATGTGTGCTGCACAATGCAGCTAACATAGGAGTTACAAATCACTATTAGTGATTGTTTTTGTGCAGGAAGGACGCCTTCCTTCGGATAAACAATCATTCCCTCAACGGAGGCACCCTTGCATTATGGTGCAAGGGTGCCTGTGTTGGTGCCAGGCAGCTGAATTTAGCGCCAGCACTAGGGCAAGCGCAGGGCTGCACCGTATCATTGTAAATATGGCGCATCCCTGTGTTTTCAGAATGGTGGAGCTCGGCGTTAGCAATTTTAGCTTAACGCCGCGCTCCGCCATTCTATTGTAACTAGGAACTCATTTGTGTTTTTTAAACAACCGTCGGTTTGAGGGGTTATATTTTAGAATATAAATAATGCTGGCTGTTACATCATTGCACACAACCTGGTTTAGTGTCCTCACTTTTTGTAATTCTTCAGAAATCATTACTGCATGGCCACTTCTACTTCCCTGATTCTGCAATGAATTTACACGTTTTTACCTAATCCACTCTGCACCTCTGTCCAATTTTTTTTTTACAAAAGGTATCTTTCATTCTGAAGACCAGTGAGTGTAACATTGCTTTTATGTAATCTATTCTAGCGTACTGGCACCGTTTGCAGTAATGCAACACACATATTTTGGTTGTTTGTTTACTAATAGCATTTTGTAGTTTTTAGCAAAACAATCCTACGGTCAGATAAAAGAATATTGTCCTCCAAATTATCCTTAATCTTTAGAGTATAATTGAACATGTCACCTGGAATCCAAGCTGCATCCAACTATCCAAGAACAACGGGGTAAGGGATACAAGAATTCTGGAGACTAGTTGAGCAAAGATGAAGCTGAAGTTTATTATGTGAAGTCCACACATTCAACTGGACTGGCAGGATCTGGATCAGCAGTGCAGTGCTGTGCTCTAGAATATAGGCAGGACAATTCTAGACCTCAACATAGAATGGAAAGTAAGTATGACAGTACAGTACAAGCATACCATATCAGCACACCCCCCTTATATAGAAGTGTTGATTAACAACATGTGGAACTGAAAAATACAAAACCAAATGAATAAAACAATTCAAAATCTTGTAATTTTCATTGTAATCCTCGCAAGGACTTCTTAATCAACACCCTGTCCCCTCCACACAACTCAACATCTCTAGTTCCTGTTATATCATCATAGTACATCTTCTCTTTCATTTGTTTGTTTAGAACATCAAAGACATGAATTAAACATGTAAGTATACAGGTTGAGGCGGTTGATTCCACAAAGGAATAATGAGCCTATCTCTAAAGATAATCCAAAAGAACAAATAGGTACCTCATATTATACGGCAGAAGACTACAAAGACCAGAAATATCCATTACCAAGTTTCCCGAAGGAGTATTCATCAGTGGAACAGGCTGCAAAGTTTTCCCATTTGTGTCTGGAGCTTATCTGACAATAAGCTATTTCTTACAGACATTAATAGTCTTCAGGACTTATGCATCCATTTATGACCGAGAATACTATTGCCTTATTGTTTTTTTACAAGAAGCAGAGACCCCAAGATGTCCTTCATTGGCAATTCTGATCAAATCATCACTCTCAGAAACTGGTGAGATGAATAAGTCGTGTCTCAAGACCAAACCATTTAGCACAGTAGGCTCTGAAGTAACTTAAAGTCAGATCCAAGTTAAGACATCTGTTCTTTTGCCTCTCTTCCTTAATTTGTTTTTAACTAGTTCAGAACTAACTTTTTCACGCTTTGTTTGCTCAGTAGTCTATTAAAATTTTGCATCCTTCCTCAAATGCTGTCTCAGGGGTTGCACAATGAAGGTGTAACCATGTTATTTATTTATTTATTTATTTTAATGTTTTATAGAGCGGGAACATGACCCGTGAGGGTATCAGAGCGCTTTACATGGTTAAACAAAGGAAATCAATAGAAAAACAGTAAGAACAGTAAAGTCTCCAAAACAGAAGAATATAAAAGGGGGGAGGGTTGAGGGGAGCATGGGGCAAAGGGGACACAAATGTGAGGTTAAAGTTCAAGCTAGGGTTGGCGGAGACCGTGGCCCCCAGGGTTCTCGAAGGTCTCCGGTTGTAGAGCTGTGGAAGATGCAATAGTCATGGAATCAATCAGCAAGTCCTAGTGGCTGAGAAGGGGTCTTAGTTCAGGAATTTACCCATGAGGAAGGTTTTGGCCTCCTTCTTGAAGCGTGCTAGAGAGGGGATTCTTCTGATATCGGGCGGGAAGGAGTTCCAAATTCTTGGTGCTGTTCCGGAGAATGCCCTATTGTAGGTTCTTTTTTTACGATGAACAAAGCAAGCATAGTATTCACAATGCCCTAAAAATGATTGTAGTTTGTACATGTCAGTAGGTGCCATGCCTCCCTAATTGCTTCTTTTTAGCAACATTTTGGTTTAATCCCTTTAGATGTGATGGTGTGCCCCTAGTACTGCCTTTCTCACTTAAATAATTTGCACTACTTCACCGGTCTCAAAATCGTACCATGGTCTCTCAAAATTCCTAGGACTTTTTCCAGGATCACAAAGTGTTCATGAGGATATTCTTTAAAGATTAAAATATTATCTTGGGATGCTGCAGGATACCCATCAACTGCCGGACTACGATTGCCGCTGAGGAAAGACTAAACAGAAGACATAAGAACTTGTATGCCCCAACAGGTGTTATGAAAATTGTATGATCCTGCAAACTTTGTTTAAAGGAATCTGGTGATGTTATATTAACACATAAGGATACCGGGAAATGTCCCAGTGTCAGGAGGGTCAAAGAGGAAATCTTACTCGGAGTATATCCTCCCTTCAAAACATAAATCACAAAAAATACTCCAAATGACCGGTCAGTGGTCAGAGTTGTTAGTATACTGCCCGAGTCAAAGGACAGGGGAGGAAGTATGAGGGGGGCCTCTCTAGTGGAAGGTTGTGCTAATCACAATCCTGTGTCTGGGAAGGAGCACTTTTTTGTTTAAATTACCCTCACACACCCTAATGGTGTCATGCTTCCTCATCGGGTCACCCCGACTCCTAAAAGTCGGGGTGGGCTCGACCACAGTGTTGGGAGCTCTTTCGATAGATAAAGACAGGGTGGGTTAAAGATTAAAATACCTCAGTCAGACCCCGGGTTTCCCTTTATTCTTGGGTCTGTCTAGGAAAATAAAAATCTAAAATCGGGTCTTATTGGGTTTTTTTATGGTCCTAAGACAGAGCATGGATCAATAATGGAAAAACAATTGCTTTATCCAGCATAGCTAGCATATCTTGAATACGAAACACATAAATGTAAATCACTAGACCTCTTACGCATCAAATCTACCCATTCAGATGAGTCTGTCAGTTGAATAATACCATCTGAATGGAGAGTATCTGAAAGTTTCTTGAGATCATTCCGGATACTCAAAGGAACCTGCCTGCCTGATTTTATGCACTAAAGGTACCTTTCCTCAGCTTGATATCATGTTCATACCCTTTACATTTCCCAACATGATTCACAAAGACCTCCGAAAACATCAGCAAACGCTTTTCCACTACATCTATGTGCAAATCAACATTTCCTGCCACCTTAAAATGTGTGTAGCTTTCACGGCAACACAGATTTTGCTACGATTCATCTGACTAAAGATTCCAAAGGGCTGGCAAAGTTCCCTAGTATTTCAATGTTATTCTCCACAAGTGCTTTGAGATTCATATCTGTGCATTCAAGCTTCACAGCATCAAAATCCTATTTCTAGTTTAATGTAACACCAGAAAGAATAGGTGGAGGAGGTGTGGCGCTGCGGCCAGGGCGACTGACTCCGGAATCTGGGGATCAGGGTTCGATCTCCGGCACAAGATTAGCCCAGCACCATGTGACTCTGGGCAATAGCTTGCTTAATCTTCCCGACGGCCCCCAGCGCCTAGAGACCCTTACGGGTGATTGTTCGTGCTTTACAAATGTGGATTATTAGTATTAAAGAATAGTTATTGACGATTAGGTGTCTGCGATAATCTCAGTTTGTACATCACCCACACATGCATCACACATTGACTATTTCTTCCTTGAAGAGATAACCCAGAATTCACAGTCAAAATAAATGTGTTTAGCTAATCACTCTCCTCAACTTCTGTCTTGTCAACCTTCACCTTAGCAACCACTGTTTTACACACAGTTTGTAAGTGCCTACATTTTATACAGATATTGCTGATTTCCCTTGAGTTGGACATTTTTTATTATTTCCCATGTGAGTCCTTGACCCACATCGAAAGTAAGTACCTTGTGGAGGAGCATTTTGAGTTCCGACTGGGGCATCGCATAGAGTCGGCCTGATTCCTGCCCTGGATAAACTGCGGATGAGGGTAGATGGTGGCCAGCCGACAGTCTTGATAATGCTTGATCCCAGTGGCGGCTGGTATTTCAAGGCGTTAGAAGGGTGAGTCGCAGGTGGGAGGGAGGAGGGAATGAAATAAAAACTAAAATACACACTTACCTGTCTGCCGATGCCCCCTGCTGTCGCCGCCACTGCCTCCTCTCGGTCCTCTTCCCCTCTTCCAGGGCAGGAAGCATAATGCACCCAGCTTCCAGCCTCCCGAAAGCCAATCACAATGCTGCAATGCAGAGTTGTGATTGGTCTTAGCGCCATGGTTCAGCACTCAGCCAGAGACTGGGAGTCTGGGCATGTTCTCCATGCAGGCTGTAATGCAGCCTGCATGGAGAACATGCAAAGTGTGCATGACGGTTTGACTGCCCAAGACGGCCGGCCAAAGTGCTCTGCACACTTGGAGTGGGCAAACCACTCCTTCCCTGCCCTGCAAGCAGAGCAGCCCCTCGCCTACCCAGCTAAGCAAGGGGATCAATAAAGTGATAATAACAATGACTTATTACCATTTTATTGTTTCCTTTTTCGACCTTCTCAGTGGGGCGACGCTCCTCCGCCTTTGCGGAGTAGCCGCCACTGCTCGATCTGTCGGCAGCGTTTGATACGGTCTGCCATTCAATCTTATTAGACAGACTAGCAACAACTGGAGTGGGAGGCACAGTCCTGAAGCGGATGGAATCCTATCTATCCGATCGATGTCAGGCTGTTGCTCTGCCCCCTTATTACTCTGAGTACAGAACTTTACGTCAGGCAGTGCCAGAGGGATCGGTTCTTAGCTCCGCGCTAGTCAATGTATATATGGAACCCCTTATCACTCTTTCTAAGGAACATGGCCTGAAACGAGTCAACTATGAGGACAACATGCAACCGATTGTCTCTTTTTCCAATAATCAGGAGGAGACAGTAACAGCTTTTCAGAGAACCGTGGTTGAAACCATTGAGTGGACGAATGCCAACTCCCTGAAACTTAATGGGGATAAAACTGAGTTTCTTTGTTGTGCATCAGGTAGAATCCCCATGACATTTCCCCACAATTTTTTGTCTCTTCCTTCAGAGGAGGCACTGCTGCCTTCAGATGCACTCTGTAACCTTGGGGTTGTGTTTGATAATAAATTGTCTCTGGAGAATCACGTGACTAAAGTGGCAGGCACGTGCTTCGCGTTACTACGTAATCTTAGGAAGGGGCTCCCCTTGTTGCCCACCTAATGTAGCACTATGTTGGTACGGAGAGTGGTACCCAGCAGACTGGACCATTGTAACACCCTACTTGAAATCGCACGGAATAGACCTCGCAGGTCTTCGGCCAGCGATGCCTTGCAAGAACTACACTGGCTTCCTCTGAAGCAGAGGATTACGTTCAAGGCCATGTCAATTGGTTTTAAGGCTCTACAAGAATATGGCCCTGTGCCACTGCAGCATAGATTTAAAAGATACAATCCTCCATGATCTCTCTGTGCACGCGCTGCAACCTTGTCTTCATTCACAAGTACCAAAGATCAAGACAAGGGGGCCGGGCGTTGTCAGTCAAAGCAGCTCAGATATGGAATGAGCTTCGCTACCTACTGAGAGCCTCATCCGAGCTGTTGCAATTCAGAAGGGCCTTGAAGACCTGGCTCTTCACAAAGTAAATTCCACTCTGCAGTCATAATCTGGTATGTGCACTCAAGATAGGTTCCTTGTATGCCAGCGCCAGAATGCCAGTTTTGGTGACAGTCTGAGTTTTATACTATAAATAAACAAATAAATAAATAAATAATATTTCCAGCTAATGCTCTTGAATGATCTTTCTCATGCATTCAGTGCAAACACTGGTACTGTTTATTGAACACATGTAACAGGTGATAACCCACCAGGTGAGGCGTGCACTTTCAGAGAAAGCATGGAGCGTTCAATGGTTTTTGTAGTCTATATAACTTCTTGAAGTGGTGGGTTTCTAAATGTAAGTAGCCTCTCTTGAATCCTCTTTGGGAAGCAGTTGAAAACAAACTGGCGTCTGATAGGTCTCAACACAATTTTCTGATTTATAAGTTGCAGTTAAGATGAGGATTGGTGCTACGTATTCTTAAACACTTTTGTTGCTGTTCTGCTTCTGTTTACAAGAATGAGGCTGTTAGACCTGTCAGCCCTAGGGTGGTCTTTCCCTGAGTTTTTGCCCTTGCCTCATTTTTTCCACCCTCTTTTTCTTTGGCCTTAGGTCTCCGAGCGCCTTTCCATTGCTAATCAGTGTTAAGGTGCAGGTGCTCTCTTTCCCCAATATGGCTGCCACAGGCCCCTGCTACTGCGGAGTGGCCTTTTTAGTAGCACCCTAGTTGCCAGGAGCTGGCTGGGACCCTACAACATTGTTGCAACACCAGCCCGCCCTTATTCTCCTATAGCTAGAGTGGGGAAGCTCCTGGAACCTGCTGGAACCTTCTAGAAGAAGGGTGGGGTTTACTTTTGCCGCCTTAGAGAGTGGTCACCTGACCTAGGGATACTTAAGGAAAGGAGGGAACATTTTTAGTCAGTTGGGGCGACGCAGACCTGGGGGACCTACGCAGGAGTTTTAGGCGGTAGGGCCTAGTCAGGGACCTATGCCACTGAAAGTGACAGGGCTTAGGTGCTGCCTTTTAAGTTGAGTGAGGGATCCTGAACTAGCCCACTGATCTGGCCCAGCGGGAGGGGAACCCAGGGCCAACCTACCAAGCCTGACTGAGAACTCCCTTCAGTCACCAACTCAACCTACCTCCCCCCCCCCTTCAAGAAACTAGCCACTAAGGGCGCAGAAACCAACAAGCGCCAAGAGGACCTTCAACCTTACCACAGAAACTTACCACAGAAACTTACCACAGAACTGCTGGGGGATCGACCAGGTACCTGCGCTGTGCCACTCCTGTGACCCCTTACTTAACCTGGGCCCCCTCCCTAGCTTGTTCTGCCACTGGCGTGTGGCTTGCCACCTCCCAGCCTACCTGCCCCGAGCTGGGGCGTCACTGTGAGAGTAAGGGGGTGCTGGGCGCTGAACAAATCGCTACCCCCCAAGCTACAGGCCAGCCCTTAATTTCTTCCACCCCCGTCGTGGAAACCAAAAAGAAATAGCTCACCGCTGCGGCCCGGGTCCGAGTAGATTGTCCCCTGCCACCATCGGGGCCCGCAGAGAAGCCCAGGGCCCCGTCGCTGCCGTCGCAGCCGATGTAACGCGGCCCCCAGGGCGAAGAAGGCCGCCGGAAAGCAGCGAAGGCCTCGTTAGGCCTGAAGCCATCCAGCCAGGGCCGCGCTAGGCCCTGAAGCCGGGGACTCCCATCACCTGACGTGGGCGGTCTCCCGTGCGCTGCCCCTGCCGCTTCCTCATTGGTTCCCGCAAACGCGCCCCCGCAGGCCGCGCTGCCATTGGCGGCTGCGGGCGCGCCCCCGCGAGGCCTGCAGAATTCCGCCGCTTTCTCCTGAAGCCCCTTGACCCGGACATCGCCGGGAGACCTACGCAGCTGGCGGGAGGGGCTCCATGGAGAGTGAGCCCCCGCCCGGCCGCGGAGCTGCACAAGGGCCCGGTGAGGTCGAAGACCGAGGTAACCCCTGGGGAGGAGGGCGGAAGGCCGGGGAGAAGCCTGAGACCCGCCCCTCCCTCGGGGATGGTACTTATTTAGCCCGGTGGGCCCCATCGCCCAAAAAGGGGGGGAAATTAAAGCAGCCGTGGGCCCCCCTCGACCCTCGCCTGGTGAAGGGCTCCGCGAGCACCTCAAAGGAGAGGGTGAGTCGAGACATAAGGAGAGCCTGGAGAACCCCTCACCCTACCGAAGGCCGGTGATTTGAGACATAAGGAGAGCCTCGAGTAACTGTCTCCACGGCCCAGATGGATCCCTGAAGGAGGGGACCCGTTAAGGCCCTCCTGGAACGCCCTGATCAAATGCCACAGTTAATGCTTTGAGGAATTGCTTTGTGCAGCGCTATGCTTAACTGCCATGTTTTGAAGCGCTAAGGAATTGCTATGTGCAGCGCTATGCTTGAATGCCATGTTTTGAAGCGCTAAGGAATTGCTATGTGCAGCGCTATGCTTGAATGCCATGTTTTGAAGCACTAAGGAATTGCTATGTGCAGCGCTATGCTTAACTGCCATGTTTTGAAGCGCTGAGGAATTGCTATGTGCAGCACTATGCTTAAATGCCATGTTTGAAGCACTAATGAATTGCCCTGTGCAGTGCTCTGCGTAAATGCTGTGTTTGACACTCTCTAGGATCGCCAGGTGCCGCGCTTTGATTCACTGCCAGGTTTTGGTGTTTTAATGAACTGCCAGAACTATTTCTAATGCACTGCTTGGATCCTAATGTTGATCTAGATAAAGCTGATTAGTTTTATTCAACCTACCAGTGTGGTGTCAATTATTGCGTGCGTTTCCTGTCTCAGTGGATGAGTGTGCTGTATGGTCACTTTACACGTAAGCCTTTGGGTGCCTACCTGCTCGCGCCACGTTACCCCAAGAGGGCCTGGTGACCCCCGGTCCTACATTGTTGGCGAGCGGTGGGATAAGGACCTGTGACTATACAGCACCCTCCAGTGAGACGGAGGGCGCCGCAATTAGACGCCTATTGTGTATTGTATTTCTGCATCAATTGACCCCCACTGTCTAGACTGAGTGTGTGGAGTCCTGGTTAGCCCAACACTGTTACTCACATCCTAGTATTTTTTGCCTTGATGTCTGGGTCCCCACCTGTCACAATGGAGTTCCAGTTAGCCAACCTTGAGGGGTATACAGTAAGGCAGCTGAGAGAATTCGGGCAGGGGATGGGGGTGCCTGGGGTGCGGAGAGCCAAAGGACCGGAACTCCGTGCAGTCT
This sequence comes from Triturus cristatus, assembly GCF_964204655.1. Classification (NCBI taxonomy): domain Eukaryota; kingdom Metazoa; phylum Chordata; class Amphibia; order Caudata; family Salamandridae; genus Triturus; species Triturus cristatus. The sequence goes on from NC_140592.1 coordinate 48,701,751, forward strand.
TGAGGGCATGGGTAGAGGCCGACCCAGAGGGTAGAGGAGATGGGGGACAGGAGGGGCAGGGTGCACCTCAGGAGGAGAGCGCGCCAGAGAAGCTAGACCTGCTCAATATGGATGTTTCTGAAAACTTGCCACCAGGGAGACGTTCCGGGGCAAGCAGTAGTGCAGGGTCTAGCAGGAGTGCGTCGCCAGAGGAGTATGTGGACAGGAGGGTGGAAAGGCAGTTGAAGTGGGAGCTGGCCAAGCTAGAACACGAAAGGGAAAATAGACGATTAGCGATGGAGGAGAAGAAGCTGGCGCACGAGCTTCATCTTAAGGAGTTGGAGCTGCAAGCTCTACAGATGAATGCGTCAGGTAATGATAATGGTGGCAGCATACCAAAGGCTCAACAGGAGCCAAAATTGTATCTACCCAAGGATGTGATCGCGAGTTACACTGGGGGGGATGACATCGCCAAGTGGCTGGAGGCGTATGAGGTGGCCTTGACAGCCCATGGGGTGCCTGAAAGCAACTGGGGGGGTGGCCTGTATCGTTACATACCTCCCAATGTCAGGGACACCCTTTTGTACCTAGCCAAGGCGGATCAAGTCAGGTATGTCCCCATGAAAGAGGCGCTACTTAAAAAGTTTGGCCTCAACCCTGAAAGGTATCGGCAGAAGTTCTGTGGCAGCCATAAGCTGTCCACGCAAAATTGGGTGGATTTTTTTGATTATGCCCGTAAGGCTCTAGATGGTTGGGTGCGTGGCAGCGAGGCGCATGATTATGAGGGCTTATACAGTCTGTTTTTGAGAGAGCACCTCTTGGATAAGTGTTTTCCGGAGCTGCGCCAACATCTGGTGGACCGCAAGTTGACTGATCCCCGTGAGCTTGCGGAGGAGGCGGACATTTGGGTTAGCACCCGGGTGTCTCACAAGGGCCCCGGGGGAGATGGCCCAAAGGGCGGACAGGGTTTCCCCCAGAAGAAAGAGGGGGGAGATAAAAAGGTGGAGTTCTCGCGAGGCCCACAAACTAGACAGTTTGGGAAAGGAGTAGGGACCCCACCTCAGTCCAATTCCCCAAAGCCCACCTACCCTGACAAGAGTCAGCAGCCAAGGATTGTGCGGTGCTATGAATGTGGGGAGATTGGACACTACAAGGGCGATCCTAAGTGTCGCAAGAGACCCCCAGCCCCAACGGGCGGGAAGAGCCCCGGGGTGGCTAGTGTAGCGCTTGGGGTGGAGCTGCCCCTAGATAGGGAAGGGGAGTGGACAGGCCTGACCAGTGCTTAATTTGTAAAATATGAAGTGCAGGTGCTCACATTTTTGTGGGAGGCCACACCCACTTTCCCTGGCTCCACCCACTTCCTTTACTGGCTCCACCCACATCCTGAACTGGCTTGGCTGAAAGCAACATGCAATACCCAATTTGAATTCCTACCTTAGTAACATGATGGTTGATTTGAAATGTGCTGGTGTCGAGCTCCTTGGAAAGGATATCTTAATAAAATCAAGGCAAAACCGCAAAAGAAACTGGATGATATGACTTTTGGAACCAAAGATAATGAATTTTTTCTGACCACTAAAGACCTGACTCTAAAGTAATGCTGATATGACTATCATCTTCTGTTGTATTTTGTGCTTCCCCCGGCTTGACCCTAAACTGCCCCGGACCAATCTTTTACTAAAAGACAGTACCACTCCTTACACACTTCTCAATTCTGTTGCTCTGAGAATTTGGGGAATTCGCCACTGCTATATGTACATTTTGTTGCCAAAGTATACATGACATTACAGAGCTCAGAGGTACAAGCCCACTATGAAGGCATCTATCACATAAAGAATATATTGACTCTGCTAGAGGCACAATATGCACGCCACTGGTATATGCACAACCTGTAATGATTTATGCACATCATTCAGTCTTGTAATCTGCCCAATATTGTAATTGTAATTATATAGTGCTTTCACTCCTGACGAGGCATCAAAGCACTTTTCGGTGAGTAGCAGTCTACTCCGGAACCAAAAAAGGATTAGTGGTGAGATGATATAGGGAAATGTATGCTAATTTGAGCGATGGACATTTCAGTCTGTTAGTTTCATTGAATGGTATAATGGAGGGATAGAAAAGGGAAGCACCTAGAAAGTGTTATTTAGGAGATCATAGTAGTAAAATGAGGTTTGGGATGGGTCGAAGGAGGGATAGAGGCGGGAAGAATCTAGAAAGGGTTATTAGGGAGACCAAAGTAGTAAGATGAGGCTTGGGTGGAGTAAAAGGAGAGATGGAGAAGGGACAAGTCTCTAGAAAGGGATTTACTTTCACAAGTGCATTGAAAATGGAAATATTCTGCACACCTCTTACTCAAAGTGGCACCCCTTACCCCTTAAAATAATGTTCCCAACATACAACAGGGCCTTTTGCTCCCTAACATGAAGGTAATACACAATGATGTAGCTGTCAAACCCCACCCAACACAGAATACAATTGACAACAGACTATAAAGAGGTCTATGTTTTACAGGGTGCATAGAAGAAGAGACAATGGACCAAAATCATTTGAATGTTGATACCATCCTGCTTTGTTTTCATGTACACGCGACATTTGAAGGTTAATAAACTCAACTGTGCAAAATGACTACTCACAATATTACACATGCACAAAACACTTGAAACAGCCAAATACGCTCTGCTAGATTTGAGTACTAGCTTTGCATTCTGTCATTTTACCACTTAAAACGTTTAATGAATCAATACATTTTGTAACGATCAAACAGTAACCTTGCTACAAAAAAATGAAGGAAAATCACACTAAGCCTATATATTGGTATTTGTCTTTTTTTTTTTTTTTTACAAATGTGTCTTACACTTAAGAAAATTAATGAAACTCATAGCACATGTGGCCAAAGTGCATTCTGGCTGTGTTGTTCTTCAAAATAGAATGAAACAGTGCAGTGTCAAAGCAGTTTTTTAAAACTTCTTTATGGCTAAATCAGCTTGCATGTATTTGGGGGCGAGGGAGGGATGCTGCAGAACCTTAAGTGCTATTACTAAAGTAAAATACAGCATTTTGTATTCGTGGCTATTCCAACTATTAAGATTTGTGTAAAGTAAAAGAAACAAGCATTGGCAAAGCCAATAGGTCTCGCCTTTGGGACCTTATAAGTGTTTAGCCATGCAACAGTTGCATAACTAAATACTTATAAGGTCCCACAGCGAGACCTATTGGCTATGCCAATGCTTGTTATAATTAATGGCAGGCTTACCTTTTGAGACTCATAACCTGAAAGAGGATGTGCTGTCAGTACAGAGCTCCTTAAATTTCTAGTGGACGCCAAGTGCTAAGAAAGAACACTTACCTATGGCAAGGAGTGGAATTGGCAAGAAGGTTAACTTGGGGTTAAGCATTGGCTCACGGAGAACATCAAAGCGGCCGCAAAAGTGAAAGTGATCGCATTCAAGCGCGGTGCGTGCCCGCGCGCATGCACTGTAGCTCTAGGCTGGCCATGGTAGCACTTTTTCGAGGCCTCACAAAAAGTCCTAAAAAGGGCGGCAAAGTGTATGTCTGGATTTGAACTGTTACATTTTCTACAAAGTTAAAAACACTATTCCGTTTTATCTCACCACACAAGGTTATAATGAGCACTGTAATCAGGGCTGTATGGAGTGGAAGGGGTAGCGTTTCTAGGGTCGGCCTTCGGGAATGTTGTTGCTGACTCGAGGTAAATCAGGAGTGGGTGATTCATATCACCCAACGGTGGAGACAGCAAGATTTCTCGCAAGGGCAGGTTTTAATGACTGTTTTGTCCAAAGGACAAGTAGACATTAAATTATGCTAAACTGATATGAAGTTATCATCTGACCTTCAAATTGCTACACAGCACAGGAGCACTGTGTTTAACCCAAACTTTAATAGTGTTTGCAGGGAGTAGAAGGGACAAAAACAGTTTTCAGAGACTTCACACAAAAAGGAAGGTGCACTCAATTAGGGACTCATTCAAGTCCACAATTGTTGTCCATTATTGTCTTATATTTATTCCAGATAGTTATACACAAACGGCAAACAGCCAACGCGTTTCGTCCATTTTGCCAAGGAACTTCTTCAGGGCTAAAGATCAAGTGGTACGATTATTATTGGACGGACAATTTACATTGTATCCATAGTATCCAAGCTTTGCTTGCCAGTTAATGTGCTGCGGACACGGACTTTCCCTTATAAATCGGGATTATCACCAAGAAATTTTTTATGATATCAATCTAGAAACCTTTCATGATATTACTCTTCATGCTGTTATGGTCCACCCCGAATACGGAAGCGACCTTTGTATTTTTATCTGATCCAAATATATTTGTGCTGAATATTTTGCAGCAGGTGGATTTTTCGCACATGGATACTATGTAAATTGTCCGTCCAATAATAATCGTACCACTTGATCTTTAGCCCTGAAGAAGTTCCTTGGCAAAAGGGACGAAACGCGTTGGCTGTTTGCTGTTTGTGTATAACTATCTGGAATAAACATAAGACAATAATGGACAACAATTGTGGACTTGAATGACTCCCTAATTGAGTGCACCTTCCTTTTTGTGTGAAATCTTTGGACTTTGTAGCATCAATCAACGACGGATGCTGGAACTGGATGCACCACCCTTTGACAAATTGAACTTAGGAATTTAAGTGCTTAACCTGTGTCTGTCATTGGTGGCTTTTTTTGTTTATGTAAAGCTTTCAGAGACTTGCCTGTTATTGTAAATTAGATAAAATGTGGGCTATTGGAACGACTGTGGGCTTGCCTGTTGTAAGTGAGACTAGAGCTATAGTTAGGGCCACTGGAATTATGCGGCACGAGAGGGACAAATTATGTGGCAGGGTTGAGAAAATTATGTGGCAAGTAAAAGGCAAAATATGCAACATAATGCAGCACATATTGTAATAGAATTAGTTTATTGTTTCATCATTTTTAAACTTGCTAACACTCTGTGGGCATTACTTGCAACTCAATACTAGTTTAGCATCCAAACACAGCAATAAGCAACAGAAGGTTGACTACTCCAGCTTTACAAAGAGGTTTCCACTGTGAGGCAAATCTATAATCATGTGAAAATCATCACGGTGGCTCAGTCACATAATTCTAGTAGCCCTGGCTATAGTCTCTGTGAGAGCCTGAGGTCATCATCATGTAGCAGATGTCAATGGATGGCTTTTGTCCTGACTTAAAGAAATCACCCTCAGTCTAGTGCCCCAGTGCTGCTTTGAAGTCCTATTTGGTGCTGCACATAACAGCTTCGAAAGCCCCTCATAGTTTCAAGTGCAAGGTTTTGCTGACATCGTATTAATGACAGTAAGACTTAGGCTTCTAGTTTGTGGTAAATGTATCACTGTAAACCTGCCTGCAAAAGCAAACTCTGCCTTGCACGTTTTATTTTCTTTTTCTGGCCTGATTCCCAGGTGCTGGTGAAGAAATAAATCAAAGCTATAGAGGGAAGAAAAGGACCTAGTGCAGGCAGTGGTATAGGAATTAGGGGCTCAGGAAAGTGATGGGGGTGGGCCTGTAGGCTGCATGAGAGCCCCACATAAAAAAGTAAGGCGCTTAAATGTAGAGCTGGTTGAGACATTAGAGGCCGAGAACAGCAGAGCATAGGCACCGGATGAAACAGACGGAAAGCAACTTGTGAAGGGAGGGCCCAAGAATTGCATGGCAAGAGGAATCAAGGCGCTTCACTGCAAGCCTCGGATGTGAAGGGAGGGGAGAGGAGAAGAGTGGAGCGACCTCTGTTCAGCTCGAGAGGCCCAAGGGTGGAGCAAAAGAAAGGGCAGGAGGATCAGAAGGCTGAACAAATAAAAGGTTTACCCCCGCATGCACAGTGTTTAAGAGGTAAAACTCCAGTTCTTAAAATCCATGTGCACAATATCGGCACTGTGATTTCCTGAGTATTAGCTCCATAAAGCTATGCGTCCTAAGTAATATAAGCAGTAAAGGATCGCTGCCTGCATCATGCCTCACATTTTAAAACAATCGGTACCTGTGGTGAGCAGAGCCATTCATAACTCGTTTCTCCTGGCTGAACTCGACTGCCCGGGCAGGTTCGATAATCATAAACAAGCTCCTCTGCATCCTGAAAGAAGTTGTCATGTGTGCGTGGCTGGAGTGATCTCGGCCTGGAGTTTCAGTGTCTGCTGAGCAACTCCCTAGAGCTTCATTAACCAATAGGGAGCTGCTGAAGGCGTACGTGAATGGTAACAGGCATTAAGAGTCCAGCCTTCTTCCGCTCCTCAAGGGGCTCTCGAACTTGCTTTGAGGAAGGGGGAAGGGGCTCTCTAACTTGCTCTGAGGGAGGGGAAGGGGCTCTCTAACTTGTTCTAAGGAAGGGGGAAGACGTTAACCGCGGAAACAAAGACAGCTCGTGGAGAGCCCTGTTTGCTTTTTTTTTTGTTATTAGTGAAAGCTTGAAAGTTGAAATTCAGTCACCAGCCAGCCAGGAGTTCATGCGTTTTCGAATGAGTGAGAGGCTGAGCAGCACAGACGACGTGGGAAAAGTAAAGCCGTCTTACTCTGTGTCTGTATTTTTTAAAAGTTACATTCACCACCACTGCCTCGTAAAACAAATGTATAGCCCCGGCCCTGACAATAAAGTACCGGTGCTGAGCACCGGAAAGCACCGGCACAAATTAAGCACTGGGCCTGACCCTGGTTTCACTCGGGGATAGAGAGATGGTCCCAGTGGCGTTCCTACCCCCTAACACTGCTAAGTACCAGCAGAGGGTGAGAGTTAACGGGGAGGAGGTGGAGGCTCTGAGGGACACAGGTGCCAGTATGACCACCGTAGTGAGGCGGCTGGTGTCCCCTGAGCAGGTGATCCCTGAGGAGTTCCATCCGGCAGTGTTGGCTGACGGCAGTGTGAGTCACTATCCAGTGGCTCAAGTTCCATTTGAGTGGGGAGGAGTCCAAGGCCTACTGAGAATTGCGGTGAGCCCTGCCTTGCCTGTGGGGTGTTTACTGGAAAACGATCTAGAGCACACCGTCTGGAAGGAAGTGGAATTTAGAGCCCACACTGAGATGCTGGGGTTACCAGGATGGACTTGCGTAGTCACGAGGTCCATGGCTGCCCGGCATGGAACTCATCCCGGGTTGGAGCCTGGGATAATGACCCAACCCAACGCCGATTTTGGAGAGGAGAATGTGATGGAGGACACGCCCCGTGTGTTGGATGGGGAGCCCGCGGAGGTACCCCCGGAGTCCGCGGAGATGGATGTTGTTCCCGTGGGGGACTTGCCGACCCTTGCCGACTGGCATGTGGAAGTAGGGCCTACCTGGGAGGAATTTTGTCCGGTGCAGAGGAAGTGCCCCACGCTTGATGGCATACAGCGGCAGGCCGAAGCCCAAGCGGCCAATCAGGAGACTGGCGGTTATCACGTGTATTGGGAGGATGGCTCCTTTACAGTGAGCCTAAGGTGCCGGTGCATGGATCCTCGAGGGCCTTAGTGGTCCCCCAATGCTACCGGGCCTTCCTGTTGGAGTTGGTGCATGAAATACCCTTAGCCGGACACCTGGGCCAGGACAAAACCTTTGTGCGGTTGGTCCCACATTTTTATTGGCCCAGGATGAGAGTTGCCTCTGACACCTATTGTAAGACCTGTAAGACTTGCCAGGCTAGTGGCAAGACTGGGACTAAGTTGAAGGTCCCTTTGGAACCGCTCCCAGTGGTTGGGACCCCTTTTGAGCGGGTCGGAATCGACATTGTTGGGCCGTTGGACCCTCCGACCTCAGCGGGACACCGGTTCATTTTGGTATTAGTGGACCACGCCACTCGGTACCCGGAGGCTATTCCTCTGAGGACCATCACTGCACCGGTGGTGGCGCGGGCCCTGTTGGGGATTTTTACCCGAGTGGGATTCCCCACGGTCGTGGTGTCAGACAGGGGCACGAATTTCATGTCGGCCTACATGCAGGCCATGTGGAAGGAGTGTGGAGTGACCTATCGGTTCTCCACCCCTTACAACCCCCAGACTAACGGGCTCGTAGAGCGCTTTAACAAAACTCTAAAAGGGATGATCCGGAGCCTACCAGAGGACTTGAGGTGGAAGTGGGACGTCCTCCTCCCTTGCCTGCTGTTCTCCTACCGTGAGGTGCCGCAGAAGGGAGTCGGGTTCAGCCCTTTTGAGCTGCTCTATGGCCACCCCGTTAGGGGGCCCCTCAGCTTAGTGAAGGAGGGGTGGGAGAAGACTTCGAAGAAGCTTCCCCGTGATGTTGTCAGCTACATTCTGGCATTCCGCAGCCAGATGGCCAAGCTGTTGAAGGCAGCCTCAGATAATCTGGAGGCTAGCCTAGCCGTCATGAAGGAGTGGTATGACCGCAAAGCTCGGACGGTAGAGTTGGACGCTGGACAGAAGGTGTGGGTCATGGAGCCTGGGGAGCTTAGGGCCCTCCATGACCGGTGGACTGGTCCGTACGAAATTGTGGAGCGACGAGGCCAGACTACCTATGTCGTTGACTTGAAGACCCCGTCAGCCCCATCGGGTGCTCCACGTCAACCCCCTGAAGCCGCACCATGAGCGATCTGAGCTTGCTCTCCTCATGGTGACGGATGGGAGCGAGGAGGAAGAGAGTGAGACTCTTCCTTACCTTCTGGCGGCCCAGAAGAAGGATGGATCGGTGGAGGGTGTGATCCTCTCCCCATCTTTTACCCCAGAGCCACAGAGGGACTGCCATCAGGTGTTGGGGCAGTATGCGTCGTTGTTCTCCCTCACACCTGGAATCACTCATTTGTGTACCCATGATGTGGACACAGGAGACAGCCCACCGGTAAAGAGCAAGTCTTACCGGCTATCTGAACGAGTGAAGAACAGCATCCAGAGTGAGGTGGCGAAAATGCTGGAGCTGGGGGTGATCGAACCTTCCAGCAGCCCGTGGGCTAGTCCTGTGGTGTTGGTGCCGAAAGCGGCCCCACCGGGCACCACACCAGAACTGCGGTTCTGTGTGGTCTACAGGGGATTGAACTCTGTCACGAAGACAGATGCTCACCCGATCCCACGAGCAGACGAGCTGGTGGACCGGCTGGGAGCAGCCCGGTACCTCAGCACCATCGATTTGACGTCAGGGTACTGGCAAATTGCCATGGCCGATGGAGCAAGGGAGAAAACAGCGTTCTCCATCCCCGAGGGCCACTTCCAATTCAGAGTGATGCCCTTCGGGCTCAAGAATGCTCCGGCCACTTTCCAGTGGTTGGTGAACCAGGTGCTATCTGGCCTGGAGTCCTTCTCAGCGGCATATCTGGATGACATAGCTGTCTTTAGTAGCACCTGGGAGGACCATCTGCAGCACCTCCAGGAGGTACTGCAGGCTCTGCAACGTGCTGGTCTGACTATCAAGGCCAGCAAGTGCCAGATTGGACAGGGATCTGTCGTTTACCTGGGACACCTGGTGGGCGGGGTAAGGTGCAACCCCTCCAGGCCAAAATTGAAACCATCATGGCCTGAGAGCCACCCAAGACCCAAACTGAGGTCCGAGCTTTCCTCTGCCTCACTCGGTATTACCGCCGGTTTGTCAAGGAATATGGTACCATCGTAGCCCCCTTGACAGAATTGACGTCCAAGAAGCAGCCACGAAAAGTAATCTGGACGGCTGCTTGCCAAGAGGCATTGGAGACTCTGAAGCACGCGATGTGCACCGCCCCGGTGCTTGCAACACCTGACTTCGCAAAAGAATTCATCGTGCAGACGGACGCCTCTGAGCACGGCATAGGTGCGGTGCTCTCGCAACTCAACAACGATGGCCAAGATCAACCTGTGGCCTTTATCTCCAGAAGACTCCTCCCTCTGGAACAACGGTGGAGCACCATCGTGCGAGAAGCCTTCGCGGTGGTCTGGGCTCTGAAGAAGTTGAGGCCATACCTCTTTGGCTCTCACTTCCTGATTCAGACGGACCATCGACCCCTTCGCTGGCTCATGCAGATGAGAGGCGAAAATCCCAAGTTGCTAAGGTGGTCCATTTCCCTACAGGGGATGGACTTTCGGGTGGAACATCGGCCCGGAATTGACCACGCCAATGCTGACAGTCTCTCCCGGTTTTTCCGCCTTAGTGATGAGAACTCCCTAGAGGTTGGGTAACTCTCCCCTCTTTCGGCTGGGGGGGACGGGTGTTAGACCTGTCAGCCCTAGGGTGGTCTTTCCCTGAGTTTTTGCCCTTGCCTCATTTTTTCCACCCTCTTTTTCGTTGGCCTTAGGTCTTCGAGCGCCTTTCCATTGCTAATCAGTGTTAAGGTGCAGGTGCTCTCTTCCCCCAATATGGCTGCCACAGGCCCCTGCTACTGCGGAGTGGCCTTTTTAGTAGCACCCTAGTTGCCAGGAGCTGGCTAGGACCCTACAACATTGTTGCGACACCAGCCCGCCTTTTTTCTCCTATAGCTAGAGTGGGGAAGCTCCTGGAACCTGCTGGAACCTTCTAGAAGAAGGGTGGGGTTTACTTTTGCCGCCTTAGAGAGTGGTCACCTGACCTAGGGATACTTAAGGAAAGAAGGGAACATTTTTAGTCAGTTGGGGCGACGCAGACCTGGGGGAACCTACGCAGGAGTTTTAGGCGGTAGGTCCTAGTCAGGGACCTATGCCACTGAAAGTGACAGGGCTTAGGTGCTGCCTTTTAAGTTGAGTGAGGGATCCTTAACTAGCCCACTGATCTGGACCAGCGGGAGGGGAACCCAGGGCCAACCTACCAAGCCTGACTGAGAACTCCCTTCAGTCACCAACTCAACCTACCCCCCCCCCCTTCAAGAAACTAGCCACTAAGGGCGCAGAAACCAACAAGCGCCAAGAGGACCTTCAACCTTGCCACAGAAACTTACCACAGAACTGCTGGGGGGATCGACCAGGTACCTGCACTGTGCCACTCCTGTGACCCCTGACTTAACCTGGGCCCCCTCCCTAGCTTGTTCTGCCACTGGCGTGTGGCCTGCCACCTCCCAGCCTACCTGCCCCGAGCTGGGGCATCACTGTGAGAGTAAGGGGGCGCTGGGCGCTGAACAAATCGCTACCCCCCAAGCTACAGGCTAGCCCTTAATTTCTTCCACCCCCGTCGGGGGAACCAAAAAGAAATAGCTCACCGCTGCGGCCCTGGTCCGAGTAGATTGTCTCCTGCCATCACGGGGCCCGCGGAGAAGCCCGGGGCCCCGTCGCTGCCGATGTAACATGGCCCCCAGGGCGGAGAAGGCCGCCGGAAAGCAGCGAAGGCCTCGTTAGGCCTTAAGCCATCCAGCCAGGGCCACGCTAGGCCCTGAAGCCGGGGACTCACATCACCTGACGGGGGCGGTCTCCCGAGCGCCGCCCCGCCGCTTCCTCATTGGTTCCCGCAAACGCGCCCCCGCAGGCCGCACTGCCATTGGCAGCTGCGGGCGAGCCCCCGCAAGACCTGCAGAATTCCGCGGCTTTCTCCTGAAGCCCCTCGGCCCGGACATCGCCGGGAGACCTACGCGGCTGGCGGGAGGGGCTCCGTGGAGAGTGAGCCCCCGCCCGGCCACAGAGCTGCACAAGGGCCCGGTGAGGCCGAAGACCGAGGTAACCCCTGGGGAGGAGGGCGGAAGGCCGGGGAGAAGCCTGAGACCCGCCCCTCCCCCGGGGATGGTACTTATTTAGCCCGGTGGGCCCCATCGCCCAAAAAGGGGGGGAAATTAAAGCAGCCGTGGGCCCCCCTCGACCCTCGCCCGGTGAAGGGCTACGCGAGCACCTCAAAGGAGAGGGTGAGTCGAGACATAAGGAGAGCCTGGAGAACCCCTCACCCTACCGAAGGCCGGTGATTTGAGACATAAGGAGAGCCTCGAGTAACTGTCTCCACGGCCCAGATGGATCCCTGAAGGAGGGGACCCGTTAAGGCCCTCCTGGAACGCTGGAATGCTTTGAGGGATTGCTTTGTGCAGCGCTATGCTTAACTGCCATGTTTTGAAGCGCTAAGGAATTGCTATGTGCAGCGCTATGCTTGAATGCCATGTTTTGAAGCGCTAAGGAATTGCTATGTGCAGCGCTATGCTTGAATGCCATGTTTTGAAGCGCTAAGGAATTGCTATGTGCAGCGCTATGCTTAACTGCCATGTTTTGAAGCGCTAAGGAATTGCTATGTGCAGCGCTATGCTTGAATGCCATGTTTGAAGCGCTAATGAATTGCCCTGTGCAGCGCTCTGCGTAAATGCTGTGTTTGACACTCTCTAGGATCGCCAGGTGCCGCGCTTTGATTCACTGCCAGGTTTTGATGTTTTAATGAACTGCCAGAACTATTTCTAATGCACTGCTTGGATCCTAATGTTGATCTAGATAAAGCTGATTAGTTTTATTCAACCTACCGGTGTGGTGTCAATTATTGCGTGCGTTTCCTGTCTCAGTGGATGAGTGTGCTGTATGGTCACTTTACACGTAAGCCTTTGGGTGCCTACCTGCTCGCGCCACGTTACCCCCAGAGTGCCTGGTGACCCCAAGTCCTACAGAGGCCTTGCAAGCAGAATGCTTTGTTCATCTGAGAATTGTCTTTCCAACCTTTCCTCAGCCTCTCTGTACTCATCCCAATTAATAAATTGCCCCTGTGGAGCATTAACTTTTGGCAAATTGTAAAACACCAATTTATCTGCTCGTTCCATGTGATCTAACAGAAATGTATTTTCCCTTGATTTCTCGTACTTCATTGCATCTACTGCTAACAGAGAACTTTCATTTCCACTGTTTCCACATTTAATTTAATTTCATTAATTTCATTTCATTTCCATTTTATGGGTGGCTTTCCAGGGTTCTGCAAAATGGGGGAAATCGCATATTTTCAGCAATTAATATATAGAATTATAGATGTGTAATGGTGTATTAGGGGGGTGTTGATAAACAAGAGTTTCTGAAATGTTTTCTCCTAGGTGTTCTGAGTGACGTCAGATGGATGAAGAGAGCGAAGCTAGAGTTGTTTATGATGTCACTCAGAACTCTGAGGTGAAACCCATCCCCATAATACCCATCTATAATTTTATGTTATGCACAGTCCCCAAAATCATTTGCTCTTGCTTTCAACTGCTATGCAGTGGCAGAGGTGCCACACCTAACATGGCCTGTGTTATGTATCCCTGTACCATAGGTAAGAAGAACCTTATCTGTCATGCTTGGCCACCCCCGCCGCCTTTGCTGCCTTCCTTCACCCTTCTGCAGCTTGAAAGCAGAAAGGCAGAGCTGTGCTGCGAGCCTCTTAAAGAGCCCTGCCAGCCTGGCCCGGGAGGCCTTGATCACTTAATACCAGTGGGTAACATGTTTTGCTATCAACTGTTGCTATGTCACAGCAGTAATTTATGAAACTTAGTAACTGAAATAAATGAGAGAGACTCTAAATGGAACCATACATAACAAAAGTATAATGCACAGAAATTCTCTTAATACGAGGTTTATGTTATTAAATATTGCCACCATACGGCGTACTGTTCTAGGAATGCCACCGTTTTAACTTGACTAGAATAGATGTCTTCAGCCTTTAAATGGGAAAAGATAAAATATCAACATCACAAAAAAATGATGGGCGGAGTATTGAAACTTTTCAAACACTCACTCCCAGTCAGAGATCTGGGTTTAAGCCATCATTATTTTGCTCGCCACGTCACCCCAGTTTGGACCCAATCATATGCCAATCAGTCGGTTCCCCATGGGAACAGTTCAGCCCGAACTGCCAAGCCATAGTTACAAATGGCAAGAGATTCAATTAGGACAACAGGAAAGAAGAACAAATAAAAGTAGTACCTTAATCACAGCGGGATCAGAGGAACGGCAGCAATAAAGCTGAGGCAATCAGTAATTGGTCCATGCTCCCGTCGAAAGAAGAGGAAGTGAAGACGGCACATGCTAGGCAACTAGAAGGCAACAAATAAGAGTGAAAATGAAGCCAACTAATGTTAAGCAATGGGCAGGCTCCTAGCCCCTTGTGTATACAATACCTCTTGCAAGTGACACGCATGCTTTTTTCTCTGGCGAGTCCTAAACATAGGCCTTCCTGCTTTTGTGAGATGTTCATTATGAGGTAGGTAAAGTCAGCAACCACTAGATGGTGCCAGATGCTGGAGCATCCTCCAGTGTGTCCAAGGATATTGTTTTTAATTCGAATAAAATTTGAAAGAGACACTCAAAGTAAACTTTATTCAGATTTTAGAAGGAAATCAATAAAAGCACAGCAAACCAAGTGCATACATTTAAAAGTCTCACCCATCGCCAACATAAAGTGTTGCTATGACATAAAATCAACAGGGGACACTCATGCTACTAGCCAATCACATAGAGGACCCGCATGACATTTGTGATCTGGCCCCAGAAAGGCTTCTGGTAAGCGTTGGTGCCGTAGTTCTGCCGCTGGGCTGCCACAGACAAAATCTGTAGTCATTTGGCCCTTTGTTTTGTACATAAGGCCCCCTTTCACGCTAGTTAGCGTGAAAGGGGTGGGCAGTGGGTGTTGCGGCGGGCATTCCACCGCAACGCCCATTCATTTTGATGCTGCCCCCTATGTACAAGGGTGGCAGACATGGGAGGCAGTGCCAAAATAAGACCAGGTAAAAAATGGTCCTAAGATGGCAAAACGAGGAGAAATGCATTATTTCTCCTCGTTTTTGCTTTTTCCATGTGTGCTGTCTTGTGCAGCACACATGGAAAAAGCAAAATGCCATTGTTTATGTGTAGGAAGGTGTCCCTTAGAGCACATTAACAAACTTTTTTAAAAATGCCGTTTGGTGACTTTCATGTGTGCTGCATGAACAGCACACATGAAAGTGACAGGATGACATTTCAGGAGTGTTTTTGTGCAGGAAGGGACACCTTCCTTCACATAAACAATCCTCCCCTGCACGCAGACACCCTTGCACCGCGTTGCAAGGGTGCCTGTGTTGGCGCTAAGTTGCTAAACTTAGTGCTATCGCAGGGGGAAACGCAAGGCTGCACCACATTCTTGTAAATATGGTGCAGCCTTGCGTTTCAGAAGAGGAGGAGAGAGGCGTGAATCAGGAAGGCTAGCGCCTCTCTCCTCCACTTTGTAAATATCCCCCTAAATTTTAGGCAGTTGCAGAGGAAGTGAAATCTGCATTTAGATTGTATTTCACAGACACAGATGCATAAATTGTGGCTTCTGACAGTGACTATAAAAAGAAACATTTATTTTCCTCTTAAAAACTAATTTTAAAAAAGATTTGAAGAACCCCCAACACAATTATAAGGTTTACATGCGGTTTTCCCTCAGGCTGAAAAAGTGGATTAAAGTTTATACTTGCTGTCGCACAAATGTGAGTTTAAATCATTTAAATCAGTTTTGATGGATTAAAAGTAAAGCAGTTATCTCTTTGCTGAACACCTGCTTGTTTACAGGACAAAGACACAAGGGTTCACTGGGTAAAATGTAAGCAAGTCTCTAATGCCTAATTAAAAAGATGCATCGCTGTCGGCATTTTGGCTGTTCCATGTCTTGCATGCGTCGACTTCTCAGGGGTATTTAGTTTTAAAAAATATATAATTACAACCCATAGCATGCCTCTCTGTACACAGAGCCTCACTTTTGTAAACAGTGTCTGTGGCGACAGACTGTTTATTACATTAAAACCACTTGACGATTAAATAATAAGGATAGACTTCAACCACTGAGGCCTAAAGAGAGATTGAAAGTGTGTCAAGTTCAGAGTTTTCAAGCAAATGATGAAACGTCTTCAATGACTCCCGCTCTATTGATGAGTGAACGGGCTCCAAAGGTGGGCTAAAAAACTGTGCAACTTTGCATACACCAACTTTTAAAACAATGCCAAATTCATGGACTTCTCAAACTTGGAGAACTTTAACAAAGTAGATAAAAAATCTGCTAAAATCCTATTTTCTGTGAGGGGAAAATCCAATAAATCAGACTGTGGTGATGATAGGCCAAAACACATAGCTTTGTAAAGTCAAAACATTGTTTACTGCATTCAACTTGGTCAGAGAAACTGTGCAATATTGAGTTTCAGTTTGATCACGTGTTCTTTCTTCTGTTTACTGCATTGAAGAAAATGTTTAGAAGTGATGTAAATTCTGTGGTTTAGCACAGGGGTGGCTTTAGGGCGCTGGGACGTGTGCAGCTGCACTGGGCGCTGACCTGAAGGGAGGCACTTGTTGTGTCCTGCTGGACACAGTCTAGTGTTTTGACAGCTACTCCCTCGAGGGTTGACCCATACACCCACCCCATACCCATCCAACACAGGCATCACCGGTCAGGGGCCCTGCCAATAAAAGAGCCCGAGTGCACGTACTCGTGGCCAGTCCCAGTAACCTTATACTCAATGTCTGCGTCATTATTCATTATCATGTGTGCCTAGGGCCCACGATGTAACAGCACTGAGCTGGAGGCGTATGGGGGAGAGGGGTGGCACTGTGTTTAGCAATAACTTACAATTTAAAAACAGCTGCTGCAGAGTTGCTTGTGCATCCAGTTTTCAGGCAGCAATAAAAATGTCAAGATAACTCTTTTGATTAATGCTCTTGCTAGAGAGAGAGAGATGGAGTTTTGTCTAGTGGCAGTTTTGACTCGTAATAAAGTAGTGCCGAGTGTCAATATGCCTGCTGCAAAGACCAGATCGGTTTTCCATGCGGCTAGCTGAGTGGATTAATAAAGCCAGCCTTTATCAGTGCTTTAAAACAAGTGTAATGAATGTGAGAGAGAGGCTGTGGAGAGATGAGGGTGTTACTTTTACAGGGTGGTAGAGAGGGAATGCTAGGAGGAGAGGCGTCAAAAAAGATTGTCGCACCGGGCGGCACCAGCATTAATGCCGGCCCTGGTTTAGCACTATGTCCTCCAATTGTTCAGATGGTCGGCGATGGTTTGTTGACATTGGGAATCGTACTTAGAATATATTTGATGCTCGCTAGTTAATTTTGCTTTAAAAATGTGCTCATTCTATAAGGCCTCCCGAATGCCTTTTATCCTTCACAACAGACTTGGGCTGCCACCTGGCCGGTTTCATACACTTTACAATGTGTTCTAGAGCTGCCCCAATGACCTCTGTAAACAAAGAAAGAAAGGCCATGTTAAAAATGAATGCAAACAATGTCATATAAAGTTCTATATAAGAATCAGGTCTGGGCCTTTGCAGAAGTTTAAAATGTGAAGAGAGGGCCGAATTTTTTCTCTGGGGAAGGTGGCAACCCTACACAGGACCCCATGCAAGTGAAAGGAGATAGGACCTGTTTCTCCTGATAAGAAAGAAGGTATATAAAGCAAAGTTTATTCCCAGAAGGTATATGGCATGTTTAAAGACTCATAAGAGATTAAACAAATTGCAGAGGAACTGGGCATTCCCCATTCACACTAATGAGCAGGTGTCTAGCTCTTGTTGTTGTAAGAATGTGAGAAGGCTTTGAGAAGTAGATGCAGTGGGGTATGGTAAAAAGGCTCATTTCACTAAAACTGCAGTTCTCACTTGTCTACGCCAGTTTCAAAATAAGGCTACGCTTAGTTGGACAGCCAGGCTAAATGTGCAATGTACAACACTGAAATACAAAATGACTGCATTTAAAATGCATGTCAATGTGCAATAATTCAAAGGGTTTAGTAGTGCTTTGAGCAGTCATAAAAACGACTTCACACAAGTTAATACCAGCTCTCATATTACCAACAATGTTTTTATCTTCGACGGCAAGTTCTATAGGCAGAATCAAGGAACTGCCATGGGGACATCATTCGCACCAACATACGCAAATCTAACAATGGGCTTTTGGGAGGCACAATGCCTGTGGTCAGAAAGTAACAATATCAACTTGGAGAGGGTGGTGCTGTGGGTCCGCTATATCGATAAACTCTTACTCATATGGGAGGGAAAGGAGGACGATCGGAAGGATTTTTTTATCATCAATTAAGAACAATTCTCTTAACCTACAGTTTACATATACATATAGTAGGAACTCTGTTGACTACCTAGATATACGGATCTCCATTGAGAATGAGAAAATAAGCACCACCCTCTTCCATAAGACCACATCGTACAACAGCATTCTATCAGCAAACAGCGCACACCCAAAAGCCCTAAAATGGAACATCCCGTACGGAGTGTTCATACGGGCTCACAGGAATTGCTCCGAGGAGGGGGGAGTACGCAAGACAATGATGTTTGATCGATTCCTGAGGAGAGGATATCCAGTCAAGGTCTTGGAAAATGCATGGTTAAGGGCCACCAATCAAAAGAGAGAGGATTTACTGTTGCCCTAAAGCACTGTGACACCAACCGAATCAACTGTTGAAACAACGAGGTTTATCACGGACTTTAATAGATCAAATACCAGAGTCAAACAAGTAATAAAACAAGTAATAAAACAAGTAATAAACAAACATTGGACTATTTTAAAGAAAGACCGTTCATCACAGAACATGCAAATATTACTTACAGAAAGGTACACTTTTTGGGTGACTTGCTTACACAAAGTTACTTTATCAACAGAAATGCCCAAAAAAACACTTGGATATCTCAAAAGGGGTTCGTGAAATGCCCCAAATGCAAAGCTTGTAATTATGGCCGCAATACGGTGGAAATATCAACTATCAAAGGTTTTAAGAAACCCATCAAAGAGAGGATCACATACTGTATTTTATCTGCTGGAGTGTGGATGCGGGCAACGCTATGTTGGAAGCACTGTTAACAAACTTAAATTACGCATCCTCCAGCATTTGCGGGCTCTCTTTTACACATTTCACACTGTTCTGCTGTCCCGACTTTGCTCCTATTTTTGCATTCCTTTCTATCTTTTTGCACATCTCTCATGAGCTGGTCCTCTGTCGGTCCGCCCTCCTTTTCAAATTTTTCCACTTTGTTAAACATCTCCCACTATCCTTTTCCTCTGTCTTGCACACTATCCTCTTCTCTCCAATTTCTCCTATCTGCACCTTTCCCTCACCTTTTACACATCTTTTACCAGTCTGCTCAAGTCTTGAATGTTGTTCCCGCTTCTGTTCGTTTAGCTATCCTTTCCATCCCCTTTAAACGCCTCCCACCATCATGCGCCTTTCCCGTCCACACTGTTCCCCCAACAAACTACATTACCTTTAGGTAATTTCTCAAATTTAGGGCCCGAATGCCACTCTGATGGGTTTTGGAGCACCAAGTCATTAAAGCATATTAAAAAATCAAGTGGCAATGAAAAGAAGAAACTGCAGGAAGGTCATGAGTTATAGCATGGATAGGAGTGAGGCAGCAGTGCCCACCACGTTACGAATTCTTTGCACGGATATTATTTGCTTTCACAAATGAATGTTTCTCCGAAAAGGGTACCTTGCTTTCTCGTCTGTTCTTTTATTGAAAAGGGTTTATGTACTTAAATTAAAAACATGCATTCACCGAGTTTATTTTTGACCAAATAATTGTGTCCTTTTAGTACTGGCTCGATATGAATTGTTTCATTTCGGTACTCTGGTGTGGGTGCTCCCAATTAAAGGCAGCCATTTTTGTCTTTATATGGCTGTCTATCAAAGTCCACCATTTGAGCCGATTAGAATTGCCCGAAGGAAGAAAATTGACCTCGAGAAGATGGGCTTAGAGTCAGATCTGTCAAGTAGTGGGTGGGAGTTTCTAGTTTTCGCTCTTTCCAATACTTTTCTCCGAGAGTGTGCAATTTTCCGCTCTTGTAATTGTACAAGACTTAGTTGTTTTGGTTCCTCCTGTGCTTGCTCTACACCATGTCATTGTCATGTGGTTTCATGAACTACTTCTGTTCAGAAATGTCAGGAGTGAAATCATCCATTAGGTGCACAAGACATCTATTCGAACTCTATAGCGTGATGGCAGTCTTTAATATTTAATATCCATCTCCAAGATCTGCATTGACTTTCCCTAAAGTTTTGTGATCCATTCAATTCGGTCTTAGCAACATAGTGAGCATTTCAATGCTTTGGCCGCAAGATAAAACAAGCAATGGCAAGGCCAATAGGTCTCGCCTTTTGGACCTTATAAGTGCTTAGCCATGCAACAGTTGATGTTGTTGCACCAAGGATATTGTGCTGCATAACTAAACACTTACAAGGTCCCAAAGGCGAGACCTAGTGGCTATGCCAGTGCTTGTTAAGGACTTGTGCCCTGGTTAACACATTTTATACAATGCGTGCTGCTCATCATTTTAAATGTCTTCTTTTATAAACAAAATGCACTCAGTGGTCATCCAAAACTGCTCATTTCAAGGAAACCTGTTAAGAAAACTCGCAATGTGCATTTTACAAATTACAGCCTCCAATAGCCAGAATGTATGAATCCAATATGAACATACACCCAGAAAGATTAAAATCTCTCCCTGCCCTAATAGCACATCGCGTTTAAAAGAAGCACACCGCTGCCTTTCCAAGGGTAATATTCCAGTAATTCCATTTCAAGCACGTAGTGAGTGCGCGCTAAATACATGCAACCCCGAGAGAATCCATCAAAACAAATGTTCCTGCAGGGGCCTCTTTTCTTCAAGAAGGTACGAAAACAGCTAATAGCAAAAGAAGTCATGGGTGCAGCTTAATGTTCAAAGTTTCATTTTGTTCAGCACGCCTGTCGAATAAGGATAAATTACTCCTTCATTTTCCTTATCCAAATGACATCCTTGCGCTGCTGAAAGATGCTTTTCCTTAAATAACATTTTTATCCTGTTGTGCCAGTAATTCTGCAAATTATGGCTGCTTAACTCCAGTGTGTTCTGGTCGCCTAGACTCAATTAGAGTCTTCGTCCTCCACCGCCAAACAATATCGTGGTGCCCAGCTCCCAAATATTGTAGAGATCAATGAGGGAACTGGAATGCAAGGAAAGAAGGCCCCACAGGAGAACACGTGGGCTCTCCACGCCGAGCGCTCCGACACAACAGCCTCCACTTGTATGTATGTATGTATGTATGTATAGATAGATAGATAAATAGACAGACAAACAGACAGATAGATTTTTTTTCCACCGAAAAAACAAAGTTTAAATTGACTTTATGGTAATAAGATCTTAGCTCATGTAAAAAAAAAAAAAACCATAACCAGCAGACTGGACTACGGAAACGCCCTCTACGCCGGGATCAGCAGATCTTTGCTCCGCAAACTCCAGACCATACATAACAATGCAGCCAGACTCGTCCTCATCCCTCGACACAAACACATCACCCAGCACCTGCAAGACCTCCACTGGCTCCCCGTCGAGACGAGAGTTTCCTTCAAAATACTCACCCACGCCTACAAATGCCTCCACAACACCGGACCCCAATATCGCAACAAAAGAATCTCCTTCCACACACCCAAGAGAAACCTCCGATTCGCCGACCTCGCCCTTGCCGAATCCCCGCGCATCCGCAGAGCCAGAACGGGTGGAAGAGCCTTCTCCTACATCGCGGCAAAGACCTGAAACGTGCCCCCGAACAACATCAGACGCGCCTCTACTCTGCACATCTTCAGGAAA
The DNA here is from genome assembly GCF_964204655.1 of Triturus cristatus. Taxonomy (NCBI): domain Eukaryota; kingdom Metazoa; phylum Chordata; class Amphibia; order Caudata; family Salamandridae; genus Triturus; species Triturus cristatus. The sequence goes on from NC_140592.1 coordinate 48,723,123, forward strand.
ACCCTCAAGACCTGGCTCTTCGACTGACCGAAGCTACTCCCCCCACCCCCAGCGCCTTGAGACCTTCACGGGTGAGTAGCTCGATTCACAATTCCCTGATTGATTGATAAATTCACTGAAAAACCAGAGGTAAAAGTGACGTTACAGTTAGGTATTGATATAACATTAAATTTAATGCATGAAAACCTATAATGATACTTGAATTCACCAGTTTTATATTACAAAGCCTACTATAACTTTGGCCCCACCATCCATTGCTTATGACCTCATATACTACATCACTCATGACATTTAAATGACAACATTGATGACATCTTGAGTTTCGCTTGCCCTTCATTGTTTGTGTGCTCCCCAACTCTTCCCGCCAGCCCTCCACTGTCCATGTACTTTCCCAGCCCCTCTCGCCTGCCCTCCCCTGTTCATGTGCTGCCCTCCCCCTCCCGCCGGCACTCCATTGCAGATTGCTGCTGCAGCCCCTCCCAACCATTCTCCTTTGTCACCTTGCTACCACACCTCCTGCAACCAGTCCTCCATTGTCTGTGTGCTTCCCCAGCCACTCACGCCGGCCCTCCATTGACAGCTTGCTACTCCAGCCATTTCTGCAGGCCCATCAGTGTCAGTTTGCAGCTGCAGCCCCTCCCACTTCCTCTCCATTGTCTGTGTGGTCCCTCCGTTCCCTCGCTGGCCCTCCGTTGCCGGCGTGCTGACCCAGACCTTTACACCTGCTCTCCATTGTCTGCTTGCCAACCCAGACTCACCTACCGGCCCGCCATCATCTGTGTGCCCCCCCAACCCATTCTGCCCACCATCAGTTACTCATCTGGTCCCCCAAACCCTCCCACCATCCTGCCATCAGACCATCCTGTACTCCCATCTCCTCCCATCAGACCTCTGTTGTCCGTGTGCTCACCCAGCCGCTGATGCCCACCCGTTGTGGTCAGCTTCCTGACTCAGCCCCTCCGTCCCACCTTTCTTTGTCATCTTGCTGCACCAACCCCTCCTGATGATCTTCCATTCTCACATAGCTATCTTAGACTCTTCTACCAACCCTCTGTTGTCTATGTGCTCTCCCATCCCCACTCCTCTGTTGTCTATGTGCTCTCCCATCCCCACTCGCCACTCCTTTGTTGTCTATGTTCTCTCCCATCCCCAATCGCCACTCCTTTGTTGTCTATGTGCTCTCCCATCCCCACTCGCCACTCCTCTGTTGTCTATGTGCTCTCCCATCCCTACTCGCCACTCCTCTGTTGTGTATGTGCTTGCCCATCCCCACTCGCCACTCCTCTGTTGTCTATGTGCTCTCCCATCCCCACTCGCCACTCCTCTGTTGTCTATGTGCTCTCCCATCCCCACTCGCCACTCCTCTGTTGTCTACGTGCTCGCCCATCTCCACTCGCCATTCCTCTGTTGTCTATGTGCTCCCCCATCCGCACTCGCCACTCCTCTGTTGTCTATGTGCTCTCCCATCCCCACTCGCCACTCCTCTGTTGTCTACATGCTCTCCCATCCCCACTCGCTACTCCTCTGTTGTCTATGTGCTCTCCCATCCCCACTCGCCACTCCTCTGTTGTCTACATGCTCTCCCATCCCCACTCGCTACTCCTCTGTTGTCTATGTGCTCTCCCATCCCCACTCGCCACTCCTCTGTTGTCTATGTGCTCTCCCATCCCCACTCGCCACTCCTCTGTTGTCTACGTGCTCGCCCATCTCCACTCGCCATTCCTCTGTTGTCTATGTGCTCCCCCATCCGCACTCGCCACTCCTCTGTTGTCTATGTGCTCTCCCATCCCCACTCGCCACTCCTCTGTTGTCTATGTGCTCTCCCATCCCCACTCGCCACTCCTCTGTTGTCTATGTGCTCTCCCATCCCCACTCGCCACTCCTCTGTTGTCTACGTGCTCGCCCATCTCCACTCGCCATTCCTCTGTTGTCTATGTGCTCCCCCATCCGCACTCGCCACTCCTCTGTTGTCTATGTGCTCTCCCATCCCCACTCGCCTTTCCTCTGTTGTCTACATGCTCTCCCATCCCCACTCGCTACTCCTCTGTTGTCTATGTGCTCTCCCATCCCCACTCGCCACTCCTCTGTTGTCTACATGCTCTCCCATCCCCACTCGCTACTCCTCTGTTGTCTATGTGCTCTCCCATCCCCACTCGCCACTCCTCTGTTGTCTATGTGCTCTCCCATCCCCACTCGCCACTCCTCTGTTGTCTACGTGCTCGCCCATCTCCACTCGCCATTCCTCTGTTGTCTATGTGCTCCCCCATCCGCACTCGCCACTCCTCTGTTGTCTATGTGCTCTCCCATCCCCACTCGCCACTCCTCTGTTGTCTACATGCTCTCCCATCCCCACTCGCTACTCCTCTGTTGTCTATGTACTCTCCCATCCCCACTCGCCACTCCTCTGTTGTCTTTGTGCTACCTGACCCCTCCCACCCGCCCTCCATTGTGAGCTTGTACTGCCCTAACAGCTCCCATTGAACCTCGGTTGTCAGTTTGCTGCCCCAGCCCCGCCTACCTGTTCTGGGCAAAATTACAATAAAAATGTTCTTCATAACGAGGAAAAATTGGCATGAGGATCTAAACAGTGAGGGATATTAAAAGATCAAAAAATTTTGTAAAAAAGATTTTTGGGCATGAGATATTAGAAATGACCAACATCCAGAATGAGATTAGTGTAATAGAAAGTTACCTTGTGCATAACAAAGACAACCACACTTACAGCTGTCAATTGTGATGATATTTCGCTGGAAAAGAATGCGATATCCTGATGAAGGTGATCCAGCACAAAAGCCGGGGGAAATAGAAAGAGTACAACTATCCTCTCTGCGTCGCAGATCTGCCGTCACACTAACTCATTTACACACGCATTCATTGGTGGGGCCCATAACACCAACACTCATACGTCTCTTTCTCACGAGTCTGCACACAGGAGGGATGATAGAATTCTTACGCTTGACATGTGGGGGAACACCTTATAACCTATAGGGAGAGAAGAGTTATTTTACAAATATACATTAGCATTCATCGCCTATAGATCCCTAATCCTAAACATCAAGGCACTCCACCCACTTGGTCGACGGACCAATTAGTTGGATTGGTTGATGGTGATTTAGAACCAGCTAAAACACATTTAAGACTCAGAATCCTTATTTCCCTTAATGAAAAGCCACAAACTCATATTTTCTTGTTAATCAATATTTGTTTATCTATATTTTCATAATGATTTATATTTCCATTTGTTTCGTCAAAAGTTTAGAATTTCTAGATCAATTTAAGTAAATCGCAGAACATCATATTTACCTAATCTGGCTATCTGGGGTCCTCTAATTCATTGGCTCTGCATAATCAAATTTGTCGTAAATTGTCCGAATAAAGCAGGCCAAGGCTCAAAGTCCAAAGTCCTCTGCTCAGCACGTTACAGTCCCAAATGTTATCAAAGGACCAGAAATCGTGCAAGAATCTATCATAACCTGTGGATTTGGAGAAAGTTTGCAGGCATCAAGCAGTCAGGCAGCATCTGGACCATCAGGAAAAGGCGTCGCTCCCCTCTCTATTCTACTACCCTTTTTATAATAATATCAGGTTAAGAAGATACATTTTTAGGCCTAGAACAGTGGTGATTGGCTGGTTGGGACCGTCCGATTCTTATTCCCAGCGCCTGAGTTCAGTCCGAGTTGTGAGGTCACAAGTTCACATTAGTATCGGCCGGTCTGTTGAATTCTTGACTGTTCCCTTATCTTGGCAGACCACCAAACTGTTATCGTTGACCGGGAACATGATGTATAAAGGTTGCTAAGAAGTTCACGATTCCATTCGGACATGCGTAGTTGACTCCACGCTTCACGAGACGGTGGCCACTTCTGGGTACGGTGTCAGCGGCCATTTTGGATTAGGCCCAGATGTCAACTTAAGCAAAACAAACACAAAAGAATGATTAATATATAAAATTGATGATTCTAATGTTAACCCCTTACTAATCCCTTTATGTGTTTGTATTTATCTAGCATATAGCGACATTTAAAGCAATTATAGTCGATCCTCCACGAAGATGCAAACATCACAAAGCAATATATCATGCAATATATCATGCAATATACAATTACCACATATACTATTGTTAATATGCGTACAGATTTTAGTTACATGAGTTATTAAGCCATGCAAATAGCAGTCTCCCACGTGTAACTTGGTTTTAATAATGTTGATCAATATACATGCAGCACTCGTTTAATAATATTATAATTAATAGATTATCTAATTAGTATTTCCATGCAAAATAGAGGAGGTATACATTTTGTACTACCTGCTCCATCAAAGTCTAGAATTTTCCGGGCAGACACTATATATTCATAGTCAACATTTAAATGAAGAACTGATGCCCATCATTTACTATTGTCTCTTCTAAGTTTAAATAATTAAGGGTGTCAATGAGGAATCTGCTTGGTTAGGTCTTTATTAAATCTGCTGTATCTGCAAATGCAATAATATTGGATGAATTAAGGTTTTCAGTTTTTGAAATATTGATAATAAGAAATATATGTAGACTTAAGAAAATATAAGGGGCTGTCAAATTGATGGTTTGGAAGCATTTCTTGAAGTGACTAAGATAGGTATTCAATATTATAGTTGGATTACCGTTTCTACCTATATAGAAACTAGATTATTTTAGCTAACCCTACTGTATATGACAGTAAGCAACGTTTTGGGACCCTACCTGTTTCCTGACCCTCGTTTCAAGGATCGCCAGATTGTATTTCACCAATTTCTCTCTTTTTGGAAAGTGACCTCACAAGGAGTGCATCAGAGAAAATCAAACCCTGTGAACCGGCTCGTTTTTCTCAGTCTGTCAACTTAAGCCAAACTGTAAAGTGTAAAACCAAAGGGGATGATGGACAGAGTGTTCAACATTGCAAGCACTCAGACGTGGGTCCCGTGTACTCCATGTCACTGGAATCCAGCTAACCTGGCTGAAGAGGGGTGAAACCCCGAAACCGGTCCTAGGATGCTTGTTTCCAGTCCAAGGAGGACCTGGCTTGGCAGTTCGGGCTGGACTGTTCCCATGATGCACAGGGTCAAGACTGATTTGCATATGGCTGGGTTCAAACTGGAATGGCATGGTGAGCAAAAAACAATGGATTTAGGCCCAGATCTCTGTACTGGGGTGAATGTATGACATTGTTCTGCATTCTGTCCATCAACTGTTGTTTTTGCATTTGTCACCCCGAGTGGGACGATCTCTGTACTGGGGTGAATGTATGACATTGTTCTGCATTCTGTCCATCAACTGTTGTTTTTGCATTTGTCACCCCGAGTGGGACGGGTATGCCCAGACGTGGGTCTCGTGCTCTCCATGCCACTGGAATCAAGCTATCCTGGCAAAAGGGGTGAAACCCCGAAACCGGTCCTAGGATGCTTGTTTCCAGTCCAGGGAGGACCTGGCTTGGCAGTTCGGGCTGGACTGTTCCCATGAGGCACAGGGTCAAGACTGATTTGCATATGGCTGGGTTCAAACTGGAATGGCATGGTGAGTAAACAAACGATGGATTTAGGCCCTGATCTCTGTGCTGGGGTGAATGTATGACATTGTTCTGCATTCTGTCCATCAACTGTTGTTTTTGCATTTGTCACCCCGAGTGGGACGGGTATGCCCAGACGTGGGTCTCGTGCTCTCCATGCCACTGGAATCAAGCTATCCTGGCAAAAGGGGTGAAACCCCGAAACCGGTCCTAGGATGCTTGTTTCCAGTCCAGGGAGGACCTGGCTTGGCAGTTCGGGCTGGACTGTTCCCATGAGGCACAGGGTCAAGACTGATTTGCATATGGCTGGGTTCAAACTGGAATGGCATGGTGAGCAAACAAACGATGGATTTAGGCCCAGATCTCTGTACTGGGGTGAATGTATGACATTGTTCTGCATTCTGTCCATCAACTGTTGTTTTTACAACTGTAAAGTGCAGCATACTGTTTCTTTTACATTCTGGTTCATAGTTACAACCTAATATTTTGAAGTCAGCCTGTGACACCACCAATTTGTGACCATGATTAAAAAGTATGCACAGGCTATCAAGCAACCTCCTAGTTTCTTATCCCACCTCGGTCCACCCCAACCAGAGTTTAAAAAATGCAATGTCATTTTCAAAAATTATATAGCTGCTTTGAGTGGTCAAATTTTAGCGTGAATATAAATACAGTTTTATTAATATGTGCCTTGGACAAGAAGGGCCAGCATATTTAAAATTGTTTGCCAATAGCAATCTCTCAACAGGACAATTCCATTCTTCCTGCCAAATTGTAGTAACAGAGTCCAACTAGGTCTGTGTACTTTACTTTGTTCAAGCCACGTACTACAGGAGAGGCTGGCCAGTTCCCCAGCAAGCCACAGACTACAGGAGAGGCTGGTCAGTTCCCCAGCAAGCCACAGACTACAGGAGAGGCTGTCCAGAGGTGGATCTGCCTGGCAGGGGACTTGGATGAAGTAAGTACCGCGTGAAATTCTGTTCTTTCTTCAGTGGTCCTCCCCTTTTTTTAACATAATTATGACTTAGCGGGACGATGAACTTTTGAGTAATCCTCCCGTTTCTTTTAAATTGCAGTTGTTCTGTAGTCCCGCCACCCGTCCGTATGCCTAAGGAGCGTTGTTTCTTACAAATACACGTAAGCCCTGTTTGTTCTTCATGTTGACTTCCAAAGTGGGGTGTTTGTACCATTTTACTATTGGTGCTTTCTCTACACATTTGGTTTACCAGTATATGGTTTTGAGTAAATTCTTTTGTCACCTAATATTTAATTGAACGATAGAAATGATGAAAAGATCCATTTCTATTGATGAATACATAGAGATTAGCATACAATGTTTGTTTCTCTCGTTCTGTTTTCATTTAAAAGACAGTGAGACATTGATTTATGTCACCGTCTGTTTAAACTTAATAATTTTGTAAGAATGTGCATTTGTGCTCCCCCACAATTTTTTCGGTATCTCCTCTAGTGTTTGAGATGGGTATCTCGAACAATGATCTGGTTTTAACAATATATATATGTACTACACGTTTATGTTGTTTTTTTACAGACACTTCAAGGCTTTTGGGAAATTCTCGAAGGCTTCTGCTAAAACCGTGAGTTAATTCGGTTTTGTCTTTCACCTGAGGTTAGGGTAAGCCTTAGTGAGCTTATACCGCCCAGGTGACTGTGTGTTTAATAGGTCCTGAAGAAAGCTTCGTGCAATGACGTCTAGAAGCTGAAACATGTCGACCCAATTATAATAGGATATATCTGACCAAGTTAATGTCAGTTGAAATTATCCGCTTCTACATTTGTTTTTAAACAGTACCAGGTTCGTCGCCATTAAAATTTCTTGTGGTCGAATCCTGTGCACTTTTTAATTGACACTATTCATACTGTGCACTCATCACATTGAATTTATTTTTTCTGGTTGGTTATTTCTGCTCTGTTGTAAAAAAACGTTGAAGCACACCAGAGGTGCAGTAGGCACCTCTGGTGGAACCCTATGATGAAGCATGTCATCAACCAGGTTGGTGAGTGAGGGTTCATTTTATAAACCAGATGGATTTGTTTAGGGCACTTTGACACATTGTGAGTTCTTTTTCTTTGGACTCCTTACATATATCTTTTTCTCGTTTTCTCCTTCGTATACACTCTTTTGTTGTTCAGTTCCTCAGCCAGCCAGCATTCTAACTGACCGGACAGGGAACCTCCATGGCAACCTGTGGAATGCAGGGTGTCAATAGTTTCCAGACAGGAACTGTTGTCTTATTATTGTTTTTTTTTTTAAATAATTATTTTTATTAAACATACATCGGTTCAATCAGACATTACAGAGGGTCAGCAAAGGTGTACAGTGCAATAATCACAGGAGGATTACATTAATCAATACATATGAGGGGAATGTCACAGGGTAAGGGGGTCATCTTGTACATCACATCTTGGGGGTACACAGGGTTCTCCACGATAGGTATTCCAGGGACCCCACACACAAGACCACTTTTTGGGGCATCCCCTTGCCAGGTAAACTGTCTTCTCCGTGAACATACACCAGTCTAGGTTTCTTTCCCAGGCTTCTAGCGTAGGAGGGTGAGCTGCTCCCCATAGTTGAGCAATATCCCTCTTTGCTATTATGAACCCTAGAGTAGCTCACTGCATCTGGTGAGTGTTTAAGTCTGTGGGTTCCCAGATATTAAGAAGGCATCGTCGCACCTCCGGGAGGAGGCGGACCCACAACACCGTGTTGATAATGTCATGTATTTTAAGCCAGAAAGAACTGATCTGTGGACACTCCCAAACTGTGTGCATGAACGTCCCTACCTGACCGCAGCGCCGTTTACAGTCCCCATTTTCCGACCACCCCATGTATACCAATCTGGGCCACCTAATGTATATTCTATGGAGGATCTTAAGCTGCACCAGCCTCAGACGCCCCGGAATCGCAATCACTCTAGGGGAAGACACTGCCGTCTGCCAGTCCTCATCGTCCAACTCCACCCCGTCCTGCATCCATTTCTCTCGCAACAAGTGGAGGGGATCAACCACATGATTAATTAACTTCCTGTAGATCAAAGAAATAGTTTTTTCAAGAAGGTGACCGTCTAAAATCCTATCCTTCAACGGGGAGGCTTCCGGAAGGACAACCCCCTTAGGTAGAGAGGACTGGAGTGAGTGGCGGACCTGCAAGTAGCGGAAGTGTTCAGTGTCTGCCAAATCAAATTCCATCTGGAGCGTACTAAAGGATTTGACGCCTCTGCCCCCCCAAACGTCTTTAATATACGTGATACCGATGAGATCCCATTTGTCAAACCCCTTTGATCTCCACAAGTCACCCAGTGTCTCAGAGTCCCAAAGTGGGGTTGCCGATGTCAGTCTTTCCATCCGAGGGAGCTAATTGCGTCGTTCCAGATCTGGACGGAATGTTTGGTCGGGCCAGTCAAAGTGTATCTCCTCGGCCGGGAGTACAATGCTCTTTTGTTTTTACCTCCTGGGAGAAGCCACTTATCCAAGGCATAGCCGGGGTCGTCTGTACGACCATATGTGCTATGATTAATGACTGCTAAATGGGCTGCCCAATAGTACTTCTTGATATCCGGGAGGCTGATGCCTCCGTCATACCAGTTTAGCGTCAATTTATTCAGGGCAATTCGAGGTTTACCGTCCCACAGTAGGTCCCTCTGTAGGCCTTCAATCTCTTTAAAGTAACACGCTGGAACTGGGTCAAGAGTATTCTGCAGGACGTAAAGGAATCTAGGCAAGGACATCATTTTGAACAGGGCGGCCCTGCCTAAGAGAGAAGGGGGGAGTGACTTCCAGTTGGCTATCTCATTTTTAAGCTTACTGAGGGGAGGGGGGGGGGGGAGAAGGTTTTGGGCATAACGAGTCGAGGAATCTATGGAGATAAAAATTCCCAAGTATTTAAAGCCAGTGGTGTTAATTTGTATTGGACAGTGTCCGGGAAGGACGGGTGAGTGTCCCCTCAGAACAAACAAAGGGGATTTACCCCAGTTGATGGTGAACCCAGAGTGTCTGTCGAACACAGCAAGAATATCTAAAACTACTATGAGCTATTTCTTGGGGGAGGCCAAATAGAGCAGTATATCATTGGCACAGAGTGAAATGCGGTCCTACCAGCCGGGTGACCACTTCAGTCCACGTATCATTGGGTCCCAGCAGATCCAGGCTACAAGGGGCTCGAGAGCCAGGGCAAAAAGGAGAGGCGAGAGCGGGCAACATTGACGAGTCCCCCGACTAAGTTGGAACACAGCTGACAATTTATTATTCACCACCATTTGAGCTAAGGGTTCATTGTACAGGAGACGTACCCATTTGATGTAGGCTGGGCAAAATCCCATCTTTGCCCAAACCGCCCAAAGGTAGGGACATTCGATGGTGTCAAACACCATTGTCGCGTCTAAGAACACAATCACTGACGGCTCTAGGAGGGTATGCACTCTATCTATAACCCCATGAACTGTACGCAAATTTAAAGCAGTATTTCTGTGTGGCATAAAGCCGGATTTGTTCTGGATGCACTAAACCACTAATTACCTTAACCAAGCGGTTGGCCAAGAGCTTAGCTAAGATTTTAGGCTCAGCATTCAGAAGGGATATTGGCCGATAGGTGGCACAGTCTGTTTTGGGTTTCCCTTCGTTATGAATGATTACTATGGTGGCTATTCTCTGGTCCCTGGGCAATGATCCCACTTCCATAGATTCCACGAACATAGATTTTAGGTAAGGGGAGAGTTTATCAGGCCGCAATTTGTACAACTCAATGGGGAGGCCGTTCGAGCCGAGGGCCTTCCCTGAGTTTAAGGAATGGATTGCTTTCGCTATCATCTCATCTATCGTCAATTTGCTGTCCAGAAAGTCACGGCCCTCTAAAGAGAGACGGGGGAGCTTAATGTCTTGTAACAATTCTTGAGAATCTTCCACAGTGTACGACGTTACTGTCGTATAAAAAGTCCGAAAATGACTAGCGAATTTGTCAACGATCTCCTGCGGATCAGTGACAGAGATATCTCCCTCCACTCTAAGATCCGGGACCAGTCTGCTCACATACTCCTGTCCGTCCAGCCACGCAATGAGTTTCCCTGCTTTATCCCTCAGATCGTAGATTCTACCAAGTTGCTCCCTACCCAGAGATTTGGCCCCGTCAGTTACTAGAGCCTTATAATCATGCTGCTTCAGGCTCAGGAGATGCAGCTTCTCTGGTGTCACCCCAGATTCCAGCTCTCCTTCCAAATTATAGATTTCAGCCTCGATGTTAAGAACCTCTTTCTGTTTTTCTTTTTTGTCCCCAGTGATTAATGATAAAGCCTGACCACAAATCACAGTCTTGAATGCTTTCCATAGGGACAGGGGTGAAGAAACGGACCCACACATTATCGGAGAAATAAACATCCATGGCTTCAATAGGATTTTTACAAATTTTCAGGTTACTTAGGTGCCAAGAATTGTTTGGAGCTAATCTCCCTACTATGCACTGGTTAAGGACCATGTGGACCCATATTGGTGAGTGATCGGAGATACCTCTAGCTAGGTGTCTGATCTTGCATATATAAGTGCTTAGTGCAGCTGGAAAAAGGCAGTAATCTAAATGGGAAAGACTGTGGTCAGCCCCTGAATGAAAGGTGTGCTGTACCTGGTCAGGGTGATAAGTTCACCACCCCTCCACCAGGCCCATGGCTTCGAGAGAGTCGGGCAACCAACGGGAAGAGGACCCCAGTTCCCGTGGGGTATGCTGGTCCAGCGTTCCCGATACCACTGCATTGAAGTCCCCCCCGAGGACCAAGAGGCCATCTGGAATGGCGAGGAGGACCGTGCCCAGGTCCGCAAAAGTAGCACTCTGCAGGCCCAGAGGAACATAAATGGACATGAAGGTGATGAGACGGCCCTCCCCCGTTCCCGAAATACCTACATATCTGCCCCGGTCATCTGCCCATGTGGTACTTATGGCAAGGGGGAGCGTGTTTTTCACCATGATGCCCACATCCCTGGAACCAGAGGTAAACCCAGCATGTGCTACCATTTTGTATCCCGCTCTGTGCATAGCTCCACAACGGTTTCCCACCAGGTGTGTCTCCTGGAGCAAGACAATGTCTGGCGCCTGTCGTTTGATATATTGGAGAACTACACTGCGCTTAATTTTATCCCCGAGTCTGTTGACATTCCAACTTAATACTTTAACATTTATATCCCCCATAACACTTGTCATCCAATTAGTAGAAATCTGTACTTCCTATGTGGACAGATTCGGGACCCTCTCTGCAAATGAAACCATTCTTAACACCGATGAAAAAATTACAACCAAATGCCCCCCTCCCAACAGCCCCTCCACCCTGCTGCCCTGCACTCCGGGCGTGAAACTGCCCATCACGAACTTGCACAGTGCCTGTCGCCCTAGCAAAAAACTAAAAGTAGAAGAAAATAGGGGTGTAGTACGCCATTCTCTAACCCCCTTAAGACAAAGTATAAAACCCCAAGGAAAAGTCACATCTCAAAGTCTTGAGTGTCAAATAGCCATGAAAAGTTCCTCTCCGGTCACTGACATGATAGCCTCTCAGTACCTGGCTGAACCCGGAATGGGCTGAGAATGTCCAGACGCACACCAACACACTGCCATGGCTTCTCATCCGGTGGGTTGCAACGATTCCTCATCACTGGAGCGACGGTCGCATGGGCTCCGGGCCTTCCTGCTTTCAATCCAGTCAGCTGCCTCTTCAGGGTGTTCGAAGAACCAGGTTCTTCCCTCCGCCTCGATCCGAAGACGTGCTAGAAACAACATGGAGTACTTCAGACCTTTTTCCCTGAGTTCCTTCTTCACTGCTAGGAAAGATCGCTTCATCTTTTGTACCCTCTGGGTGAAGTCCGGGAAGAAGGTGATGTCTGCATTCTCATAGCAGAGAGGGGCCCTGCCCTCGCGTTCTGGAGAATAACATCCCTGTCCCAGAAGTTCAACACTCTAGCCAGCATAGGGCGCAGAGGGGCCCCTGGCTTTGGGCGCCCCCCCGGAACCCTGTGGGCTCTTTCAATGACGAAGAACTTGCTAAGGCCTTTGGGTTGGAGGTCTTGCAGGATAAGGTCTTCAATAAAGAGATCAGGGGACTGCCCCTCTGCCCGTTCCGGAACTCCCAAAATGCGCAGATCGTTGCGGCGGAGGCGTCCCTTGTAGTCATCAAGCTTCAGTTCTGTAAATTTGAGAAAGTTCTGTAGGCCCGAGACCTCTCCCTGAAGCTGTGTGACGTCGTCCGTCAAGCTGGTTGTAGCGATTTCCACCTGCTTTACTTTCTCGTTAAGTTTGGTGAGATCAGCTCTGATCAAGTTTACTTCAATAGCAATAGTGTCCATTTTGTGTTCAAGGGAGGTCTTGACACTGGTGATAGCTTCCATGACATCTTTCAGGGAGAGTTCCCGGTCCTCGTCTCCCTGGTCCCCAAGGGATGTACCTCTAGACTGACGGCTCTGCATCATGTCCTTGGGCAAAGTGTAACGATCCAGCTTGTTAGACTGCGTCGGTTTAGTCCCACTTATTTCTGTCCATATTGGCTGTGTCTCACCTCACCGGTCACCCACTAGTTCTCAGGTCTCGATTCCGACTGGGCAGATGTGGAGGGGAAGAGCTGCCCCGGCAGGCAGGAGAGACTGGCAGTGGTAGTGCCTGGTCGGTGAAGCAAGGACAAGGGAGGTGTGGGGTGGTAATCGTAAAGCACGTCCAAGTGTCCCTCAAGCACCCACTCCCTGAAACAGCAGACGGCGTTGAGGCGCTGGCGAAAAACGCAAGTCAAGTTGGAACTGTACATCCACTCCGAGTTGCAGGCACAGGTAATAACGCCAACCCCCCTGGCCGGGGAACTGGACTGCACCAAAGGCGATCTTGAGAATTCAGTGTAACTCCACGGTGCTCAGGGGATGAGTCCCCATTCCCATCTGGCCTCACTAGTGCACTAATCAATATGCAGATTGCCCAGTGAGGGGGGGGGAAGGGTTTATTGTCCCCCCCTCCACACTACCATAACAGGATTCCCAGCACCCTACCACACCTCAGGCCTTGCATCGTAGTGTGACGGTATTGTGCCACAGAACAATAGCGTCGCGGCCGCCAGGCTCGATCCCAGTATCACCAAAAGTGCAGGGCAGCAGTGAGCTTTCTCAGCGTTTCCGGTGGTGGGCGCTGTCTGTACCGTTCGCATGCGCCCCGGGAGCGATCCGTCTTCAGGGCTGTTGAGGCAAAGGAAGATGCCAAAATAACGGGGCTGAAAGATACTTTATTGAGTCTTACAATTATAAGGGCCCACGAGTGGCCAACAGCAGTGACGTACCCTGATCGCAGCAGAGCTGGCAAAATGGCCGATACAGTGTTGGCGTCACATAAATACATCTCCGAATGTTCGGAGATGATAGCTCGTGATGGGCAATAAACATAAAGGAAAGACTTATGTGGAAGTCGTTCACTAGGTAACAGCAGTGCTTTAAATGGGCCGGTACTCACCGGTACTGAGTACCGGCACTTCTTAGATTTATCACTCGGAGTACCAGCACTTCTCTACTGCCGAGGAGAGTACCGGTACTCATGAAACGCTGGCGGCCTTTTTTTTTTATAGCTAAGGCACTTCTATAGACCTGTGCCGAACCCAGCTGAACAATTCAGCGTGGGCTCATTTGCAAACCATCTGGGTGTTCACAGACATCGAGGCAGCCCAGTGATAGCGTAATTAAGAAAGCCATGGGAGGTAACCAGGTTCAAACGGCTTTAAGGCGTACCCGATTCTTTTGTTAAGTGTCTGCTTATGTTTGCTTGCCTGTGATTGTTGAGAAAAACGAGAGAAGGGGGGGGGGGGGAGACAATAGAGACACTCTTGGAAGTTATATTAGCGGAAATGTGTGGAATGTTTTGTGGGTGCATGTCTGCTTGTTTCTTTCTGTGACACTCGAGAACATCAAAAATGTATGTTGCACATTTTACAAAACAACGAAAAGTTGAAATATCGCCGCCTTTGGGTTTCGTGTTTTTTGTTATAAGTAAACAAACCTGCTTTGTTCATTGAAAGACATTTCCCATGTGTTTTGGTATGTGCTGCAAGTAGTATGGAAGTCAATAAGTATCGGCATGTCTTGCCCTAAGCCACGCCCCCAAGCACCACCCACTCGCCACATTTAAATGAGTGCCTGCACTATTTAGCCCCCATTTAAAGCACTGGGTAACAGATAGGTTAAAATACATGGACAACAAGGGCCCTCGTCCCAGCCCTCGATTTGCATAGGCTGCGAGCGGCTCCACCCCCCACAACCGCGGCGTCTTGCCGCACTCTGCTCCCCGGCTTCAATGTGGCAATTGGGCCTCACGCGGCTCGCTCCGGTATCTCGGGGCACTGGCGTCTGTCCCGCTCGGGGAAAGCAGGAATCTTCTCCTTTGAGGTTTCGGTTTGTCTCTCGCGCCTTAGGGTATGCGGATCAGTGCAACGGATAGGCATACGGGAGGAAGGTGTAAGGTTGGGCCCGGGGCCTGGAAATAATGACACTCGGTACACACAGGTATGCAAGTGGTGGTCAGTGCAATGCCCGCCACGCCCAGAGCCCTGGGCTTTTTATTAGCACTAGTGCGTGCCGTCCGAGGGGACGTCGGGCGCACCCAACTCTGGCTACGCAAGGGGGGGGTGAGACCCTGACACACGCGCGCGGACCCTCGGGCTATGGTTCGGTCCGTCGCGCAACATTACATTCCTCCTTTACCCAGAATTGAAAACTCAACACAACTCGTCGCCTATCGCGACTCAAAACAGCTTTAGCAGTCTCTAAAGAGTCTCATGGAAAGCAATAAGAACAGTCTTACTTGGTCGGTTGTTGGGGGGCAGCCGTCCTTCACTCCCACAGCCGACAGCGGGCCACAAAGTCTCTGTACCTCTGGGACGGTCGCGGGTGCGGGCGTAGGTGATACTGGCCCTGGCTGCGCCCATCTGATTGGGTGAGAGACATGTCCTCTGGTCCGCCCGCTTCCACCGAGTCCGGGCGGCCTGGCGCCGCTTGTGGCACCTCTTCCCGTCCTGTTGACGCTGAGGGGGTATTGTCGGCGCTCTCCGCCCTCTGGGGTTCTTCCGCTCCTGGGGTTCTCCGAGGGCTGTGAGATGGGGTTGGGTAGTGGTCTTCCAACTCCGGGAGGTCTTCTTCCTCATTTTGCGGGGCTTTCTTGAAGAACGACACGTTTCTAGTCACGTTTTCACCGCCTCTGGCGGCTGTGATCAGGGTCCCTTGTACATCGGTGACAATCCATGGGGCCAGTTCAAAGGGCAGGCGGAATTTTCCCCCGGGGTGCCGGTCTTTCACTAGCACCTGGTCGCCGACCTGGATTGTGCTGTCTGACGCTCTCCGCCGCCGGGAGGCTTCTTTGTTCGCTTTAAGTCGATTTTCTGTGGAGCGGTTGGGTGGGTCTGGTGATGACTCCCACACAGGATGGTGCGGGATGGTGTCCCGGATCGCTCGACCCAGACACAGGTGGCTCGGGGGAACCCCGGTGGTGCAGTGGGGTGTCAGCCGGTACTCTCGCAGGAATTGGTAGAGGGCTAGCTCGACGTTGACGCCGTCTGCCAGGGCAATCTGAATAGTTTTGTTTAGAGTCCTCATCAGTCTCTCAACCTCACCGTTTGCCTGCGGCCACCGGGGGGTGATGCGGCGGTGTTTAATGCCGTGGGATTGCAGGTACTCGGCCAGTTCCGTGCCATGGAATGGTGGACCGTTGTCTGTGCGCAGCTCACTGAGGAGTCCGTGGGTGGCCATGACTTTTTCCAGCTTGGGGATTACGTCAGCCGCTGCAGTTGAGGGGACAATCTCCACTTCGGGGTACCGCGAGTAGTCGTCTACCACAACTAGCATGTGCCGTTCTCCAGGGAGACTGCCGAAATCGGCGCTGGCTCGCACCCACGGCGAGGTCGGGCCCTCTTCCGTGATCACGGGTGCTGGGGGGTCGGGTAGGCTGGTCGCCAAACACACCGGGCACCGCTGGACCGTGTCTTCCACCATCTTGTCGAGTCCCGGGAACCAGAGCTTGCACCTGAGGCGGTTCTTCGACTTGACAATGCCTTGGTGAGCGCCATGCGCCAGGAGGGCGGCTCGTTGGGTGAGGCTGCCGGGCAGCACCAGGCGGGGACCTCTCAAGAGACACCCTTCGGGGGACACCGATAGTTCATTCCTGACGATGTAGAGCGCTTTCAGCGCCGCCTGAGCCTCGGGCGTGCGAAAGGATGACGGGCTTTGGAGCGGCCTCCAATCTCCAGACGCGACCGCTCGGATGGCCATCTGCAGGCAGTCGTCTCCTTCGGTAGCCAGCGCAACCTCGTTGAGGGACATCGGCAGGGGCCGGGACCTTTCCACAATCATCCGGACATATTCCTCGGTAGCGGCCGCCTCCGTGGCTTCCATGTCCGTGGCCGGGCGGGCGTGTCTGGACAGGAAATCTGCCGGATTTCGGGCGCCTGGTCGGTACTCCACAGTGAATTGGAACTCTTGGAGCTGGAGGACCCATTTCTCTATCCGCGGGGGAGGGCGTGATGACGAGCCTTGGAACAGCGGGACCAGAGGCTTGTGGTCAGTGATCACCACAAACGGGTGTCCATACAGGTAGATGTGGAAGTGGCGACACCCCCACAGGATCGCGATGGCCTCCTTCTCGATCTGCGAGTACCGCTGCTCCGTTGGCGTGAGTGTTCTGCTTGCGTATGCAACGGGGGCCCATTCCCCGCATCTTTGCTGCTGGGCTAGCACGGCTCCTAGGCCTGTCGGGCTGGCGTCCACTATGAGTTGGGACTCGAGCCGTGGGTCGAAGTAGGCCAGGGTGGTGTCGGCCGAGAGCGCCTCTTTGGTTCTCTGGAACGACTCTTGCTGGGCGGGGCCCCACTCCCAGGTGGCGGAGGCTTTGGTGAGGTCGCGGAGGGGCCCCGTGAGGTCAGATAGGTCGCGGATGAACCTCCCACAGTACGTGACCATTCCCAGGAAACTGCGGACAGCTGTCACGGAGGTAGGCGCGGGGGCCGCGTGGATGTCCTTTACCTTATCTGGGTCCAGGCCTATCCCCTGGTCGGAGAATCGGTATCCGAAAAAGCTGATGTCTTTGCGCAGGAAGTCACATTTGTCTCTGTGGAGGGTCAGGCCTCGTTCCTGCAGCCGGGAGAACACCGCTCGGAGGCGTCGGATATGTTCATCCAGGGTAGGGGTATGGACGAGGATGTCATCGCTGACGTTCAGGACGCCCTCCAGCCCCTGCAGGACATTCTGGATAATGTTCTGGAACACCTCCGCGGCGCTCGAGATCCCAAAATGTAGCCGGGTGTAGCGCCAGAGGCCGGCGTGCGTGGAAAAGGTGGTGATTGGGCGGGAATCGGGGTGCAACGGGATCTGGTGGTACCCCGACCTCAGGTCCATCTTGGAGAACCATTTGGAACCTGACAGCTCTCCCACGATGTCGTCGATGGTCGGCGTCAGGTGGCGCTCGCGCCTGATGGCCAAGTTGGGGACGCGCATGTCCACACAGATCCGCACTGCGTCCGGCTGTTTCGGTTTTTTCGCCACCACGATGGGTGACACCCATGGGGTGGGCCCGCTTACCCGTTCGATAATTCCCGCTTGTTCCAGTGTCCGTAGTTCTGCTTCCACTTTGGGTCGTAGGTGGAACGCGATGCGTCGATGCCGGAGGGCTACCGGGGTAACTGTCTTGTCGATGTGGAGGTGTATGGCGGGCCCTCTGAGGCACCCGATCCCGTCGAATAGGGCTGTGTGCTCCTGCACCAGATGGTCAAGGTTGCTTGTTTGGACCGTGAGGGCGAAGTGGATCAGGCCTAGGTCTTGGGCTGTCCGGCACCCCACTAGGAATCCCGTCCCTTCCTGTGACACGTATATTTTGGTTGGCAGCCGAGTGGTGTCGTGGGACAGGTCAGTCCTGAAAGCCCCGCACAGGCGTAGGGGCCGATGGGTGCCGTAGGCATACACTTGCACCCTCGTGGGCCGGAGTGGTGGAGCGCTCCTCAGAGTCCGGTACACGCTGACCGACATCAGGTTGATGGAGGCGCCGGTGTCGATCAGGGCCGGCACGGCCTGGTCCTGTACTGAGACTGTGCACATGTGTCCGGTTGACGGGGACGCGGCCAGGGTGTTGAGCATCCGCACGACGTGCACCGAGGCGACATCCGCTTCGTCGTCGTCATCCATGTCGCTGTTGGTGGCTGTGCTGGGCAGGGGTGCCAGCTGTCTCACCCTCCTGGGCGGGCCTCCTTGCTTCTTCCGTGATGTGGACAGGCAAACGCTCGCAAAGTGGTTGGCCTTGCCACATGCGCTGCAGATTTTGCCTTGGGCCGGGCACGCCCCTTTATGAGGTGTCGCTCCTCCACACCACACGCAGGCTCGGCTGGGAGACGATTGGACCGGCTTCGGGCTTCTCCGCTGGGGGTGCTTCGTGCGGGTGTCCGCTACCTCTGCCATGATGGCGCACACCGGTTCCGTTTTGATGGTGACTGCCGGCTTCGGTTCCATGTGCGCGGCTCTGGCCTTGGACAGTTCCTTCGAGCGGCCCAGCGTGAGGATGTCGCGCATTGGCATATTGTCCGCCTCCAGTACTCGTTCACGGAGCTTGGACGACGCGCAGCCTTGGATGAACTGTGCGCGGATCTCGTCGTCCGCATCGGGGAGCGTGCACGTGCTGGCCAGTTTTTTGAGCCTGGCGTAGAAAACGTCCACCGACTCCTCTGGGAGCTGTCGGGCTTGGCGGAGCAGGAAACGTTCATAGTCTGCGCTTGCAAACGGTTCAAAGTACGCTGTGATGGCGTCGCGTAGCGTGGCGTAGGTCATGGGCGGCCCAGCTTCCACCACGTCTTTAGAAATGTCATGGATCGCCTCACCTCCCAGGTGCAATAGCATGGCGCGCCTCCGCACCACTGCGATTTCCGCCGCCACGAAGTAGTTCTCTAGACGTTCCACCCATTTCTTCCAGCGTGCGGCTTGAGACGTTGGGGTGCCGGTGACCTCGAAAGGTTCGAGGGGAGGTACTGTGGCCATGGTCGCAGAAAAGCGGCAGCCGGGGCGTCACCGACTCACTGTAGGGGGCACACTGCACACCCAGGCGTCGTCCGCAGGCAGGCAGTTCAAGCGGAGGGCCGGGGGCCCGTCTAGGGGGTGCAGGGCCAGCCAGGGGCTTCCTTCGACGGAAAACGGGCCTCACGCGAGATGCGTGGGGAACGGCAGGGCCGGGCCACGTGTTGCACGCGAGATGCGTGAGATTCGGCAGGCGGGTCCCAGCGTTCCGCGCGCGCAGGCCCCGTAGCAGAGGCAGGCAGCCGGAGGAGGAGGAACCAGTCGTCGCCGGCCTGGGAGGCAGTCAGGAGCGTCGGCACACAGGTGAGGGCCAGCCGGGGACTTCACAGGGCTGCCATGGGGGGCCAGGGCAGCGCAGGGGCCGGGCCAGAAGCAGGTGGCAGGAACCGCTCCTTGGGCAAGAGCGAGGGTTCGGTGAGTACTCGAGGGGGTGGCGAGACCACCTCGTCGCCAGTGTAATGTTGGGCCCGGGGCCTGGAAATAATGACACTCGGTACACACAGGTATGCAAGTGGTGGTCAGTGCAATGCCCGCCACGCCCAGAGCCCTGGGCTTTTTATTAGCACTAGTGCGTGCCGTCCGAGGGGACGTCGGGCGCACCCAACTCTGGCTACGCAAGGGGGGGGTGAGACCCTGACACACGCGCGCGGACCCTCGGGCTATGGTTCGGTCCGTCGCGCAACATTACAGAAGGGTTTCGGAGCTATAGTACTAGGTGCCCATTCTGCTTCGATGCGTAGGGATTTGCGAGGGAAGGAAGGGGTGTGTTGCACTCGCGGCTTGAGTAAAGCAGCTTACACTGACCTCTATAAGTGAGACTGTAACTACAAAAAGCAACAATCATTGGCAAAGCCAATAGGTTTTGCAATGGCTTTGCTTTTTTTGTTTTTATTTCCCGATCCCAGTTGGATTTGTAAATTAAAAAACGTAGCACAAAATAACTTTTTTAGGCAGTAGTAGCACACAGGACTCACATGGGAAGAAGCAACACGATGGGTGCAGGTGGGCAATGTAGCATAACAGGGTTGAAGTAACACGGAGGTTGGGGGGCAGAAGCAATACGGAAGGCACAGGTGGGGGAGGCAATATGGAGGAACGGTAGGAAAATTGAGCAGTCCTGGGTATAGGTCTCCAATCCTTAATTCGTAATGTATGCACATTTTCCATTCACAATAAATCTTTGAAAAAGTTTTGCGTGCCAAAAGGTTAGCATTCCATGGGAGCAGGCAGTAGACTGCACCCGAGAGGTGGCTGCATGTGTTGTTTACAGAGGGCACTGCTCTGACTGGTAATGCCCTTTAAAGTCAATAAACATTGTGTGGATTACTGCATAGTGCAAATCCTCGGGTCCGCGACGGCGCCCTAATAGCTCATCAACATACTGACGGGAAATAATTCTACCGGGAGCAGTGGAAGGCTTTCATTACATCATCAATTTTCAAATGTCCTCTCCTAAGTGCTGAAAAAGTTGGCAGTTTCCACTTTTAGGGTTAGAAAGTAAAGCGATATCAGCGGGGATGGTGTCCCATAAACCCTCATTATCTTTTAAGCACAGATAAGTGCTCATGTGGCTGCCAAGCGGAGCTGCAGCGTCCATATCGATGGAATGACCCTAAAATATTACACGTAGAGCTAATGCTAATCCTCGGTTAATTTGAGAAGTGGGCCAAGACAAACACTGACCCAACCCTCGCCCCTTCTTTCGTTTGACGGCGAATCTCCCAGGACCCAAATCCAATTTTCACCCACTGCCTAATCGAGCAAGGTCCTTGAACTACCATGACCGGTAGAGTTAAATTGTATTAGCAAGCAGTGCATGTTTAGAGAAGCGTGGATAGACAGCCAGACAGACCGAAAGATAGATAGATAGATAGATAGATAGATAGATAGATAGATAGATAGATAGATAGATAGATAGATAGATAGATAGATAGATAGATAGATAGATAGATAGATAGATAGATAGATAGATAGATAGATAGATAGATAGATAGATAGATAGATAGATAGATAGATAGATAGATAGATATGCAGTGTGCATCTAAAGATGCTAACACCTGTTGCTAACTTCAAACTCAGCATGTTATGTACACAATGCCACATAATTTTACTATCTGTGATAAGACAGGAAGACCAAAGGTTACATTCAAAACCTTTCATATTGTGCATATAGAAAAGGGTTGCATTCAGTCACATTTGTTGGCCCACAAATAACATAGACCTATGTTTTACAGAGGAATGGCTTGCTTCTTTTGTACCCTACATCTGACACCCTGGCTGCCTTTCATTGGTTCCTTCCACATCTCCAATGAGGGTCTGCAAAGAGGACCCCAAAGACCAAGCTTTCCCTCACAATCCACAGTGACAGAGGTGCCTGGGTGAATAAATGCAGTCAAACGGGTCCTGGTCAAATAGACAAGAAATAATGGGGTGGGGGCAGGTTTGAGATGCAAAAGGCACGTAAACATATTATTGTGAACTATAGAGTGTGAATAAGGAAAAATGTCCCTAAACTGTGGACTTTGAAACTGACAAGCAGAGTCCTGGCTGCCCCACTTGGCTAACTTGTGTGATTTTGAGACACGCTCATTAAAGACCCACGGCTCCGTTCCCTTCTGCAAGAAAAGCGGAAACATAAAATCAGACATACTCTGATATCCACTGCCTTATTAAACTGTATAGAAGTCCCTTCACAGATGCTGGTTTCAGTAATATGGATATCAAACTTTCTGCCTTCTACACCGCTCTCTTCGAAACAGAGAGCAAACAAGTATGTGAGATTTTGATCACCAGCTGCTTGCTTCATTTCAGCTCGGGCCTGCCCTGCTTTATCTGAGGCTAACTGTAAACCCTCACAAGAGCTATTTCTGCTCGCAACTTTGGCTAGCTAGAGTGTTAAGTTTGTCACTGTGCTTTTCGCACATTTAGAAGGATAATGTTTCCCTGGTTCAGATGTGACTTGTGCAAAAAGAAAAAAAAGCCACTGGCCATCCACAAATCTGCCACTCGGACACTGAGAAGAGGTTGAAGGGTGTGGTGCGGGATAGGGGTCTAGAGGGGCGAAGGGCAATCGCCACAAAAAAATGCAGAGGGGGAAATCAGGCAATAAATCTATTTGTATAAATATGTGTCTGTCAGTAGCTGGTTTATTTGAGTTTTTTTCTGCAGCGTGTTGTTATCCACCCTCTCACGGACCTCTGTGACTAAACAAGCTGGTATTTATTTTATATTTGGAGAGAGGATGTGACGTAACATCCAGAGTTGCCGACTTTGGAACTGAGGAACGTAGTTCAAGTCTTGGCGATGTTCTCCCTGTGCCTACTAAAAACCCAAATTAAATACATGATGATCATTAACAAAATAAACAATGGCGAAACGGAAACAAAATGACAAATACAGAATGCCTTTACAAGTAAGTTTATTAGCAGTACCGCAAGCAAACAAACCAAATAAAAAAATAGTGCACTTAAACAAACCTACATGCACAAAAAGGCAAGCCTACAAATAATAGGGGCATGCTCCATGGGAGGGGTCGACACACATAAAGATGGGACCTATAATCTAAACTGACCACAAAGAAGCAAACTTTTCCGAAGGACACTCAAAGCAACAAATTAAAAGCAATGGGCGGGCTGTAAGCCCACAGAGTAGATACAGCATGCCTCGAAGAGACAGCACATGTGCTGCCTAGGCAAAACCTAAAAAACATACTATTAATCAAAAATACCAAGTGTAGATAGGACACTCCTTTATTTCACATTCCTTGTTACTGGACCAGTTGGCAAAAATGGTTGAATAGCTCAATGATGACATTGCAAATGCCATTTAAGTTGCAGAGAGAAACAAAATAATATTTTTCTTTTTAGCCATCACACTGCTTGTTCCTACTGACAGCACATACATCACCCCTACTGGCCAAACTGTTTGCTAAAAAGCTCTTTATTTGTACTAGCTTTGGTGGCAGGTCAAGCTTCATGATGGGTGGATGAATTCCTGTGTGATGGGAGTGTGGTGCCTTCACAACGGCTAAGCGGCTGCCATGTCGTCATGTTTCTCTCTACACTCTACCAGAAAGGGCATCTCCGTCCACCCAGGGCCTGCTTTGTAGTATTTTCAAAACAAAACATGCAAATAGAACGTGAATAATCAATAGCAATCAGACACTTGGAGGAGAATAAAGAAAAATGAAAGTGAACGGAGAGAAACAGTGAACTGACTAGTGTAAAGTGAATGGGCAGGTCTTTCTGACTGTTACAAGGTATAATATATCAAGGTAGGATTAGCCACCCTATATGGATGTGTTGCTGCAAGAGCAAAAGAAACCATGGGCACAAGGTGGCTATCTCTGGATGGGAGAAATATGTGGGATGACAAACCTGCTAGAGTGGCCAGCCCAGCAAGAAATTAAACCACCACCATGACCATCATCTCTGCCTTTGTGAATTTCAAAAGTGGGGCAGATGCACACCTTTTATTTCCTTCAATCTTTTTCAAAGTTTTACTTGTTCTTCTGCTTGCGTTCAGACTGGAGCCGTGCCTCGCCTCGTAACATGTATGTAATGTTAAAAAAAAACATTGCAGAATCACGGTCCAGAATCACGGTCTCTGCCTGTCAGCAATCTCGGTGCACTGGTGACAGCTGGCCCCACATTGGACATTATGGATAGGGCGTTTCAAGAACTCATTTAACGTTACCCACGAGACAGATAAGGAAGTGGTTAGTCCTGTTGCACTAAGCAAGAGTATCTGACTTTTTGCAAAATAAATGTAAATGTAGTGCATTTATATAGCGCTCCGCACACCCCCGAAAGGGTCTCTCAGGCGCTGTGCACATACCGCTGTGGAACCCTTCCTGTCCTTTCCCTGTGAAGTGCCCACTCCTGGGCACCCCCAAGGTGAAGCCAGGCATCCTAGCGCTTTTGGGGCCGTTGTGGAGATTAAGCGAGCTATTGCCCAGAGTTGCAGAGTGGGACTCCATGATTAGAATAGGCACCGAGGCGAGAATTATCGGGTCCGGGGAAATTGAGCCTAAGACCCGCCGAGGCGGGAACTGAACCGTGGTCCGGGCGAGACCTCTGCATCAGGGTCTGTCGCTCTAACCATTGAGCCACACTTCTCCTAAAAAGTGTGAATTCTTAAAAGATCATCTAACAGTGCACCCTCTAAAAGGTCTGTGCGCCTTCTGATGGCAGCCATCTGGAGGGGAAAGTGGGGGTCCTATGAACCCCTAGCCATTCCTTGAAAGCTTTAAAGCAGGTGCACCAGATGCAAACATGGAAAGTGCGCCCTGTCAGGAAGAATTTGCTGCCCTTGGGGCAGCCGCGAAGTTACGCTGCCCTCAGGGCAGCACATTCAGGAGAGATACAGAGCAGCTGTTTAAAAGCTGCTCTGGGTTTCTCTGTGCAGGCGGTACCTGCCTTCACTTTTAATAGGGATTAGAGATCCCCTTGCAGGCGGGTGCAGTGAGTGACTGCACCATCCAACAAGTGGATGTCTCGGGGGTCTATGGGTAGGGTGACCAGATTTTGAGAATCAAAAAATGGGACAGGCTGGACATAGGAGTAGGACTAAAGCCTCTAGTCTGGCTTCTACCGTTTTTAGGTCAGCCATAAACAGATACATTACTTAACATTTTAGTCTTTAGGGGAGCCTGTGAATGGAGGTATAACTTTTCATTCTGCTTTGTAGAATGACCTGACCTTTGTTACAAAAACCGGAATGACCTGACCTTTGTTACAAAAACCGGGACATTTACCTAAAATTGAGAAAAGTGTCGGGACACCGGGACTGTCCGGGGAAATCCGGGATATCTGGTCGGCCTATCTATGGGACCTCCTTTAATCCCTTTAGAAGGCTGAATTTAGAAGGCACACTTTTAGTGCGCCACCTTTTTGTGGGGCAATTCCAGTGTGCCTTTTTAAGACATTTTTGCCTCTGCGCCCACGTCGCAAATACGGCGCAGGTGCAGAGGCAAAGTGATTTCCACATGTGCATTGGACCACGCTCCCATGCAAATGAGGGAATGTCCTCTAATGATAGCGCTGGCGCTACATGTGCACTAGCGCTATTTGTATTACAAAAGGGGCAGCACAAGCATCTGTGGCCCCTTCTGTAATACCAAAGTGCCCCGGAATGCACGTATAGCAGGCGCAAATGCCTGCTGCGGCTCTGGGGCGCTTGTGTAATGCGGCCCCTAGTCTGTTGGAGTCAACCGAGAAGCAAGTTATATTCTTTTTGGACAACTCCTTTGATGTCTCAGAGCTGCTTTAGCAAAATGGGCTAATATAGCAGCAAGACACAATATGCTTCTGAAGGAACGGTGTATTAATTCCTCGCAAAAGTCCACAGCCTTATGTATGCCTTCTGAAGATATACTTCTGCTTGGATCGGAGCTGGAGGAGAAGCAGCATTGACTCTTCTTTGTTTAGAAAAGCAACAGGACTCTCGGTGTCAACAGCACAGCCTTCATGGAAGTCTTCTATCTATCAGCCATTGAGAAGATCCAGACTGATGCTGCAGCAAAGGTCTGGATATTTCAGCAAGCAGAAAAATGGGAAATAGTCAAATCAGAAGCTTCAACTTTTCCCAACTAACAAAAAACAGCATTTTCGTTGCATGCCAAGGAGGTGTCTCTTCCGCTTAGGGGTTAAATAAAGCAGTTCTGGACAACATGGGAAGGGTCCTCTTCCAATGTATGGATATTGAAGATGATCTGGTAGGAGTAACATCTTAATTTTGCATCGATCCCCCAGACACTGGGACCATAAATACTTCTTGTCCTACAACTTCAGTCAAGGGAGAGGCAATTAAAGTGTCTGTTCAAACATTACTGTTGTAGAAAGATGACAATACAGTACCCAAGAAAGAAAGGGAGAAAGGAGGATATTTAATAATGTTTCTGGTTCCAGTGTCCCGGGAGGAATTCAGATTAATTATCAACCTCTAGAAAGTGAACACGTGGATCAAGAAGATACCCCTCAAGATGAACGCTTTACAGAACATCATGTCCTTGATTCCAAGGCTGGAGGTTATGATTTCAGAAGATCTGAGGGATGCCTACTTTCATGTGCCCATAGCTCTTTAATCATTAGTGGTTCCTGAGCTTTTATCTTTGCAGGCAACATTTTTGGGTGTTACCCCTCCGCGTAAAGTCAGCACCAAGAGTTTACCAAAAGATAATGGACAATAATGGCCTCACTGGTTTCCCTACTACATCTCAAGACTTGGACAATATATCCCTATCTAGACGATTGGCATCTCCATGCCTTGACAAGGGGAAAATGTATTTTGAGTTGGGAGTTCAATGTTGTCTTGAGGACCACTGCCTGTTAATTAGCCTTCAAAAGTGTGTAATAGAACAAGGTCAGGACATTTATCAGAGCCCACTTCAGAACAGATCTGTGAATGGTCTTTCTTCCAATAGAAAGAGTGGAAAGACTGAGTGAGACAACTCTGAAATTAATGGAACTTCATCAAGCTCTTGCATGCTTTGACTGGGGGTGCAAGAACATTTGTCCTCACCTGTGTTCCTTATTCCCTGGCCACGTATGCATTTGAGACCTAAGGTGATGCATCTGCTGAAATAATAAAATCCTCATCCATATGCCAAGAGAAACTGTTTCTTGTTATTTTTCAAATAAGAGCTGCACTCCAATGATGGTTGAACTCAAACACTCTTTCAAAAGGATGTTGTTAAAAACTGGATTACTAGATGGCTTGGGTGTGAGCCGTGGTCAAGCAGCAACCACAATCCCAGTCAGGGTAAGAGACAAGCAAACCCCAAAATAACCTGTGCTCCACCCCCTGGTAGCTTGGCACAGAACAATCAAGCTTACCTTAGAGGCAATGTGTAGAGTATTTGTTCAACACTTCAAATGATAAAACAGTGAAAACACCAGACAGAAAGACCCCACTCCAGCTTTGAAAAAAACAACTTCCTTTAATAAATAAAACAAGACCAAAATGACAATAATCCAAACAGTACAAATGGAGATATTGACTTTTAAAGTTTTAGGTAAAATAATGGGAAAAAACACAAGGTACCGACTGTGGGTATCTGGTCATGCTGGGCCGAGCCAAGGTCACAAGTTCAGGCTGGCCGCAATGGAGCACAGGCCTGCTATGGGGACCAGGTTAGGCCCGCTGAATAAAGTACCTTAAATCCTGGTTTGCAGAGTGTTGTGAGGCTCCGCGTTGAATATGAGTCACTCAACCGAAGCGATGCATCGGTTCCAGGATGCGGCGAGGCTGTGATGTGATGCGAGGGCATGTTTCATGGTTTAGACCCATCGATGGGGCTTGTGATGCAAAGTCTGGTGTTGAGGATTCTGTGGGTAATCGGGGCGATGCGTCGCTTCCGAAGATCTGTGAGGCTGTCTTACTGAGTTCAGCATCATCGTCGAGGGTGCAGTCGATAAGGGATGCAAGGGCCTGCACCAAGGAAGCTTTGTGCAGTCAGGGTGATGCAGCGGTTCCAAAGAGCTGCAATCTCATGCGGGTCTTTGCGATGAGTCCAATCCATGCAGCAGTAGTGATGCACCGGTTCTGCTCGGGTTTGCGCCGTACAGCAGAGGAGATGCATTGGTTCCACTGGATCCACAGAGGCTGGTAAGCACCTTAAGCCCACTTCCAGCGGTCCATGACTGGGTGACACCACTTGGCAGGGTAGACTCACAAATGGCAGTGTCCAGGTGCAAGGTTGTGGGAAGCCTTTTGTGTCCCTGAGGCTTCAGATCAGGAGGTCAGCCAACTAGCTCCTGGAGTCACTCTGAGTTTAAGAGTTGCATGTACAGTCCTGCTCACCCAGGCAAAAGGCAGCAGGCAGCATGTCAGCCCAGCAAAGCAGGAACACAGCAGTGTTCAGTCTAGCAGAGTGGCAGTCCTTCAGCAGCCCTTCTTCCTGGCTGAGTATCCACAGGCCCAGAAGTGTACTGAAGAGTTGCTGTCTGAGGTCTGTCTTTTATACACAGTTGTGCCTTTGATGTGGGGAGACGCTTCTAGAGGCATGCATCTGAAGTGTACAGCTGCTCTGCCTCTCTGGCCCTGGCTCCATACACACTACAGCCCTTTGTGTGTCCTATTCAGGTGTACGTAAGGCTCGGCCCAGCCCCTCCCTCCCAAACTGCCAGTGATGGCCCATCTAGTCACACCTAAACTCCCATTGTATGTGGCTGTCTAGGAGGAATACCCAAAGCCCAACTGCCAACTACACCCAGCCATGTGATCAGAGACAGGCTGCAGGCACCAAATGGCTAAGACAAGAAAATACCAACTTTCTAAAAGTGGCATTTTCAGAATTGCAATTTAAACTCCAACTTCACCATAAGTTAGGATTTTTTATTGTGATTCCAAAGACAACAAACATGAACTGGTTGTCTCTTCCCATTTGGAAATGACACTTATAAAATGTAATAAGGTTATTCCAATGTTATTCTCAAGGCGAGATAGGTCTTGTAGTAGAGAAATACAAACATAAGGGTTTTCAATACCAGGACATGTAAACTTAAAAGTGCATGTCTAACTTTTCAAATACTCTGCACCCTGCCCTCAGGCTGTCCAGGGCCAACCCTAAGGGTAACTTATGTATTTAAAAAGAAGGTTTGGGGGTGGGAAAATGTTTATTTTGCCAAGTCGAAATGGCAGTTTAAAACTACACACATAGGTTCTGCAATGGCAGGCCTGAAACATGTTTAAAGGACTACTTAAGTAGTTGGCACAACCAGTGCTGCAGCCCCACTAGTAGCATTTACTTTACAGGCCCTGGCACATATACTGCCTCTTTACTGGGGATGTCCAAGTAAATTAAAATATGTCAATTGGCTATAAGCCAGTGTTACCCAGAGCCCCAAGGTCAGCATAAACAGGAGGTCTGAAGGCAGAACATTAGGGGAAACCCACGCCAAGGGTGCTAGGTCTAAGAGATGTCCTCTAAAGCAGAGTCCAGCAAAGACTATAATAGTGGACCCCAGCCTAGAAGGTTGGGGCGCAACATGTTTGCATCTCTAGGTATAAGGCAGACAGTCCACAAACGAGAAGAGCAAGTAATTGAACTGTAAAGAGTTTTCAGTGATTCATCATGCTCTTTTAAAATTTCAGGATCAGATTCTACATCAACATATGACAGTAGGAACAAACAGCATGGTGGCAATGTCATATATGAACAGACGAGTAAGGATCAGATCAAGTTCTCTAAATTGAATTGCTCTGATGAATGGTTCTTGGGCAGAATGTGATCTTCTATCCTTAAAAACAATACACATCAGGGGACGAACCTCCTAAGCAGTGTGTTTATGTCTTCTTAGGATCTAGCATTATCATTACAGATACTGCAAAGATGTGTCACAAGCCTGAACTTCTGTAACTAGATCTATTTGTTTCCGCTGGGCACACACAAAGGCACAGACTATTTTCCCAGATTGCATCTTATGGATACTGGGGAATTGATGCCCTATCTCTACATTGGCTTTGTCATCTTCTCTTTGCCTTTCTTCCTTGCCCCCTATTCCCTTGACTGCTTCTAAAGATCCAGGAAGAAGCAGGGGAGATGTTAATAGTAATAGCCATTTTGCCTCGTCTGTCATTCTTCGCTTTGGTGAAATCCATGTCTCTGGGTCCACACTGGAAACTGTCATCTCCGAGCACTGGGGTGTCTTCCTTTCTCATGGTTTGTCACTGTAGGTCAGGAAATTGAGAGGATAGGACTTCAAAGTAGGGTGTTAGAGACGGGTGGGATAGATCAGCCGAACAAGTGCAGTTGTAAAGTTTGAGTATTCTTTTTATTGTGGCAAATTAATGCGTTCTACTTTTGTTTCTTCAGACGGCCAGAGTCCAGGACTTCCAAGAAGATCAGAAGACACTTGAAATTAGAAAAGTGCCATAGGTAAGTAGTCTGTTATTCGAGGAGTATAGGTTTATGGGAAGGGGTGTGAGGGAAAACCACTGCACCTAAGCCTGACACCAAGTGCTCGGAGAAAAGGGCTTCAATAGACCAATGGTTTCAACAACTGGTTGTAGGTTCCACTAGACTATATTCATCTAATAATAAAACCTAGGGTAAGTATTGCAATATTTGGGGGGAATGAACCCCCTCCGTATGAGGAAGGAAACAAACCCACAACCTTATTGTCCAGTTAATAAATGGGACAGACCCGCTTTATGACCTGCGACCGCGTACTTCAGCGCAGCGAGGATCCTTGGGTCTTTACTCTCTCTCTGCAGAGCATCCCCACAGTCGGGCATCCTCTCTTTCCACTTTCATCATCTCCCAACTTCCTGTAAATGGGCACATACCTGGACTAGCCACGCTCCTACAGGAGCGTGGCAGAGTGACTCGAAGTGGTGATGGCTTCCTGGCTTTCTCCATATCTCCTCGAGTCTGAGTTGGTGATCCGTCCAGATATGGGATATACATATCTGTTGCATCCAACCCACTTAAAGGGGCCGCCATTCAGTAATTCACATTGAGTTTTCACCTTGTGTGCTTCCTTATCTTTAAATGACAAGCAGTCCGGCCCGTAATTTGTCACTGGACTAGCAGGTACTGGCTGGAAATAGAGAAGCCCGTTAGTTTAAGTAGGTAGCTTTACTTTGAAGACATCTTCAAAACACTGGAAGACTCTTGAGCACTGGTGTTCTTTAAAATCTCTCTTCAGTGTACATGAGATGGCCGTACGCAGGGACCGGAGAAAGACCGGAGGAGGACAAGAACAAGGTTTGATCAGGAAAGGAATGTGTGATATATGACAAGAGGTCTCTTAATAGCTTTGAGAAAATTGGATTGATAGCAGTAGATTGCGCTTAACAACAGTCATCCAGCGAAGTCATAGTTGGGCCTGCTGTAATAGAGAATGTTATACTCAGTGCTAGGTGGACCGAGACAGACACCAACGAGACAGGTAAGACTCCAAAGGACCTCGGCGCAACAACAGAAGTCTTACCCTTACCTGACTAGAACGGAGACCAAGCCAGAGGTCACACTGTAAAAAGACATGGACTGCAACAGACAGTGGACCAACATTTGGAATGGAACAGAACACCAGGGGCTGCATTACCGGAGTGTCCCAAGGGCGCAATGGGCATTTGCGCATGCTTTACGTACCCTTGGGGCACTTTGGAATTACAGAAGGGGCCACAGACACGTGTGTGTTCCCTTCTATAATACCAATAGCGCTGGCACGCATAAAGTACCAGCACTATCATCAGAGGACGTTCCCTCATTTGCACGCGGGCCCTATGCAAATGAGCAAACCCCTTTGCCTCTGAGTCCATGCCATATTATAGATGAGGGCCCAGAGGCAAAGAAGATGTTGAGGCACACTGACAGTGCACCACCTAAAAGGTGGTGCACTGTCAATGAGCCCTCTGATGGCAGCCCCCGGGAGGTGAGAAAGGTGACCCTATGGAGCCCACAGACATCTCCTTGCAGGCGGGTGCAGTCACTCACTGCACCTGCCTGCAAGGGGATCTCTAATCTCTCTTCAAAATGTAGGCGGGTTGCCGCCTGCACAGGGAAACATGGAGCAGCTGCTTTAAAGCTGCACCATTTTTCACCTGAATGCACTGCCCCCGGGGCAGCGTGAGTTTACGGCTGACCTGGGAGCAGCGCATTCACTATAATGTGGTGCATTTTCCTGGTTAGTGCTGGGCACAGCTTTTGAAAAAGTGTGCCCAGCGCTAACCAGGAAAATGCGCCCATACCATAATATGGCCCGAGAGTGGAAATAACCATAATAAAGGAAAGACAATGATCAAGAGCAAGGAACAAGATAATATGAAAGAACAACAGATAGAGATGGAAGACAGATACTACAGTAACACAGGAAACAATAGAGATAGCAAGGCCACAGGGAGAAAACTAAGAGAAGAAAGTATGAACCGGCCCCAAGAGGCACTGGGACATGTAATGCCCTGTTGACGCAGGGAAACTCCAACTAGGCTTCAGAAGAAGGAGTTCAAGAATGTACTCTACAGGCAACTGGAACAAGTAATGTCTGTAGGTGCAGGGAAACTCGAACTTGGATCCAGAACAAGAAATTAAAGATTGTGCCTGGCAGGCACTGGCACAAGTAATGCCTTGTGGGTACATGGAATAAACAAAGGAATTGAGAACAAGGTCAGAACAGTAAATCAGAACAAGGAATCAAAGGAAACTGCTGCCAACTCAGCAAGTACGTCCTCAGAAGACCAACAGGGAAAACACACAAACTCAGGATATTAGGATAGAAAGGAAAGACAGGAACAAGGTGAGAGCGTGCAGTACACATAAAGCTCAACACTGCAGAGGGCAGTAGGAAGAAAATGACAAGAGTTCATGCAAGGGAGAACATAGGCATGTTGGTATAATAAGATTTACCAAAATGCTTCTCTCCTACTCTCAGACTCAAGTCAGGCATACAAGTACCATGATGCATAAGGAGTTGATAAGTAAATTCTGGAGTGGAATCTGGAATGGATCTGATTTCTAAGAGGATCTGCAAGGTTTGTGAATGAACACCAGGCCTGGAGAAATGTACTCACCCACTTTCTATGGCGAGTCAGAAGTTATCAGGGCGGGCTATTTTTAAAGACTACAGGCTCGGTCCGTGAGAGACTCCAGCTAACAAAGAACAGGTGTTCTTATAATTAAGAAAGTGAAAGAACAATAATGATGCCTTTAAATCCTGTTACATTTTCTGTCCATCCAAAAACAGAGGGCAGATGTCGCCTTGTGACTTCTTACAGATTTTTCCGTATTTTATCCTGGAGATTGAGTTTACAAAATCTTCTAACTTTGAAATCAGAGAAACAAAAGTAACGCCTGACAATAATGCTGTGTGCAATCAAAGGCTATGGGATGTCAGTTGTGTTTCTAAAAAACATTTAAATACCTTGTAAATTAATTTAAATATTTCGGACTACATTTCAGTAGTTGTGAAAGCACTTTTTTGAAATTGTGATGTGTGATGGAAACAAATATTTTAATAGGATCAAAACAAATCAGAGCACTTTAGTTGGTGATGAGCAAATGATAAATATTGGCTGAAACCCAATTTCCCCATTATCGTTTGTTCGCTATATCGTTTTATAAGCAAAACTGCATCAGTGGGAATATTTAAGGCCATTTCAATGGAAATGTGCTGTCTGTAAATTACAGTGCACTATCACATCAGGCTTTAGTAATATAGCTATTAAAAGGGAGTTTTTAAACATGAAATTAGAAACATTCCTGCCCTGATGACAGTTATATTTATGAACCAAGAGGCAAATGAGGGGGCATGTGTACCTTTTATGTGTGCTAAAAAAATGTTGTACACGGTGCAAACGTTTAGTGTATTGAACCAAACATCAGAGTTTTTGACAGCAGACATGCTGAACTCACATATCTTTAAGTGCTCTCATATTTAATAATGAAGAAAAAAGTGACTCGAAATATAATATTTGTGAAGGATCTCACAATTTGGACCAGTTTATGGGTCAAATGCATTACAATTAGTTTGAGTAGATTATTATTGCCACTAGACCTGCAGGTCTAGTAACATTTTTATGGTTTTTCGAGGCCTGAACACTGAATTGTAGAACAGGTTCCAAACTAGTGGTCATGATGGAACTTGGCTCACAGAATGTCTTGAAGTAGGGCCTCCCGATGGCAGGTTTGGAGGATCCGGACAGACGTTGACCAGAATGAGCATTTGGTCGGAACCATTGTAAGAAGTTTTTTTAATTGCCAAGCCTGTTGTAAAATCTATAATGCGTACTTGGGAGTTACCTTTAGTTTAGAGGAAGTTGCAAAGTGTTTCATTTGATTCTTTGAGTTCGAAGGAATGTAACCATGAAAATTGTATTCTTGGTAACAATCACATTCGCCATAAGGATTGGAGTACTTGGATCGTGTTAATTACGTTCTTTCCAACTACATTGTTTAAGGAAGAAACATTCTGGAGTTTACTGCAAGTGAAAAGTGCACATTCTGTTTGAGTAGAAAATTCTATTGTTTTTAGAAAAACAGAGAATTGGTTTGTAATGTTTGGTCTTCAAGGACAAAGAAACAAGGCTTCTAACATTTGAATTGGGACTTAGATGCACTCTACTTAGTCTCTATTATTTGTTAGCTAACATGCCTGTTCCAGAAGGAATTCAGGGAAGGTCAACAAGGAGTCATTTCTGCATCATGGGTGGAGATTCAGTGGGTTTCCATGAAAGAAATTTGATGAGCTGCTACTTGGTTCTCTGTGCATACCTTTGTTAAACATTATACGATTGAGGGGGTTGGTTTTGGTGAGAGTGTTTTTAGTCACAATGTATTAAATTCAGTAATAAAACACAGAGAGACACTCAGTTTGCTGCATAATAACCCTCCACAAGATGAAGAAAACACACGTGTTTTCTTATGTAACCCTCACCCACCAGGGTTGCCCCTTGGTGGCATTCTTCATCATCGAGTACATCCCATTCTGCTGCGGAACGAGGTGTACTGCAACCAACAAGTTATGTGGGAGCACTAACAGATGTATTACTATGGTGTAGAATGATGACAATAGGAGTGAGGGGTTGTATATTTTGTGTGGAAAGAAAACATTAAAAATACCTGGCTAGTAGGTAAACTATTATTTATTCTGGCCTCTAGTCTGCATGGTTAAAAACAGGGAAGGAGAAGTGTGGATAACTATGTATCTGCCTGCCTAAGAGTCGACATGTTTCAAACCATCTCCTTGGCTTTTCATCAAGACCAAGGATCTACCTCCTTAATACCAAGACTGTAGTGCCGTTGGCATTAATCGCTCTCAAAAACTTTGCATGTTACATATGAAAAGGTGATTATGCCTACTTGGTATTCACTGTTCTGTAATCTGCAATATATAACCATGAGAGGGTTAGTCTGCCAAAGATTTGGCAGAAAAAACATATTTCAACCAACACGTATATAAAAATGACTCCAAGTATGTACTGTTAAAACTCATTCTGAACACCACCTTATTGCGTCTTAACTAGTGAACTAATTCATAGCTAGGAGGAACTGCCTTGGCACTCACCCTCCCATCACCTTTTCTGTGTTTCATGCATGCCCTAATTGGCATGGGTATGCCCAGACATTGTAAGGCTGCCCGGGGGGGGTTGCGTAGCGGCCCGCCCCTTAGAGGGTGGCCGCCTTAGTGCCACAGGAAGGCACAGGGGTGGGGGGTCGAGTCCCTGGGCTAGTCCAGGGGAGACCCCAGCAGATAGCTGCTTCCGGCGAGGGCGGGGAGGAGAAAGGGGTACATATACTGTCTCCGCCCCCTCCTCGTCCTCTTGTCTGCTCGTTCGCCTTGGGTAGCAGTTCGCCGTCGTAGGATTCGTCGTGTGCGTGCTCATCCCCCTCCTTCTTTCGCGGTGAGTTATGCCGGTTACCTTACTCTCGCCCCGGCCTCGTCCCTGGGCAGTACCAGGAGACGGGGCCCTGTGGTCGGTGTACCACGGGCGGGGGGGGGGGCCGTGCGCGTGAGGGCTGGCTGTGTTGTGTTGTTGTGGGCATTCTCTAAAAGTCACTGTGGCCTTATGGTTAAGTTTGTGAAACGTACTCTCCTGGTTACAGTTTCAATCGCATTGGTTCTGTTGCGGTAGATCTCTTTTTGTAGGCCCCGGGCAACCTCGTTATGTAGGCCCTCCATGGTATTCACCTTGGTTGAATGCGGCAACCCAATGCGGCATAACCAATGGTATGCACCTTGACCGCGGACTGGGGACCGGGGTTCGAGGCTGGGCTGGGATCGGGGCGTAGCACCCACGGGTCACGCCGGCCTAGGCGGTCATGCGCTGAGACTCGTAGCCCCGGGGTTATGGGCCATCCCACTTGGACCCCCCCCCCCTTATTGAGAAGATGCGGCTTAATGGCGAGAGCTGCCGACTTTGGAAGCGGATAGTTAGGTTCGGAAACCGGTGCCGTTTCAGAGTCCTGTGCTTCTGGGAAAATCATGTAATCGCCCATGCGCAAACAAAAAAACATCGGCACCTGTAAATGTAACCTGGTGCTCAAACAAAGTGCTATAAGGCCTGTGGCCGAGTTCGCGCAACATAAAAATACATTAGAATGTTGTACATGAAAGGTCTTTCAATTTGAAAGGGAATTGCCCAGGATTGTGTGTGCATGATTTCGCCTCAATTTTCAGTTGCGGAAGTCCTGGGTCGTACCTCGAGTGCGCGCCACTTCCTGCGTCGGGGCATCTCAGTGATCCCTGGTGCCTGAGTACTTAATTAATGGGGAGGTGGACCGCGCTCATGCCCAGCGCTTCTTTTCCCCAATGCAGAGCGTCCTGGGGTCTGAAACTACACGGGAATGGCGCTCGCGAAAGTCACGGAGGCACAGCGCTCCATCAAGGAGCACAGCAAATGCTTGAGGGTAGATATGGGGCGTTAAGCGCACCTGCCCAGCCTCGACCTGCTCCCTGCATGCGTCCGAGTTCGAGTCCACATCCTGCTAGCATGACATGGATAGGAGGTGGTGTAACAGCTTGAGCGGTGGACCACGAAGGTGGGAACACCGAGTTCGAGTCTCGGCCTGTGCCTAACAGACATTGAACAGGTAACGATCTGGTGCTTATGTTAAGCGCTCTGATATCTCCGAGCCGAGTGCGCGCTAAAACTTTCTCGTGCCGGTATATGTATGGAAATACCATGCGCAGGCGCAGCACTCCAACCCCCCTTGTCAGCAACGCGCTACTTAAAAAAAAAAATCAGTGCATCCCTCCCCCGGCATTGCCCCCGCCTCGTTAGTTGGGCATGCGTCCGGCGCAAGGTACCTGGTGCTCCCCTTTAGCGCTCCCCTCACTTAGACTTAGGGCCCGGCCCGGATCGGTGCGCTGGTTCCGGTTCAGGCATCCGCGCTCACGCCCGTGTCACGCATCGTGCGCCAGCGACCAGGATTTGGCGGGGGAGGGGAGGCATTCCACATGCATTTAGTGAGCCTGAGAATGCGGTCCATGGACCATGCACTTCCTGGTCTGTGGCCTCTCGGTCTCGCGCCTCGGGTCCTGGTAGGGAATTTGCGTTGCTTTCCCGCGCATCAGGCTTCAGGAGGGGCACATGGAGCTTTGTGGTGCATGCTACCGGTTCTCCTGCGCCCGGGGGCGCATCCCAGGCACCATCTTCGGGCCGTCCGGCCCGCTCTGCTGGCGGGAGCGCGGCGGAGGTGCCATCCCCACGGGAGGGGGCCCCTATGACCTTTTCCCTCTTTCGCCCTCCGGCCTGCTCCCCCCCCCTTCAGCGGCGTGTGGTGGTCGTGCCCCTTCCCTCCCCCCCCCCCCCGGGCCCACACAGTAGGGCATGGCTTAAGGGTCATTGCGCCCTGGAGTCGCGCCACGAGCTGCACGCAGCCGCGTGCGGGTAGGCGGTGGGGGAGGGCAGCCCCAACATGCTTGGTGTGCCCCCCCCCCCGGCGTGAGCTAACAGGAGTCTTGCTCAAGGGTAAGTCTTGCGCAGGTTGTTGTCCAGGCTCTCACAGGATAAGGTTCCGAGTCCCGCAAACGCGGTCAAGTGTCATAAGTTGGTAACAAGTTCAACTCCTCTTCCACCGCGTCGTGGGGGTAATGGGATGATGCCTGCAGGCCACAGAAGCATAAAAAAAATTTAAAAAAATGGTATTGACCTCTCCATTCTCCCCCTTAGATCGTGCCTGGTGTCCGGCTGACCGGTGGAACTCGCTCGCTGCTGGACAGGGGTGTAAGTTCTCTAGGGACGGGGAGGGACACGGAGAGTAAGCTCTCGGCCTGCAAGCACAGGAGCAAGGTCGCCGGTGGGCGCGGGATATAATAGTTGTTGTTCTTTATTTGATACAGGAATATTGAGATATCCTAAGTTCGGATCAGACGGCCGCGCGCACGCCACCGTGAGAGTTAGGACCCAGTCGAGGGATGGATAACGAGGGTACCCCAGCGCTCTTCTCGACGCCGTCCCAGGTTGAAGAGACCCAGCTGGGCACCTCCCAGGACGCACAGATAGCGGCCATTATTGACCTCGCAAAATCTAAAGGCCTGGCCTGGGCAGCAGACCTCCTGAAGGCCAGCAGCCCCGACGACTCTGGGGTCTTTTCTGGTGGTCCTACTTTGGGACAAGAGCCGACTGACGAGGCGGGCCCGCCCCGGTCCAAACGTATTCGCATGGCCACCGTCAGAAATTTCCCCGCAGAAGCACCACCACTCAGGATCCGCTCGGTGCCCACCGCCAAGGGTGCAACCGGGCACCCTCCTCTGCCGTCCCCGGCCATTCCTGCCCCCTCCAGTAGTTCTGTTGCACCTTCTGCTAACTTTGCTTCCACGGAAGACTTGGCCAGGCTCAATGACACTCTGAAGACTTTTATGGAAGAGGTCAGGGCTGGTTTCTCGAGGGCAGCTACTGTCGGGGGACTGCCTATGTCTGACAGTGCGGGAGGGAACCCCTCCGCTGCAGCCACCGTCTGGGCACCGCTAGGGACATGTCGGCAAGCCCCTGAGTTGCCTCTGGTGCCGTGCGCCCCACGCAGCACCTTGTCCAGGAGTGCGGAGTCGGCTGCGGCAGGCTCTGAGAAGGCCGTCAGGCAGGAGGCGGCACCCGCTGGGCCCTCCGGGACAGGGCTTCCCACAGCAGGGGGAGAACATCAACAATTGGTTGGAGGTGAGCCGCCAGCTGGGCAGCCTTCTGCCGTCCTTCCGCCTACCGCCCTATCCCCCGCGCAGGGGGCCAGCACGTCCACACAGCTAGTTAGCACAGCATTGTCAGGGGCAGTACAGCAGACCACAGATAAGAAGGCGGTCACTCATGCCCCGCTCTTGTCTGGCCATAGCTCTCTGATCTGGGAAGTTTCCTTGGCAGTAAAGGAGTTCATCTGGAGGCGCGAATTCCTGGACATTTTTTCTCTACTACTGCTGGGCCAGTATGGGCAAGATGCGCGCAGGCTTGGGGGGAAGGAGGACGAGAAAATGGTCAGGTTCCAGCAATGGCCTGAGAAAACCATAGACAACTGGCTGTCCGCTTTCTCCATTTTACATTCTGTCATCCTAGAAAAATTTCCCGAGCAAGGGCAGGCGTTAGTATTGTATCAGCGGCTAATCCACACTGAGGCGCAGAAGTGGGGCGGAGAAGGGTGGCTCAACTATGACCGTGATTTCAGAAAGAAGATGGCCATATGCCCCGAGATGGAATGGGATCAGAAAGAAGTACAGTTGTGGATGGACCACATGGGGTTTTGGGGAGCCCAGAGCTCTGTCTCCCATTCCAAGGGCTCAGGAGGAGGGGGCGGTCAGCCAGGGAGCTCCCAGCCCAACCCTAAACCCCTTAGGCAGTCCTTTTGGGGTGCACGCAGGGGAGGGGGCAGGGGGGAAACAAGCGAGTCTCCCCTGGGACATGCAATTTATTCAATGCCGGCGCCTGCTCTTGGGGGGCCAAATCCCGCTTTCAACACGCATGCAGTAAGTGCGGGGGGCGCCATCCTGCATCCTCTTGCCAAGCCAAACAAGACAAGAAGCCTGACGTCACCTTCAAACCGACCATTTGAGCTGCCACCACCCCCTCCCGCTGCTGCAACCCCCCCACCCTCTCTCCACGCTCGGGGGTGCCTCTCACACCCGGCACGCTCAGTCATTCAGGTATCCCGGCAGTCTCCTGCGCGCTCGCGCCCCATGCCAGTAAGGGTCCATCCCCAGTCATCCTTGACCGTATGCTCGATCTCCTCAGGCAGTACCCTAACACATCGGACAGTGCACTCCTGCTGGAAGGCTTCTCGGTGGGCTACGCCATACCATTTGTAGGTCCCCTGTCCTGCCGCGATGCGGAGAACCTCAGATCGGCCAGGGTCCTCCCACATGTCTTAAAAGAGAAAGTGCAGAAGGACCTGAGGTTGGGACGGGTGGCGGGTCCGTTCAGAGAGCCCCCGCTAGACAACTTTGTAGTCTCCCCCCTTGGCTTGGTCCCTAAAAAAGACCCAGGGTCCTTCAGACTGATTCACCACCTGTCCTACCCGGAGGGGGCCTCGGTAAACCACGGCCTTCAGGAGGGCTCATGCTCAGTGTCATATTGTACATTGGACGTCGCGCTTGATCTGGTCAGGAGGGCTGGCAAAGGAGCATGGTTAGCGAAGGCCGACATTGAGTCGACTTTTCGTTTACTACCAGTGCACCCGAGCAGTCAACACCTGCTGGGTTTCAAGGAGGACGGCATGTACCACTTTGACAAGTGCATGCCCATGGGGTGCGCGGTCTCCTGTGCCTTCTTCGAGGCCTTCAGCTCCTTCCTACAATGGGCCTTTCAGCACTCTTCCGGTGTATCTGGGGTCTCCCATTATTTAGATGATTTTCTATTCATTGGGAGGGACAGCACCCGGGAATGCAGGGCAGCCCTCACAGACTTCCAGGTGCTGATGTGGCAGCTTGGCGTTCCCTTAGCCCCCAAGAAAACGGAGGGTCCAGCTCAGGTCCTCTCTTTCCTAGGTATTGAGTTGGACACAGTGGCAGGGGAGGCCAGGTTGCCAGCGGACAAGGTGCGGGACCTGAGAGAACAGATCAGGCAAGTTGTAGGGAAGGATAAGGTTTCCCTGGCATCCCTCCAGAGCCTCCTGGGGAAACTAAACTTTGCCGCCAGAGTCATCCCCGCAGGCAGGGTATTTGCTAGAAGGATAGCTAGAGCCACGGCCTCTGTTAGTAAAAAACACCACCTGGTTAAGTTGAACAGGGGGATGCGGGAAGACCTGATGATGTGGGCGGACTTCCTAGTTAACTTCAATGGGGCTGTCATCTGGCGCGACCCCTGGGCTAGCAACCCTGAGCTTGCCCTCTTCTCTGACGCATCGGGCCGGGAAGGGTTCGGAGTGATTTTGGACAGGGAGTGGTGTGCAGAGAGGTGGCCCAATGCCTGGCACAAGAAAAAGGTCACGTCCAAGATCACTGTCCTTGAACTCTTCCCAATTGTGGTAGCATTTCATCTGTGGCCCAGGGCCTTGTCCGCGAAACGAGTGCTGTTCTGGTCAGACAATTTAGCGGTGGTGCAGGCCATCAACTCCCAGTCTGCCAGCTGCCCCTTGGTCCTGTGCCTGCTGCGAGAGCTTGTCAGGGCCTGCCTAAAAAACAATGTAGAGTGCAGAGCCAGGCACATCCAAGGGATTTCAAATGTAGCCGCTGACTCTTTGTCTCGATTTCAGTGGCACCGCTTCCGGGAGGCCTGGCCGAGCGCACGACAAGAGGGGACTCCTTTCCCACCACACTTGTGGCGGCTGCTGAAGTGGGATTACGGATGAGGGGACTGGGGGAACGGTCCTTAGCCCCTAGAACGGCGAAACGCTACAGGAGCTGTGTGACTCTATTCTGTGCGATTACAGGGGCCTGGGAGGAGGATCAGGTGGCCTTGGAGCTTAGAGTCCAACAATTCCTCTTGTGGGCAAAAGATGGGGGTAAATCGCATTCATGGATAGCGGGTCACCTTTCTGCCATCAGTCACCACGCCAAGCTGAGGGGACAGTCCGACCCCACTAAGGCTTTTGTCATCAAAGCAGCATTGCGAGGGTGGGCCAAGATGTATCCGCGCTCCCCTGTTCCCAGGTCTCCCATCAGGTACTCATTACTGCAAGGGATGTTGGATTGCATGGGAAGGGTCACTCACTCAGGGTACGAAGCCACATTGTTCTCGGTCTGTTTTTCCCTAGCTTTCTTTGGTGCTTTCAGGATCGGGGAACTGGTGGCTCGCTCGAAAACTGACTCCTCGGGGGTGGCCTTGAACGTGAGTGACGTAGAACTGGAGCCGGGTTGTCTGAAGATAGTCATCAGGCAGTCAAAAACTGATCAGCAGGGGCGAGGGAGGTTGATTGTGCTACACGGCCTGGGTGATGTGAGATATTGCCCGGTAGCATGGGTTAGAACTTACCTGCCGCTCCGCCCGCCGGGGGCGGGTTACCTGCTGGTGCATCCGGATGGCCTCCCGGTCACCAGGTTCCAAGTGGATCACATCTTACGGGCCTGCCTACGGCTGTCGGGCCAGGATGTTAGGAACAAAAGATTCAGCAGCCACTCGTTCCGCATAGGGGCGGCTACCACAGCTTTCTTAGCAGGACTGTCCCCAGAAAGTATCATGAAGGTGGGGCGCTGGGAGTCGCAGTGCTTCAAATGATACATTCGGCCCTAGGAATGGCCGCGGGGCTTCGGGGACTATTTTGGGGACTGCTTCA
Source organism: Triturus cristatus (assembly GCF_964204655.1). NCBI lineage: Eukaryota > Metazoa > Chordata > Amphibia > Caudata > Salamandridae > Triturus > Triturus cristatus. The sequence goes on from NC_140592.1 coordinate 48,765,840, forward strand.
AAGGGTACCTAGATACTGCTAGCCCTCCCCCCCCCTCACTTGTTTATACTTGCCGTAGATTTATGCATGTAGATGTTGTGCTGTGTCCACCGTTTGAAATAAATATACATTCAAACCCTATTTCTCTACTTTATTAGGAACGAAGGTGTGGGTAATTGGTCACTCGATTATTGCGAGACTGGCACAATGGGCGGATGCCAGAGAGTGGCAGAATGGTTTTGTCGCCACGGACATCACGTGGTTGGGATTCCCGGGCTTGCGCTGGAGCGAACTGTCACGGAAATTGAAGCTGAGACTCCAGGGAGGGTCGCCTCCGCCCAACCTCTTGGTGGTGCACTTGGGGGGGAAATGATTTAACATCACTAGGAAGGAGAGCTTTGCTCCAAGACATGAGGGACACTTTCTGCCAGTTGAGCGTGATGCTGGGGCCGTGCGAATTGTGGTGGTCTGAGATTGCACCACGCGCCAACTGGCGAGGAGCCCGCTCAGGAGACGCCATTGAGGTGTCAAGAAGAAAAGTTAATAGCGCCATGCGCAAGTTCACTGAGCAAAGAGGCTTTGGCTTCCTCAGGCATGGCCGTTTACACGCCAAATCAACAGGGTGTCTGGAGGGTGATGGGGTGCACCTCTCCACTCTAGGCATGGATTTAATTTTACTTGACCTTGGTGAAGCCTTGGCAGCTGCGGGTTGCAAATAGTAGTGGTAGTTTGGTGGGGGGCCCAGGTAGTGACGGTGGCCACTCCCTAGGCTGTGGAGGAGTTACAGGGCGATCCAGGGTCTGCAAATACCAAGGGGTATATCATGCAGCAGCACCGCGGGGTGCTAAGCCAGGATACCCAGGGATGTTTTAGCGTGTCCCCTGGAAGAACGACGGCGCCCCGTTAGCCGACAGGCGGTTGTGGGTCTGAGCAACCGGGGGCTGCTATGTATGCTCCGCCCACCCATCACGGGGCGTGTAAAGCAAGTGGACTGGTGGTCCACGGATGAGAGGGGTGGCCCCTCCCAATATTTGGTATACACCATTTGGCGTTGCCATGGTGACTCTAGGCTTATCAGACGGGCAGGCGGCAAAGGGGCTGGCCTGCCCTGGGATCGCCCGTAAAATAACCCACCATGTTGGCATATTGGTTGTGCTAATAAACCTGCAGCAATATTTCTCCACTTACATTACAGTGTCGTGTGTTTTATTTATGTACTTATGTGTTTTGTGATAACTGTTGCCGATATTGGCACTAGGGTTGCGTGCTTACTGTGTCACTGGAACCAAGCTATACTCCGCTGATAACCACCTATAACTAGGGTGAAACAGGTACGGGGTCGCTTGTGTTCTGCTTCGGGTAGGACCTGGCCAGGCAGCGCTGCTGGACTGTTCCGATGAGGAGCAGGGTCAAGGCTGATTTGCATATGGCTGGGTCCAATCGGAAGTGACATGCTGAGCAAAAGAGCAATGGATTGGAATGCTACCCCGAGCTATTGCCAGTGGTTCGATTTATTGCAAGTTGCCTCCCCTCACCTTTGGTGTGTGTTTCATGTGCCTTTCCTGGTTTTGTAGCCAACTACATCTTGCATTCTGAACCCTACAATTTCATAGTTAATACGAGAAACGTAAAACTATAGGTAAAAATATGCAATTTTCTTGCGTCTGAAAAGCCAGGAGCGCACGTGGCATGGAGCTACTTGCCAGCCGAGGACCCGGAGCCCGTGAAGGGCGAGGCGCTTGGGAGCAGTGGAACGGGCGTTGCTGGAAGGATTCCAGTGCTTGATTGGCCCTTTAAGTAAACGGCCTGGGAGGAGCGGGAAGGTCCTTTCCACGTCCTGAGATCTTGTCACAAAGGTGACTGACAACACTCTCCGAGGCCGAGAAGAAGGCATCTGCGAATCAGGTACTGAACTCGGAAAATAGACTTTATTCCCCCACGTGGACTGCTGACCCCCTCCCCCGCCCCCTTCCTATCCTGCGCTTAATCTATGTCTACCTTTGGCGAGTCTTCCTTTTGCATTACACATATGTATATTCTTTACCGTGCTGGAACAAAGCATTTTTTTGTAACGCACAACTGCTGCGTAATCTCCATGCTGTGTGCCGCAAGACTCCGTTATCCTTTGCACCGCTTTCAGCGAAGAACTTTGCATTCTGGGTCATGTAGTTTCACGATTCTCAGAATACGAGTGGGGTGGCAAATCGGAATACACAAAACATTGACAGCTGGTTCCAGAAAGCCAGGAATACCTGAAACGGTCACGTGACGTGGGTGGGTCACATGTCAGCCACAAATAAGCGAGTAATCCTGAGTCAAGTAAGAAGCGTTTTAGCATTGGAAAGGTCAGAAGGAAAGGAAAACAGACGCGGACAGCTGTCCCCACTTCCTGGTTCGACATACTGCTGTGCACGTGTGAGCCTGCCTTGTTGTGGACAAAGCTCCAGGCACCGATCCACCACATCGAATACTCGTAAGTGGCTAGTGCTTCGAGGCGCTCGAGTGGGCGCTGCGTGTATATCCAGTTAGTTGAAAGAGTCCTTTCTGTTAGCGTACAACGTGCCGATTCTGCCAGACGGTAACCTATCAGTAGGACACCTGCCAGGCATACATGCCTACATTAGAAGAGGAAACGTGGGAAATTAAAAAAAAAAAAAAACATAATCGTGAGAATGTATTCACCCCACTGAAATAATAAAGTAAAGGCAGGAGACAGCCACAACAATGAAAGCCATTTTTTTGCTTCAGAAATCAGGAGACTCCCGTCTGGATCGGGTCGATTGGCATCCATGATCAGGTTTTGCTGGTGGGATTTCTTTCTGTCCGCCATTGGGGTCTTCCTCCGCCCTACTGTTCGTGGAAAATACACCTTCTTTTGAGATCTGACATGTTCTCGAATAACCTTTTGTGCCCAGGATCCCTCGAGTGCCAGAAGTAGAATTTCTACCACCACCTCGGAGCTCAGGAAGGTGTTTTAATAAAACGTCCAGAAAAGGCGTTAGATGACCAGTAACATGGTAACAGAAAAACGACGTTTACTTTTTGAGTGCTCATCACTTGAATACTTTGTTTTACAATCTGGGTCTCTGGAGGGACCCCTTTCAACAATAAAAACACGTTGCGCGTCCGTAAGAGAGTTCGGCCACAAAGTAGGATCCCTCCAATCACATAAATCCTATTCAGAACACGGGTTTGTAACATGGTCTTGCTCTTTGGCTTCCTTTTCAATCCCAGCATCATCCGTCTGTAAACTCTGAACCTCCTTCAGAATGCCAGATGTTGATGGACCGATGAATGATGTTTCAGTTTCTCTGTCTGAGGGTCTTTTGTGCATCAGCAGTACTCTGGCCAGAGGATTCTCCATCTTTAGGTTTCCCTTGGGTGATAAAGTTCAGGATTGCTCCTTCCTGTGACACTACGAAAGCCTGCTGAGCCACCTTTCTCTTTCGTTTCGAATAACCAGATTTGTGTACTCAAATTCTCTTCATTTTGCTTGCAATGCAGCGGGCGAGGCTAGCAGTGGGTAGGGAAAAAAAGAAGACAATCAGCAGTGGCGGCTGCTGAAAGATTTTGATGTGTCATTTTTATTTTCTTGCAAAAACAATAGTTGATGGACAGAATGCAGAACAATGTCATACATTCACCCCAGTACAGAGATCTGGGCCTAAATCCATAGTTTCTTTGCTCACCACACCACCCCAGTTCAGACATGGCCATATGCAAATCAGCCTTGACCCTGTGCCTCATGGGAACAGTCCAGCCCGAACTGCCAAGCCATGTCTTCCCTGGACTACACAATGAAGGACCAGCATACCTTAATGAACGAGTGAATTTCCACCAACCTACCAGGAAAATATGTTCCAGAACCATCTCCCTAGCAGCCACCCAATGCAGCCGCTGATAAAACAGTGGAGGCCGCTACTTCTCCCACCTGGCAGTGAAGACCTGAAAACCCTCCCCCTGCACCTCAGAGCCTCACCATCGCTCCAGCAGTTCAGGAAGGACCACATGACCTCGCTGTTCAACCAACAAGCAGCATGATCCAGCAGCATGAATCCCACACCGCCTCGAGACCCTTATGTGTGAAGCAGCTGAGCTTTACAAACCCTGACTGATTGATATTAATGGCCTTTATGGACCTGACAGCAGCTTTTGACCGGGTGAATCGCGAGAAGTTGTGGGAGATTCTTGAGCTGCTTGGGGTCGACTCAGGACTGATATACATCCTTAAAACATTACACCTAAATACAACAGCTCAGGTCAGATACAGCAATGAGGGGAACCTTACCGAACATTTCTCATGTACTAGAGGTGTGAGACAAGGTTGCATTTTGGCGCCCTTTTTATTTACGTTATACATAAACGGTCTGGATAAAGCACTTGTCGAGTTGGGGGTAGACTGTCCAAGAGTAGGCAAAAGAAGTATACCCGTCCTTTTATACGCGGACGACGCAGTCCTCTTATCCCGCACAGGGAGGGGACTTCAGTCTCTCATCGACGGCTTTAGTGGGTTTATGGCAAATCTAGATTTATCTCCTAATCTCACAAAATCATACATAATGGAAGCAGGAAAAAGACCAACAAAGAATTTTATCTTTAAAATTGGGGGACACAAATTAGAGAAGGTCGAGGTCTTTAATTATTTAGGGATATTATTCGACAAACTCCTCAATTGTAATTCACTAATCTCAGAGAAATGTAAGCAACAAACGAGCACAATGGGCTCAATTATGAATCGAGCCACGAGATTAGGCCGTTGGTCACCGAATGAAATATTGCATTTATATAATTCAATTTGTTGCTCTAAAACTATGTATGGGAGCGAGGTATGGGGATTCCGAAATACTTCCCCGATACAACTGGAGGAAAATAAGTTCCTTAGAAGGATTTTGCAAGTTCCTCAAAGTACACCTGCCTACATTGTCCATGAGGAGCTAGGGCTTCCTTACATTAGCGACAGGATAAGCACCAAACCAATAATGTGTTGGATCAAAATCTGGACCAACCCTGAGGCTAGTCTAAGTAGACAAATAATAAAGGACTGCATTAACAGGGACAAAGGACTCCGGATACCCTGGCTTAAATATGTGAAGGACACTCTGAAGTGGCTGGGATTTGTAAACTACTTTGATGAGCCCACGACCTTGATGCCCCAGGTAAAAGCTGTCATAAAAGCTGAACACCTTAGGCGCCTAATTTGCGCACGAGAAGATAGTGAAATACTGAAAGGTTCTGTGAGAACCCACATTTTAACAAAATCTGTAGTAGGCTTAGAACCTTACCTGGCGTATATATATAACAAAAATGACAGATTTTTAATGATCAGATTTAGATTAGATCTTTTACACCATATTTTAGCCGTCCCCGCAGGGTACACAAAAGATGTTGTGTCAAAGGGTCCGTGCGGCTGCGATCTGGGATCTCCGCAGGATACCCTTCATTTTGTATTTTTTTGTCCGTTATATGAGTACCCAAGGGCAGTTTTTTTAAAAACTATTCTAAGAAAGAATACATTTACCCAGGTAAGGGTGGCACTCTTATGCCTAAAACTTTCTTCGGATCCCCTTACGTTGTTCTGCACAGTGAATTTTCTAAGACTAGCTGCAAAATTAAGGAAGACTAGATGCGAGGTGTAAACAACTTTGTTCTAGGGTAGAGAGGGTCGGGTATTATGATTAAAGTTGTTTTCCTAAAGCTTTCATGTATATTTTGGTCCCTATTGCAGACTTAGCTAAGGTCCCAACCTAATTATGAAATGAACGGTTTATTGAACTTGGGAAGCGTTATGATGTTTTAAAATGATATAGTTTACATTATAACTTATTGTCTTAATTTGGTTATGATTATGCATTTTTAAAATCTCATGTTGTTGGTGTCACCTGCATTGAATCTGTTAAAACTCTGCACTTTATAAATACTTCGTTTTTGCTGCTTTGTCAGAGGTATTTAGCTATTAAGGTCTCGGATAAACCCTGATGAACTGTCATATTTTAAATATTTCAAGGATATTTTGTTATATTAATGTATTGCTGGAATTTGTAATTGTTATGTTCTTGCTTGGATGTTTTAATATCCGAATAAAGATTAATGACTGACTGATAGTAATTACCCTTCCCACTACATGTATGACACATTATGAGGACTAGCCACATATGGAAGGTTCATTTGAAGAGTGTTATAAAACTATAGGGTAGATCATGTGACTTGGCATACAAGGTCTGTTTTCTCAGTCCACTGAGAACAGTAGAGCCTGGAGAATAGTTCATGATCTATTTGGGAAGTGACCTTAGCAGGAAGAGAGTAAGCTACCTTGAAATCATGGCACACAGAGAATTGTCTCAGTACGTCACTAACTGATCCTGAAGACAGCCTACAGGTAACCAAAGACTTGTCCACTTTACCACATTGTCAAAAGACAAAATACAATATATTTAATTAAGGTTTCTTGTATAGTGCCATATTCCAGCAACCAGTTCTGCTCGCTTTCAGAGCACCTATTAAACAAGGATTAATTACAGTGAGTCCTAAGGCTATGAAAAGGCACTAGAGGTTCACTGAAGCAAAATTAATGTGCAAGGAACATCCATTCAGGAGACAACTTTCAAGCAGACGTACGAATCACTAGCACAGCGTACCAATGACCCCATGGGCCGTGGCATAAGCAAGGAAAATGGCCCCTTTGGCTGCTGCTCAGGAAGTAAAATATAGCAATTATCAGGGTTCAATGGGCCCCTGAGGGTTTTGGGTCTCAGTACCACTGTACTTGCTGAACCAATGGTAACTATGCCCCTAGTATGGACAGAGAAGGCTGCTTCACCAATTGCAAACTGAGGACTAGTTAAACTAGTTTTCTCTGCTAGTCACATGACAAGCACTGGAATGTAATTAAAGAAATGATCAAGAAGCCAGTCTCCTGCCAAGGTCTCTGAAAAAGGGCATTAGATTGAGTTAACATGGGTAGGCACTGCCATTCTATTCCAGGCGTCCATCCATAGGTGCTTGCATTTCATGTCTGCCTCAACACCATATAAACAGACATAACCAAATGCCAAGTACATTCGAACACTCGATGTTTTAAAAGATTTGTGCAGGCAGATCCACTCATTAGATCACAAGTATCAGCTTCATACTCTGTTTTCATGATTGTTGATAAGTAATTGTAATCATTTTAATGAATCCTTAACATTACGTCTAACACCTCGTACCCTGCTCTCCTCTTCCCCCAATACGACCGTGCCTCCCAAGTTACACCTCCAAAAGTCACCATGCCTCCCCTCAGCCACAAGTAAACACCGCCCCTGCACTCCTGACTCACTCTTCCCTCAACATACAGCGCCGATCTGTACCACTCCCTACCCCTGGCGCACGGTGACCACCTCTCCGACCCGCGCCCTCTCAGAAATAAATCGTGAGAGAGAGGCTCTCTCTCACGATTCATCATGCCCTCCCTTCCCATGACCACCAGAATACCTCCAGCTCGCCACCTCACATGGCTTACCTCCACCCAGACCCAAAGCACACACCATCTACAATAACATCCTCACCCAACCTTCCCTACGCCCCCGGCTCCTCACCCCCACGGGCTGGGATACATTCCTACGCCTGATCTGCCCTCCTCCCCAGGGCTCCCCACACCCTCGTCCAATGGCTCACCTTCCCTCGGGTTCACTCTGCAGTGGCACACGATGACCTCATCACTCCCCCTCCCCATGCCCTGACCCTCGGGCTGCTCACCTCGCAGCTGGCACCCAAGGTTGCACACTGGCATGCTATCCTCTGCAAGGCGGCCTTTCTTGCCCAGGGTCTCTAGGCGCGCCAGTGCATGGCCTCGGCCGGTCTCGGTGCTGCTCGCTGCACGCCGTGCACGGGTGCTGCCACCCCTCCTGCCGCCAGTGATGCGTGGTGCTTCTGTAACCCCTTCGCTGCAGGACTCGCGGGCACTGTGCCAGATCTGGACTATTAAAACAAGCTCGATTCTCCTGGAAAAAAAGTTCTAAACAAGCACAAGACCTACCAGAAGAGCCCGAAACAAGGCCGACCCCACACAAAGACGAGACTGGGTTAGAAAGGAAAAGAGTATAAGAACAACCATTCAGCGTGCATTACATTGGATTTAGCACGCCTCAGTCGTTCATGCGTCAAATCCCTGCCAGGGGCCACCACGAATATGTATTGTATCCGATTCCTCGTGGTGGCCCCTGGGGTTTGGTGGCCCTGTGCAGGTGCACATCTTGCACATGCCTAAGGCCGCCCCTGCCACCTGTGTCCTGGAAATGTGCCCCAAATTTTATTGTACATTTTTAATACCCACAGAAGTAGTGGCGTTAAACATCTTAGAAATGTTTACCTGCACGTTAGAGCCACCGAACTTGCCTTTTGATGGATGATTACCACAAGTTCCATGGTGGATCCCTGTGCAGTCCCCAGACTTGCCTAGGATGACCAGATATTCAGAACCAAAAATCGGGACAGCCATTGACACAAAGAGAGGACTAAAGGTTGGCACTGTTCCAGTGCAGCTCAACATTTAGCCCTATTTCTAGGTCTATGACTGTATTTTTTTTAATATATACATACACACTCTTTCAGGCATAGAGTAACACATAAATTATGCAAAAAAAGAATCCGAGAACTCTGGGTAGTTCCCAAGTTTAGGTAGAGAGCAGCTCCTGTATAGAGCACCCTGCAACAACAGCAACACTCTGAATCTGCCCACCTCAAATGTCTGCTTTTCTATCAAAGTCTTTAAGAACAGGATTTGCACAATGCCATCCACGCTGAGCCAGAAAGGGACAAAGTCTTTGCCATTTCTACAGCAAAGTTTTTAAGCACAGGTTAGCACAGAGCCATCCGTGCCACAATGTAAAATGAAAAAAAGCCTTTTACCACTCCAGACACAGGATTAAAGCTTTGAATTGGTAAAATGCCAACCTGAAATGATTAAAAGCAACACCTGACAGTGTTTTGCTATCCTTATAGGTCTTCTGAGAGGTTTAGCTTTGTCCAGACACAAGGGAGCAGCCAGTATAAGTCAAAACAATACCCTTTCAGGCATAGAGTGATGCATAAATTATGCAAAAAAGAAGCAGAGAACTCTGGGTAGTTCTCAAGTTAAGGTGGAAAGCAGCTCCTGTATAGAGCACTCTCAACACCAGCGACACTCTAGATCTGCTCATCTCAAATGTCTGCTTTTCTATCAAAGTCTTTAAGCATAGGATTAGCACAGTGCCATCCACGCCGAGATAGAAAGGGACAAAGTCTTTTGCCATTTCTACAGCAAAGTTTTTAAACAACGGAATAGCACCCCTTGACACAATCATTATTGGTTTTTTCCATTGGAGTTTGCTACAGTGTTGATTTACGCATTTGCTTGGAAGATTATGTACCTCAAACCTAAGCGTCTGTAAATGCCTGAACCTTTTCCTCCCTTTATGTTGTGTGTGTTCCCACTTGAATATTTACTGTTTGTTTTATTTTAAGATGTATTAAAGATTCTTGGCCTGGATGGACAGACCCATATAGATCATGATGGTGTCCCCCCAGGGGAGTCGCCCCCTCAGTGCACAGCAATGTCTCCAAACGAGTGGAGTAATTCCATTCAAAACACTTTCACGTGTATGGATTTCATCAATTGAATATTGTTTTTTCATAAATTCCTTTTTCTTAGTTTGTTGTAAGCAAACTTGTTTTGATTCCACAGGGGAAAAAAATTATTTACTGAATAACAAAATTGTTTGGGTCCCAATTGGTCAGTCCCAATGCGTTTCGGGCTCTAGGGGCCCTTCATCAGGGGAATATTCAGTATCTGTGTGAGTGAAGCTCAAAGGGGCTGGTTTACCAACAATGTATAAATATAGTCTATATTGTGTGCGGGTCGTTGTGCAGTAAACCTGTTTCACACGTGTGATGACACATGCAACCATGTGCACATGAATAAAACGAGCAAGCAATTACTCAACCTAACTCAACAAAAAGTGAAGTTAAAATGGAAATGCCTCCCTTTCATGCAGAGGGAGGTAAGATTAGGAGTGGAGTTATTGTGGTGGTGACGGAGCATAGTCTCTCGACGCATGATGATGGTTGCGCGTTCAAGCTGCCCTTCAATTAATAAACTGTGTTGCCATAATATAGGGCGAGCAGGTCCACTAAATGTGAACGTTTGTCACCGTGCTGTATATTTACAGTAAACCGAGATGCAGGGTCTGTGACAGAGCTCCGGGACAGGTGAAAGAAGTAAAGTGAAAGAAGTGCACAAACAATAATCATTAAACCGGTTGAGACATACAGCGTATGCCTTCAGTGACTAAGTACCCATGCTGACGGCGAGCAATGGAACATTAAGCTGAGATAGTAACCTGCTGTAATCCGTGTATTATGATCGGGTCAGAAATGGAACATGCAAGAAACATATATACTAAGAATACAAGAAATACACACAGAATAGAGCAAACGCTCACCTCGTGGTTAAACACCGAAGATAACTGAAGTTAGGGTGATCAACTGGCATGGGTGCAAAATTCAGGACGGTGAGTGTAAAAAGTCAGGACAAAGGGTCACAATTCAGGACAAAAATTAGGAACAAAGATACACATCAGAGGAGGTCATGCAATAGCATATAAGTAAGTAAATAGACAAACAACAGAAGTACAAGTCAAAATAAGTTTATATTAGGTTGAAACAATCTTGTACTTCACAGATTTCCATAATGGGAGCAGCTTTGAGCAACTGTGCAAGTATTTTTGTGGTATTTCATATAATCATAATCTATTTATATGGTTACTGCACTGGGTTGTCCAGTCTGACATTTTGTTTACAGTTCGTGGTGCTGGTTCATGGTTCATGCATCGGGTAATATACTTGGGAGAGACTGGGGTGGGAGCTAGCCTTTGAACCCCTTGTGGACCCAGAATGTGGGTCTGTGTGGACTCATTTTGCTTTGCTTAGGGGTTCTCTTCCAAAATCCCACTCTTGCACTATCGCATATGGTGCTTTTCGAGTGCTTCTCTCGCGAGGCTTTGTACTTTTGCCATCTCCAGTAAATTTGTTTTCTTATGTGGCCAGCACGGATAACGAATGCATAGATGAAAATATCTGTTCAGCGTCACAGGCACACTTCTAAAGTTCTTGGCGCTTTGGATGTTTGCTTGCATTCACCTGTTCTACAGCCTGGGGTGCTGCAGCTCCAGGCCCCCGAGATTCTGGCCACACTGGCACAGTGCCCTCACCTGCTCTGAAATCCTGGTCCAGCGATCTGTCATTGCTCAGGCTGATCCCACCCGGCTATGAAGTATCACACAAAAGGCAGAAATCATTCAACGATCCCCATGTGTTGCAGGCTGGTGTGGAACAAAAGCAATGTCCCGTGGTTGTCTTTTGCAGCTTCTTTACTGTGGTCAGCAGGTTCCACTGGTTCATTGTTGTCTCTGGTGTGTGTTGGGGCTTCTGCTCAAGCATTCACGAGCATGAGCTCCAGCAATAGAAAAATGAACGGTTTGCAGGGCAGACTGGGGAAGCCGAAAGCAGCTTTGAGGGTGTCCAAAAACAGCCTCTGAAATATCCGTGATTTCTCTAACTTTGCTTCGCTGAAAAGAGGTGCAACTCTCCTCCCCAAACTATGATGAGGATATCGGTGCCATAGTGCCCGGTCTCTGCTCCTGCCCCGGTCACTTCTCGTGCCCCTTTCACTTCTTGTGCCCTGTTCACTGCTCCTGCCCCGTCACCGCTCCACCCAGGTCTCTGCTCCTGCCCCGGTCTCTGCTCCTGCCCCGGTCTCTGCTCCTGCCCCGTCACTTCTCTGGCCCCGTCACTGCTCTGGCCCGGTCACTGCTCCTGCTATACTTAATACTTTAGAAAAACATAAATACAAACTGAAAAAGAGAAGTGATCCAATAGTAACATGCAGAAGTATTTTGTCAGCATTGGGGCAAACGAGATTTGCTTTGCTCGGATGTGGGTGGTATAGTGATATTTAGGATAATGTGAATTATTTACATTGAGCTATCAATGAACAACATTGGCAAACTGCACAAGGCCGCAAGTTCCCCACAGTATGCTGAATGGGGAAAGCTTCTCTGTAATCACTAACTATGATCTACGGGCTCCAAGGGAGTTACTGGCCATGTTATGTTAAAGGCAGACAGCCCATTGTCATTCTAAAGGTAGTAATCATCCTCAGTCAGAATGACCATGGGCCTGTCCTCAGTCTGTGTGAGGTCGAGGAGGGGCTGCTGCATCCTTGGAGTTCAGAAGAGAAGTGTGAGCTGGCCCCCAGAACCTTTAAACTCTTAGGGCTTCTCGCAGGGGAACAGCACAGTTTGCTGTAATTAATCCTCTAAATTACAGACAAAAGGTGTCCGTAAAAGGAATAATGATGGACAACGGACAGGACACCAAAATTACGGACAGTCTGTGAAATTTACGGACGGTTGGTCACCCTAACCGAAGTTACCATAGTCTGAATCAACTGGCTGTAAGGACGCCAGTGTTTAATAAGTCTCAGTTGAGACACAGCGTGGAAAATAGAAAGTGAAAGCGGACTTCGTCAGGTGACCGGAGATCCGCATAGGGCGACCTCGGCTATAGACTATATTTATGCATTGTTGGTAACCCAGCCCTTTGTGCTTCACTCACACAGATATCGAATATTCCCCCGATGAACGGCCCCTAGAGCCCGAAATGCATTGGGACTGACCAATTGGGACCCAAACAATTTTGTTGTTCAGTAAATTTTTTCCTCTGTGGAATCAAAACAAGTTTGCTTACAACAAACTAAGAAAAAGGTATTTATAAAAAAACAATAAATTCAATTGATGAAATCCATACACGTGAAAGCGTTTTGAATGGAATTTCTCCTCATTTGGAGACATTGCTGTGCACTGAGGGGATGTCGCCGTCGTGTTTAATAGAGACGCTCGTGGACCAGTGAGCGATACCCCATCTGCACGCAGAACTTTGTGAATTTGATGAACTTCCCTGTTTAAACACAGGCGTGGATGTACCACCATATACAGACCCATATAGATCTCATTAGATTTCTATATTAACTTCTATTTCCATACGTTTTGTGAAGGACCTTGTTTATATAAAAAAAAATCATATGTGTAAGGCACGTTTTAGATTACCATAGCTCCTTTACTTTCGTTATCTTGTATGAAAGCACTTTAAAATATGAGAGATCAGAATGCCAGTTGTACAAAAACCTATTGTGTCTGATTTAATAGACAATAATGTTGCTCTATAATAATCTGGGGCCACATACAAGGTTCGCTTGACAACTGTCTAACCTTAGTTCACTAGTGGTTCACGTTTAAAACAGCACTTTTAATGAGTACTTTTCAGAGCAGTTATAATGTGATGTATTAATGTCAAAGCTTCCACATGGTAAAGAAAGACACTTTTTTTTATTTTTTATTTTGATGCGACTTTATCATAGTTTATGTGATGTTTGTTGGATAAGTTGCATAGTAAAATGTTCAGGGCTCGTCTTGTGCACGTGTTCAAAGATCAAAATCAGCCCCTTGACTTGGCTCTCCCTGCTAATCTGTTGGCTCGCCCACCTCTATGCCATCCTCTAAATCAAGCTGCTTGTCTTCAGTTCCAGACTTTCAGGTAACAAATCAGTGCATTCTGGGAGTTGTAGGCTTTGTTTGCTTCAGTTGGTTTTGGTTTGGGATTCCTGGCAGTAATGATTTGTGAAGTAGACAGGACCAGAAACAAGGTGTCCCATGGTTGCTGCCCCACCCTCAGTCTAACCCGCTTTCTGACCCCCCCCCCCACACAACTACCACAACCAAGTTTAGTGCTTTCAGCCAGTAGACTCTTATTGAAAGGTACACATGACATTATATGGGAGCTGGATCTGCTCCTAAGGCGGGAAATTTAATCAGGATGTCACTATTGGGGGATGGCTAGAGGCCATCCGGACCCTGCCTGGACACATACAACGTGCACTCAATACACAGGCCTCTCACTCACTCTGGCCTTACACATGAGCAGGGGCTGGAGTAGTGACACTGGGAGAACACCAAGGGGCTCCTCTGTTGTGTTTAAGCTGGTATCAACCAGGTTGCCCATTACTGCTCCCAGAGGCTTTCTGGACTGGATCGCATCCTGGGTTTAGTAGAAAGTGAAGGACCTTCTCATTCAAGGGTACTGCGGGGCATGCTCCTCTCTAGTGAGAGGGTGCCCTTCCATAGCCACCTTCAGATTAACTGAAGAGGGCCGAGTTGCCAAGGCTCCTAGCTCACAGTGCTATTTCCATATGCTACCTGGAAGACTTCCAGCACAGGTGCAAACACCTACCCAGGACCTAGGTGATCCCCCTTCCCCCCCCCCCCCGTGCCAAGGCAGCTCCAGAGGGGTGACCCACCAGGCCCGCTAACTTGCTGCTCTACGTCTACAGTCCAATGAGGCACCAATGGCTCTAAGGACACTCCATCTCTCAGAGCAGTTTGAGGGAACAAAGAACCTCAGAGCGACACCATCCTGTTGCTGAGTCGTGGCCTATAGACCATCAGTCCAACTATTGCACTACTCCGCTGTGCCCTGGAGTTCATCTAAGGAATTTGAGACACCAGCTAACAAGGGGGTTTTCTCCTGGTCCAGTCTCTCAGCGGCCTCACTATGTGGCCCAATGTGCATTTACTCTTTTTAGAATTGGCGTTCTCCTACCTCACTCCTTAAGCCTGGAATGACCTACTCCTGCATATCAGAGCCTCCCCCTCAATTCTTGAGTTTTGCAAGAAATGGAAGTTGTGGCTCTTCACCTAGTCTCGTCCCTTGCTCGTCCACTCACCTCCTACCTGTGAGCTCCAGGATACTCTCCTGGCGCTGGTCATGGACTCCACAAAAAGCCTTAATATAACAAACAACGGCAGCCATGATCTGCCGGCAGAGACCATCAACCTTCTCTCTTTCTGCTTCTAGTAACCTTCAGTCATCCCAATTCGACTGGGAAGCGTCCGGAATACAATCTAAGTGGACCTTTAGGAGTATGCACAAAGAGAATGCACAGAAGCACATTCACTCCTGTGACCAGGTTATGGGATGAATTTCTTCATCCGCCCTAGGTAAGGATACCTACAGACACATTTTATATTTCCAGTTACTGCCAGGAGGTGGTCTCCTGATTCTAGACCCTCGTTATTGTAGACGATGGATGAGGGAGATTTAACTTGTGTTAGACACCAAGATTTGCAGCACACAGATACCGGCAAAGTATTTTTATATGTAGCCACCGTAACCCACAAGTCTGATGTTTAGACCAGGGAATGACGATTCTCCACTTACCATACAGAGAGAATCTTGATTTCATTAAAGACTACGGAGGCTGACCTTATGCAATATACTTTTATTGCTGCCCCAACTGCAGCCCTTTAAAGAACACATTACATCATGAATGCATTACATCATGAATAACAAAATTCCAAACAATAGTATATAGCGCCATAGCAACAGGTCAATATCCTCTAGAGCTGCGACGGACAATCTTAGATGTATAGATGAAGAGACGTATTTCACAAAGATTAAGGGCCCGATTCACAGAACTAACTTAAGACAAAATCGTAACTTCTGTGAATACCAAAAGTAGTAAGTTTAGGATTTTGTCTAAAGTCTGTCTAAAGTCTGTCTAAAGTCTGTCTAAAGTCTGTCTAAAGTTTGTCTTAAGACAAACTTAAGACAAAATCCTAACTTCTGTGAATACCAAAAGTAGTAAGTTTAGGATTTTGTCTTAAGTTAGTTCTGTGAATCGGCCCCGAAGAATCTGAAAGAAAAGAAAGATCAAATTGGTAGTTCTGTTTTAAACGGATTAAAAGCCTGTAATCAGGGAAGGAAAGGTAAGGAGTTAAAATTGAATATAAAATACATAAGTATCTTAATCTGAAAAGAACTGTAAGAAGGTTAGAACACAAGAAAAAATGCAAATTGATAAAATGCTTAAAAACTAATTAGTTAGACTTCCACCAGGGCGTAGTGGGTGGGATAATGTTAGCCTCCATAGTCTTAATTGAAATCAAGATTCTCTCTGTAAGGTAATTGGAGAATCGTAATTTCATTACAGGACCGGAGGCTACCATTATGCATGTTTAAAGCTTTTTAACGCTGAATTGCTTACATGTTCCACAGGTCTAAGATAAAATTTGGAAAAAGTGGAAACGCTTGACCAATCAGCAGTTTTTAAGATATCAGTAAGTGAACCTCCAGCCCAGAACACTTTACTGGCCATAGCTCCACGAGAAGAGGGAGCCCCAAGCTTAGATAAATCTATTCCTGCTTGTGACATTATAAACTTAACCCATCTAGCAATGGTAGGTGTGGAAACTGCTTTGAAAGGTTTAACAAAAGAAATCAAAAGTTGTTTTTCATCGATGGGTCTAAGGGTTTGCATTAAAGAATCATAAGATTTCATGCAGTCAACTACACATAATTTCTTACAATCTGGGAAACCGGGATAAAAGATGTTTTCCATCATAGTTTTAGTTCTTTTCCAAATTTCAAAATGTACTCCGTCTGGGGAATAAAATCTACTAGATATATCTGAAGCCTAAACATCTGAAACCCCTTTTAAATTATATTAAACAGAGTATGGTTGCTAGTTTAGCCGTTAGTAATTTTCTTAAAAGGGAATGATTATCTGGCCATGAAGAGAAAAGTTAAAAAACGAGGTTAACATTCCATAAGGAATCATACCTTGTCTTTGGGGGACGTTTGAGTCTAATTCCTTTCATTACGCTATGGATCAGAAGGTCTGAACCAATTGAACAGTCATTAATTAAGGAGTGTCCTGCAGATATGCCCGATCTATAACAGTTGATTGTTCTATAGCAGTGGTTCCCAAACTAGGATCCGTGGACCCCTAGGGGTCTGTGACGCATTCCCAGAGGGTCCCCAGGCAGCAGTTTTAAAAGCACTGCAAAGTTCCTTGTATAATCAGTTTTTGGGCAGCAATAAAACTGTCAAGATGACTCCAGTGATTACTGTACCTGCTGGAGTGAGATAAGGGTTTTGTCCAGTGGCAGCTTTGACTCATCTTAGGAAGCCCAGATGGTTAATATGCCTGCTGCAAAAAATGTCTACCATGCATTTTAAAAAAACAGTATTTTGTTTTGTGCATAGCTCAGTGGGTTCCTGCTTTTGCCACAGAGACTCTTTTGTTATTGTGCAGTTCACAAGTTCCTATCGTAATCTAGCACAGTGAGCTATGAACTGCCATCAAAGAGCTGCATGCAAACTGCATGGTACAAGCTAGTAAGTTATGCTTTTTCCCAGTCTTTCATCATGCTGATGCTGCTAAAAAGGTTTGTTTGTGTAGAAATAAACCCTTATTATTAAAGTCAACGCAAACCCCGTGTTATGTTCTGAATCCTGAGTTTGTGCTTCTCCAGACCAAGCACTCTTAAAAAATGCTACCAGGACAGATCACATGTAGAATCTTACACATTGTAGTCCCCTTTACCTTATGTAACATTTTCTATTCACTGATTTACACATGTATGATTCAAATGACAGTTTTAATGTTTGACATTTAAATCATACAAATTGCCTGGGGGTCCGCGGCTTCCTGTAGTGACTCAATGGGGGTCCTCAGGAGTTAAAAGTTTGGGAACCACTGTTCTATAGCATAGAACTGAATTAAATAAACTAGCAAGGATGTTTGCCAAATCCACTATAGGAGTTTCCACGAGATCCAGATCCCGTTCCAGTCACCAACTACACAATTTTTTCCAAACTCCAATGTATCTTCTCCTTGTTCCTGGTGCCCATGACTCATTTAGTAGATCTTTAGCCTCTCCTGAAAGGCCTGAGTATCTTTTGGATTTCTGAAATCTTCCAGGCAAGAAGGTTCATGTTGCCTTCTAGGAGAAGAGGATGTTCTTCTTTGTCTTGACCCTGAAGAAGACCACTGTTCCTGGGGATAAAATGTGGAACATCTATTGCTAGTTCCATCGCTCCCGAGAACCAAACTTGTGTATTCTAAAAGGGAGTAATTAGAACTATCGTGCACTGTTCTGTTCTGACTTTCAGTAGAACTCTCTGAATTAGGGCAAAGGGGGGAAAGGCATAACAATTCAGATTGTTCCAAGATTGGGCTAGGGCATCCACTGCTTGTGCGTTGGGATCTGGTCTCCTACTGTAATAAGTTTCGATCTGAAAGGTATGTCTTCTGGCAAAAAGGTCTACCTGAAAAGGACCCCACAGGTTCTGTATCTTTCTGAAGACAAATGGATTCATTTTCCAATCGCTCGAGTCTTTCAGGAACCTTGAGTTCCAGTCGGCTCTTGTATTCTAATGACCAGGGATAAAACCTGCTTTTAAAATAATTTCCTGGTTCCAACAGAAGTACCAAATCATTTTGGCTAGATCCGCAAGGATCCTTGATCTTGCAACCCCCCAAGCGGTTGTTATAAGAAACTGCTGTGAAATTGTCTAATTTGATCAGAACAACACTGTTCCTCAGGGTGGTTTTGAAGCTCATAAGAGCATTTAGGCAAGCTAACATCTCCAAACTGTGTGTGGAGAGGAAGTTCTTCTCGGGACCACTTCCCACCTGTTTCTAAGGAACCCATCCTGGCACCCCATCCTAGGATGCTCACGTCTGATTCCACTGTGTGCTCGGGGGTGTTTCCGAAGATTGCCTTCCCATTCCAGCTGTCTAGGTTGTTCCACCACCAAAGAAGCTCTTCTCGAGCCTCCTCCGAAAGAGGGAGTGTATCTGAATACCATAGCCCCTTCCTTAAGCCTAAGGATTTCAATCTTTGTAGGGCTCTGTAATGTAATGGGCCTCTTGAAACTGCTTGAATAGAGGAGGATAGGAGACCAACTATTCTGGCTAAGTCGTGTAAGCTGACTAACTTCTTGGACATCACGTAAGAAACCTCTTTCTTTATCTTGGAGAGTTTCTTGGAAGGGAGTTGTAATTGTCTTGTAGTTGTATCTACTTGGAATCCCAAGAATTCTAAATTCTGAGAGGGTATAATAATAGATTTTTCTATATTGATGAAGAAACCCAAACTCTCCAAGAGATCTATTGTCCATTTCATGTGTTTCAATGTCTTCCTTGTTTTGTGACATCAAGAGGATATCGTCTAGATAGATTACTAAGGGGACACCCTTTCTTCTTAAGACTGCGACTACTGGCCTATACATCTTGGTGAAACACCAAGGTGCTGAGGAGAGTCCGAAAGGGAGGCTTTGAAATTGGTACGTTATACCTTTCCAGGAGAATCTTAGAAACCTTTGAGAGTCTTTGTGCATTGGAATTGTGAAATAGGCGTCTTTTAGGTCCAGTTTTACAAGCCAGTCCTTCTCTTGAAGTATGTCTCTTAAGAGGTGAATACCCTCCATTTTGAAGTGTCTGTAAACCAGGAAAGAGTTTTAGTCTTTTAAGTTTATAACTGGTTGCCAACCCTTGTCTTTCTTTTTCACTAAGAAAATCGTGCTAATGAAACCCTGCTTTGAGTCTGACACCCTCAGATTCAACAACATCTGACTCACTTCTGTATCTAATAGGGTGGATTGTTCTTGATCCAAAACTAATTCTCTGGGTTGACGTGATTGGAAGGGTGTTGAAATAAAATCTATTTTGAACCCTTTTACGGTTTGTAGTACCCAAGGGTCGTTCGTTATTGTAAGCCAATTTTGATAAAATAGTTGGAGTCTTCCCCCTACTTTTATATGGGGAAAAAATAGGATGATTTTGAGATCTTACCTTGTTCTCCAAAACTTTGAGATCGGTTTCTGCCGCCACAACCACGGGTACGGGAGTTTCTGTCTCTTTGTGGAAAGAAGGAGGGATTCTGACCTCTGAAGCTTCTTCCATATCCACTTTGGTTTTGGTAATACGGGGACCTGTATTGCCCGCAGCTGGCAGCCAGTCCCCTCCTCCCAGCCCGTCTAAAAACCCTAAAGGCCGAAAAGGTGGCAACATATTCGCCAAGAAGTTTAACAAAATTTTCGCCAAATAGTAGGCCCTTGGGATCGCCTTGGACTTCTTTAGATGCGAGGTCCTCCAAATTGGGGTTGATTCTCATAAGAATTCCTCTTCTACGCTCTGAAGTTAGGCCTGCGTTAGCATTACCAAGCAAGCATAGTGCGTGTTGGCTCCAACCCCTTAAGAGATCTACGTCTTCTGGGGTGTTATTCAGGGATGCTTCTTCTGCCAAATCCAAAATTTTGGCTAAGGGACCAAGAATATCGAGTACCTTATCTTGGCACTGTTTGAGACAACGTTCGAGGCCCTTTCTAGGATCTCGGCCTGCTTTGAAGAGAAAGGCTAGGAGTTCAAGATCCAGGTTAGGGGTTAGTGCACACTTATTTCCTATAAAAGGTCTAGGGCACTCAGCCCTCATGAGGTTTCTGGTTTCACTTTCAAGGGGTTTACGGATCCAGAACTTGATGAAATTGGATATGTGGTCCAATGGCCACCACTCGGATCCTCTTGGGTGAGTAATTAGAGTAGGGTTAAACATCTCTACTCCTGAGGGGTCTTTAATTGTATTGCTCTTAGATGACTCGACTAGATCCTCATCAAGGGGGTCAATGTCTAAGGTCTCAAAGGCGTCAGAAATGTATTCGTCTTCGTCCCCATCAAAAGTACTAGAAGAAGGGAAAGCAAAGTTATCGGTATGTAGACTGAGGTCATTTGTGCCAGAAGAGTCACTATGTCTTCTTGTGTCGAGAGGGACACCTCTGCTTGTTGCGCCAATAAGGCTGCTCTTTCTAGTTGTGTTGCTTTGGGCACCTTGTCTCAAAGTACATAGATATTTTGTAGCGTGTAGGCTACCCTTTGGTAAAGGACGGCCTTTTGTAGCGCTTAGGCTACCTAGTGAGAAGGCTTGGTCCTTTGTAGCGCATTGGCTACCATGATGTTCAAGGTGTTTAGTTTTCTTTGAAGCCTTTCCTCCTTTTATAGGGGAGGGTTCATCTTCTTCAGAGAGGATCACTGAGTCCTCTTCGGTTACAAAATTCCTTTTACTTTTGTTCATGATAGAATCAACAGCCTCTTTAAATTAGGATTTAAGATGTTTTTCGAGATGCTTCATTAGGGAAGGTATTGTCATCTTCCTCTTGTGATTCATTGCCATTTTCCATTTTCTTTTTTTTTGTCTTGTTTCTTTTTCTTTTTTTTTTTTAATGAATTTTATAAACTTTAAATGTAAAGATAAGGAGAGCTTTGCTAATAAAATAACCCGTAAGTGAGAGACAGGGGTGGGTGTCTTACCGCTTTGAAAAAACTGTTATGACAGTCCGTTAGCAGTTCGTGCTGTGCACTGCTATGGTAACCACAGCGTGAGCATATTGGGCTTTCTCTCCTTCTGTCGTCATTGTAATTTATTTTCCCCTTTCCGTCTTTGTTCGATGGGAAATTGCGGTAGAAAAGGTCGGGGGCAGGGTCACGTTCGTAACGTGACCTCCGCCGTCTTGCTTTTCTGGAAGCTTCAGATGCCAGCCTCCAGGGTATTGATGTACGCCGGTAAATGTCTCCGGAGTATTGGAACGCCTTCACGGTAAATGTCTTCGCGGTGCGGGGATAGTCGAGTGGATGGACCGCTCTCCCTGACAACGCAAAGCCGCTCTGTTGTCCCGCAGGACAGTGAGAAAGATCGCTTGCTAAAGTGCAACACACAGAGAGGGCGTGGCTCGGCTCAGTGCATCGTGGAGCCAGCGAGGTGAGCAAGGTAAACGGTCATATTAATATCATTGGGGTAGTTCTTCCACTTAAGAGTGGACAATGAAAGGGTAGCCCAACCATAAATTGGAAGGGAGGTGCAGCGAAACAAAGTTAGGAAGATAACTTGCCTGAAAGAGGGCATAGCATTTAGCACATAACATGAACAAAAAATGTTTGAAATTAATTAAAATCGGTAAGGTAACTCACCTTGTTAACGATCTAGGTAGAAAAAACAATGATTAAGAGTCTAAAAAGGCTCATAATGATCATTAAATAGGAGAGTAAAGAAATGTATACTTAACTGTCCAGGAGTATAAAAGAGGATGTTGGCCTGTTGCTATGGCGCTATAAACTATTGTTTGGAACTTTGTTATTCATGATGCAATGCATTCATGATGTAATGTGTTCTTTAAAGAGCTGCAGTTGGGGCAGCAATAAAAGTATATTGCATAATGTAGTCTTCGGTCTTGTAATGAAATTGCAAGATCCCAGTTGTTTTATACCAGGTAACTATGATAAACCCATGCAACAGCATCAGTAGGTGTTTCTCTGGTTTTCTGAGTGAAGTCTGCATTTCTAATGTGCAAATCTTCACTTCAGTTTGAAATCCTTTCCATGGGTCTTCATGAAGCCCCTGCAGTTCAGGACCGGGATACTCCAATGAGAGAAGGTTAGGGTCCATCCATACCCAGGCGATTGCCCGATCCAGTTTTCGTTAGCCAATCATCCAATGATACCACATGAGGGCTGCATGATCTGTTTCAGGATCTTGGAGTGTTGGTCAACAAAAGGATCTCCTCCTGTGAATTCCCATATTCTAGGATTCATTACAGCAGAGTTTTGGTCCAACCTGGGTTCTGATTCTAGCATAAGAGAGTCATCCATTGTCCGTTTACAGAGGAAAGCGACTCTAATGCCTGGGTGGATCTGAGATTTGAGGCACATATTGGTAATTGTCTTCCATGCGCCTTGGGCGTGGTTTCATCTCAAGTAGCTCGTGTGTCCAGTATCCCTCGAGTGCCAGATGCTGGTCCAGTTGGATCTGGAGATGCTGGTTCCTGCTCAAACACACTGCCAGTTGCAGATGGGGCTCCAGAGAGAGTATCTCAAGAAATAATCTATGTTTACGGCTCCCTCCTCACCCATCATCACCACAGATAACAAATGCTGGAATAGTAATGTCCACAGCAAGCCTCAGTGGAGCGTACCTGTGCTGTGGACAGCTGTGAGATCTACAGTGGTGACCCAGACTCTGTCGCTATGGGCTCGGTCTGGAGGGGCACATCGTGTGCACCAATCCTTTTCTCAGAATTACTACTATCATCTCACTGGGCAGTGGTGGCAGCAAATACTTACAGTACTAGGAGCAGGACTTCTTACCTTCATTGGGAGAGTAGCCTGGTGGCATCTCCTGGTTACGCTGGTCTGCCAGTTCCTTTCAAATGGGTCTTTTACACCATCTACATTGGACCCACAGGACGATTGCCAGGAGGATATATTTTGGGGAGCCTGGCCCCTAGCAAAGACAACAATGTGAATGAGGTTTGTCGAAGGTGGAGTGGGTTCTCCAGTACAATTGTGTAAGAAAAGCTATTTATTGTTGTGAGATTTACATTATATTGTACTATTAATCTAAGGAGTCTAAGGATCCTTGAATAGAACATGATTATGTTCTACCCAAGGAACATTTGGAAAGCCAAGTAAAATACTGTTCATTTCACAGCACGTTTGGCATGTAACTTTGGTCTAAGGCTGTAGAATTTTACAGGTAGATGAGAGGGGCCCCTTTTGGAACTTCTGGGACATTTATTGCAGATTCCATCTTTTAAAGCACCGTGAGCCAGTAAAGCTGGAGAGCAGTGACCCCAGGTTTAAACAGGAATACTGGAAGTGTCGTTCAAGTAGTGTTTGGGGAAATTAGCAGCACACGGAGCATTTTGGGACAGAAACATTGTTCAAAATATCTCAGAATTTAAATACAGCTTTGCAGTGAATCTGAGCACTTCTTGCCACACTGAGGGCCTGCCGCAGTATTACAAGTTGTGCATTCAGACCGCCATAGGACCACTGCATCCATCAGGGATCCAGGATCCTGATGTGGTCGCTCAGGGAGCAGCAAAATGCTGGTGGTGCCGCTGCGGCACCACCGAGCATTTTACTGGTTACCGGTCTCCCGCCCCTTTCATGGCTGTGAGCCCGCCATGAAAAGGATGGTGGAGAGGCAAGAAAGGGAGCCCAACAGGGTCCCCGTGCCACTCCTGGGTCTGGGGGTGGATGCGGGGGCACATGTTTGTTCCCCCCCCCTGGATTTGCACCCCTGGTTCCTGCATGGTGTGCGATGCATGCCACAGTGTGCAGGAATGTGCAGTCAGCACTCTCACGACGGCGGACTGTATGTTAGGCTCTCCTATGAGCCTTACAACCTACTGCTGCGAGACTGCCTGAGCACCGCCTGACCAAGATTTAACTCGTACTCTGGCGGCTGGGCGGGCGCACCGTGGCTTTGGCGGTTCTCCAGCGGAGGGCGCAGTGCTGGTGCCCCTGGAGGACCGCCAAAGTTCTATTAATGCCCTAAATATTCCCGGAGATGTACTGTCTTAGGGAATTGAGAAAAAGGAGCAGTTCTTGGGAGGGAGAACATGAAGAGTTGGTTTGGCCTCTAATTACCGCTCAGAAAACTGCCTTCCTCGCAGAGTGATGCTTTGACCATCCTACTTCTTTGGGATTTCCAGGTGAAAGATAACTTTTCATGTGTAGTGATTTCGCTTGTGAAAAGTAAAGTACTTTTCTTTGCAAGACTAAATATGGGTTGTATAGTGACTCATTAAGAATGTTCACATTCTAAGTCGCTAGCCCACACCAACTCTCGAGTAAGCATTGGTCTGCTCAGCTTCACTACCACCAGGGTTAAATTCTAAAGGGATCTAATTGGTGCTCAGTTTTGGGTACAATAGTAGGGTGACCCCGGGGGAAAAAACAGAGATGAAATGCTATATTCGTTACAATAGTCCCTCGCTCCCCTGTTGTTGTTGAACTATTTCTCACACTGCTATAAAGTGGGGTGCGATTCTTTGCTCGCAGGATTCCAAGACAGGTGACCACTGGATCTGGGGACACGGTCATCCAGGTGGAAGGACCCTGAGGCAATGCACTATTATCTCAAGGGCTTTACTTCCATATATTAGTACAGATGTCGATGGACAGTTCTGTGATCATCTGTGTCCGTTAAAGCAAGGTCTCGCCGACTAGTGACTGATGTGAACATTTTGGTCAATCTGCTGTCTTTGGCGGTGAGCCACATCGAAGGAATGGAAATTGTTGTGGCAGATCATCTCAACCGTTCCTTTCCTCAATCTGTCATTCTGGAGATCAGAGATTGTTTTGAGGGAACTTTGTAACTCGCTTGGGACATCAGAGTTTGACCTCTGAGTCAAGACATGATGATACATAAGTTTAACTGTTGGGGACCAGATCCCAACATATGAGAACAGGTACCCTAGCACGTCACTGACCACAGATGTTGCTTTCCCCCCCTTTTTTGGATATATCATACATCCTTTTAAAGATCAGGAAGAGAAGTGGAGGTGATACCACAGACCCCATGTTTTCTGAAATGGTTGCGTTTCCTACTGCTTATACTGGTGGCTGATGAACCATTGTGGATGTTTGAGGTTAATCCCTCTCTGGTGCAGCCACCTCCTCTCCTGTCCAAAACTAACAGGCCCCTGACTTCAGGGTGGTGATTGAACTAGTAGACCTGTAAAAATTCTCTCTGTCAAGAGAACTGGGAGAGGCCATCAGGTGGTGCTGGCTTCCATCTGGTAGAAAGGTTTATATCCATCAGTCAGAGGCGTTCCACCTTGATGACTGGGGAAGGTTATTCATCCTGTTAATGTTTTTTCATCCACTCCCTTTTAAGATGTTCTGTAGGTGGCCATGCAAGCCTTCATTCAGCTCTGGTGGATCCCTTTCCGAAGACCACCCTGAGTTGGTGGCAGGCCTGTCAGACTGTTTAGAAGTGGTAAGAGGAGAAAGAGCCAATTTACTAAGTCGCCAAGAGTCAACTGCAGCAAACCGTTGTCCTCTCCTTGGCAACATGAGCTGTGTAATAAAACATTTAATGTGTGGATGATGTATTCTGCACCCCAGCTTTCATAAATGGCCCATCTGGAGCAAAAATACTACCAATGGGTGGGGTATTGATCTGTTACCAGGCCTTGGTGACCTGCTAGAACCAACTCGCAGTACTGAGGAAGAAGTAAGTAAACAAAAGCAGTCCGGGTACATGGGTCTTTAGTCTCTTCAAATGACTCCAGTCACAGACAACATACAAAAATTCAGAGTTCCAAAATGAAAAACTAGAAAGAATCTTGGCTAGGGTGGCTGTCAGTAAATAATATGAAGAGAAAGAAGAAAGGTCCTCTGCGACATCTTCAGCGAACAGAGTCCGGACACCACCCCCCTCTCCACCACCGACAACCAGCTGACCCTCACCACTTGGAAACATGCCACCACTGAAGACACCACCATGACCATGAAGGACACCCACTCGGGAGCCCCCTCGGACCCCTGCTCACCGCACATCTACCACAGAGCCGCCACCACCATAGCACCCGAACTAGCCTGAACCATCAACGCCTCCCTCGAATCCGGCATTTTCCCCGATGACTGGAAACAAGCAGAGGTCAAGCCCCTCCTCAAGAACCCCTCAGCCGACCCGACGGACCTGAAAAAATACCGGCCCATCTCCCTCCTCCCCTTTGCAGCCAAATTCACTGAGCGATTCATCAACGCCCAACTGACCTCCTTCATCGAAGAGAATGCTATCCTCAACTCCTCTTAGTCCAGTTTTTCGCAGCAACCACAGCACAGAAACAGCCCTCCTCGCCTCCACCGATGACATCCGCATACTTCTCGACCAGGGCCACACTGCGGCCCTCATCCTACTAGACCTCTCCGCAGCCTTCAACACTGTATCACACCGCACTCTCGCAGCAAACTCCACAACGCTGGTATACGAGGAACTGCCCTCGACTGGTTCCACTCCTTTCTCTCTGGCAGAATGTAAAGGATCAGACTGCCTCCTTTCCTCTCCGAACCTACAGAGATCAACTGTGGAGTACCCCAGGGATCCTTGCTCAGCCCCACGCTCTTCAACATTTACATGGCCCCTCTCGCCACCATCGTAGGACAGCATGGACTCAGCATAGTATCTTACGCCGACGACAGCCAGCTCATCCTCTCTCTCACAAAGAACCCCAAAGACTCCAGACCCCGCTTCCAAGAAGGAATGAAAGACGTCGCAGCCTGGATGAACAACAACTGCCTAAAACTCGGAGAAGACAGAGGTCCTCATCTCTGGACCCTCCCCCACCGCATGGGATGGCTCCTGGTGGCCCCCTGCCCACGGAAACCCACCCACCCCGAAGGACCACGTCCGGAACCTCGGCATCATTCTAGACTCCTTCCTCACCATGACTCGCCAGATCAACACCGTCGCCTCCACCTGCTTCAACTTCCTCCGCAAGACCTTCAGGTGGATCCTCCCCCCGAATGCGGAAAAAGACAGTCACCCACGCACTCATAACCAGCAGACTGGATTATGGGAACGCCCTCTACACCGGAATCAACAAAACCCTGCTACACAAACTCTAAACCATCCAGAACACGGCAGCCAGACTTGTCCTCGGAACCTCACGACACGAACCCATGACCCAGCACCTATGAGACCTCCACTGGCTCCCCATCAAGAAGAGAGTAACCTTCAAGCTACTCACCTATGCCTACAGATCCCTCCACAACATCGGACCCAAATACCTCAACGAAAGAGTCTCCTTCCACGTACCCAAAAGGAACCTCCGCTCCGCTGACCTCGCCCTTGCAAAGAACCCACGCTTTCGCAGAACCAGAGCAGGCGGAAGGGCCTTCTCCTTCATCACTGAGAAGACTTGGAACGAGCTCCCAGTCAACATCAGACGCTCCCCCACTCTTCATACCTTCAGGAAGAACCTCAAGACCTGGTTCTTTGACTTTGACTGATCCGGAGCTGCCCCCCCCCCCCCCCCAGTGCCTTGAGACCCTCACAGGTGAGTAGTGTGCTTTATAAACCCCCTGATTGATTGATTGAAAGAACAAGGTAATACCAACAATACGTAGTGCTTTTGGCAGTTACGCAGAGCCTATTGTTCCTTGTATGTGTAAAGTTGCTATGGTCTGAGCCGACCTCATTCGTAAGGAGTGCACAATAAAGGCCTATAGCTTACCTGGCGAACAGGTCTTGCCCTGAGATGACCATCCAAAAGCCAGGCTAGGCATGGTAGTAGCCTTGTTGGTGTTTTGTGGGTACAGGGTCTGTCTTTTGGCCCACCACTTTGATCAGAAATGCTCACACTGGATAAGGTGCAGGCTTCGTTGTTTGTAAGGTCATGAGCAGTTCATTGTTGAGAGTTATCCTGGAGCTCACCATAACTGGGGATGTTCAGAATTTTTTAGGTTTTGTTTCACAACTGCAGTGTCCCTTCAAATTAAGTTTTTAGGGGAAATATATTTATATTTATTTCTTTCCACTGAAAAAAAACGATGGTTACAGGGACTTACGCCGCCCTCAATGCACTGCCTATGACCTCACATATTGCATCACTCATGACATGGTCAGTGACATCACTGATGACCTCACTCATGACATCACTGATGACATCATCTAGTGATTGTAAGTGTTTTTTAAAGTTTCTGCTTGTTGAACATATATACTAAGGTACCACAAAAGTTAAATTAGTATACTTTGTAAACTACTAATGAGTGATCCATTCTTAACATATATTATGTAAGTGGCTGTGTGTAGACATGTGTGAGTGACTGTTTGGCTGTGTGAGTGGCTGTATAGGTGAATAAGTGGGTGTGTGAGTAGCTGTATGGGTTGGTGAGTGGCTGTGTGGGGTGAATAAGTGGGTGTGTGAGTAGCTGTATGGGTTAGTGATTGTGAGTGACTGTATGGGTTAGTGAGTGGCTGTATGGATTAGTGAGTAGACGCTTGTGTGCTTGTATGAATGGGTATGTAAGTGGATATGTGAGTGGCTCTGCGAGGATTTCTGAGAGAAAATTGTATTTTCTAACTGCAACCTTTGACTGTGAGTGTGTGTGGCTGTATAGTTTGGTGAGTGGTTGTGTGGCTGTATAGAACTTTGAGTGGGTGTGAGAGTGTGTGTGGTGTGGGTGTGTGAGTTTCCGTGTGGGTCTGAGTGTCTGTGTGGCTCTGTGGGTGCATGAGTAGATTTGTGGGTGTCTGACTAAGTGAGTGTCTTAGTGAGTGGGTGTGTGAGTTAGTTTCTGAGTTTGTGCAGAAGTGTCCCACTGGGTGCGAGTGGGTGTATCAGTGTCTGAGTGGGTGTGTCAGTGGCTGTGTGAGTGGATGCCTAAGTGTCTGTGTGAGTGACTGGGCCACAACGGGACCGCAACTGCTTACTACAAAGGTGGGCGGGACCAAATGGGCGAAGCTTCCAAGTGATTTGCACATTTGCATACTCATAGTAATTTAAAGGGCGAACCATGGGCTCTCACCAGGTAAGGACAAGAAAGAACCCACTTGTCACAATCACTAAAGACTGCGCTCCATTAGATCAACAATGCATTCACCTCCACAAAGCATTTCAGATTGTCTTTCAATGTGGAATTGTGGAGGAAACACACTTGCTTTGTCTTTTATAGAAGCGAAGGGAGTGCGGCCACCTTTCCCTGGCTGATTTCGGCCCTGGGGACCCCTTCCCCCGAAGCCCAGCCAAGAATTTATGGGGGAGGGTAGCTGTACAGCCCCCCTCCCAGGGTTGATTTTAACCCTGGGGACCCAATCCCCCAGGGCCCGGCAAATTTACGTAAGCAGTGTGAGGCCACATGGTCCCCCTTCCCGGGCTGATTTTGGCCTCAGGGGACCTGGTACCCCGGCCACAAATTATTGGGGGGGGGCATGCGACAGCCCAGGCCAATTTTGGCCTTGGGACCCAGCCAAGAAATAATGGGGAGGATGGCTGTGCAGGCCCTCTCCCTGGGTTGATTCTAGCCCTGGGGATGCCATCCCCCCTGAGCCCAGTACATTTTTGAAAGGAGATGTTGGCCTTGCGCCACCCCTGCCCCCCCCAGCCGATTTGTGGCCCGGGGACCCCATCCCCCAGGGCCTGGCCTCTTGCTCCTGAGTGCCCTTGAGCACACCCAGGGTACCAAGATGCTGTGTTGGGGACCGGGGGGGGGGGCCCAATGCCCCTGCGGTCCCTGCCACCTCCTGCTACCAGCAGGATCCGGCCTTGCTGCTGCATGCAGGGAGCAGCAAAAAATGCTGCTCCCTGTGTGTAGTAACCATTCTGTCATCTGTTTTCTTGCCCGCTGTACAGAAGAAAACTCAGCTCCCAGCGATCAGGAGCAGTTTTCCTGTTCCTACCCACTGGGAGCGGACTCACTGTTTGATCTCTCTTGGTGGGAGCTGTCAAAGCTCCTGCCAAGCGAGAGCCAACAGTTATGTCCCGGGGGTCAGTATCCCGGGACATAGGGAGCCGGCCTTAGGGAGTGGCGGTCCCCATGGCCATTAGTGGCTCCAGGAGGGGGGCTGCGTAGCCTCTCCATTAATTTTCAAGTGCCTGTCCCGAGGAGGCGGTTTTCCCTGGGCCAAGAACGGTTACCAAAGAAACCTGGGAACCAGTCCGCACCTAATAGCAATCTACAAGCAAATTAATCAAATGAATTAACATGCATATTGCCAGGCTGTGGAGGATGCGGGGGCATATCCTGTTTATTCGGGAAAAGCCTGCTTCAATAATAAATAAAAGTGTGGAAAAGAGCTCAGAGCCTGTGATTTGTGGTCACGTTCTCATCGTACAAATGGTGGTTATTATCACAAACAGTGCTCCTTCTCTATGGCTTTAAAGTGGAATTGTGATCCTTTACATGTGTTAAGGGCGATAGCTGAGGTTTTTAGGTTTTGCTAGACAGCACATGCGCCGTCTCAAAGAGACTGTTGTATTCAATATGTGTTGCGTTTCTTGTAACGCCCCTCCTGCCAGACAAAAAAGCGCTATGTGTTCAAAATAAAAGAAATCATGAGGTTGATCTTCTCTTTACTGGCTCTGTACTGCCACTGAGCCAGCAAAGAATGAGCAACATGCTGGCAGGCAGCAGAGGGTGGTACCTTTCTATGTCGCCTGCCTTTTGAAAGCACAGAGCCCCGTCCTTTCTATTAGCCTGCCGTCCGCCTCACACCTTTCAGTGTGTCCCCTGCGGACTCTGCAGGCTGTTGAAAGGCCCTCCTGCCCTCCACTCCCTCAGCCCCCTCTGTGTTCTGTTAAACCCTAACCCCATGTCTCTTTTTTAGGTCAAGCCTAGGCAGCGCGCATGCGCTGTCTGCAAGAATTGTTATGTCCTCTATCGGCTTTTGGCATGCCCATGAATTGCCATTTGTTCGTTGTTGTGCCATTTACAACTACAGGTTTTTAGGTCTCGCTGAGCCAGCGCATGCGCTGCTCTGCGAGAAATTTAGTGTGTGGGGTTACAAAGTGCTGCCACGGGCTTTTGGCGGCCTAGCGCTTGCGTTCACGCGAGCATGCACGTGCGCAGCCCCCATCTGCCTTTCTTATCTCTGCCCACATCGCTCGCCATTACTTTGACTTTCCCTCCCCTTCCCCCACCACAGATCACGTCACTCAAGCGCATCGCGGGCACCCTTAAATGTGTGTTATTTTATTGATTTTCGCGCCCCCCACCCGTTGTTACGTTACTTCTTACGTCTTTACTTTTGCTACAATTGCGGCACCGGCGCTTTACCTTTAAGTAAAGCGCTGGTGCCGCGATTATAGCAAAAGTAAAGAAATAGATGTTTGTTTCTATTTCTTTACTTTTGCTTCATATTAATATAAGACCCGATGCGTATGCATGTGATGTATTTCCTGTGATGCAGCAATGGATGAAGATGCCCATATTTTATACGTACTATGTGAATGCGCTGTCCTACATACCCTATAACCCTATAACCTTATCCCCATATCAAATTAGATCACATCAAGATGTGTTGTTGCGGAAATTCCCATTTGTCCTACAGACTGTAATTGGTTCTCAAGTAGGGACGCTCTTAGTTAGGTCTGTCCTTGAAGCAATAGTGACTGAAACAAGGAGTCTGTCTTTTAAGTAAATCTATTCATTCCACTGCCATCCTCTGCTGAGCTCTCTGCTGGTTATATGTCGGCGTCATGTCATTTATTAAGAATAACTTGGGTTTTCTTCTCATAATACCGTAGTTTTTGCCAATAAATAACTGCCAACGTTAGTCAATATGAAAGTTTTCAAGTTATCGTTCTTGGGAACATGAAAGTATTATTCGGCTTTTCTCCACTCTGTCTTGTAACCTGCAGCACATACCACAGGTCAACAGTGGGCAGAATAACTTGTTGAGATATTGTGCGGGCTAACATATTCGCAGGTGTTACTGTTATGTATTGGGGATATTATTTTCAAAGGTGTATCCGCTACTGAGTTTTGTTTCTATGGGAATATGTTTGTTTTTTCAGCACAGCAAAAGGTTTGGACTGAAGCATAAGCATTGACAAAGCCAATATTCCCCGCCATTGTAAACCTATGCCAATGTTTTTAACCATGCTCTACAGCATTCCTGATGCTATGCAGCACGACTATAGCAACACAGAAAGCCAGCGGGGTGGGGAGGGTGGAAACAGCATGTAGTACAGTGGGGGAGGAGAGAAGCACAAATGTGAGCGAGCAATGTGGAGATGGGAGGGAGAAGCACACAGGTTAGTAAGCAATGTGGGGGAAACACTTGGGTAAGCGCATCATAAAGGGGGTGGGGGAGAAGCACACTACTGAGAGCGTTGCGAGAGGCATGTGAAGTACCCGAGGGAGACAGCTGGAAAATAAATGCACTCTCATGCAGTGCTTTAGCAAAAAGAACAAGCATTGGCATAGCCAATAGGTCTCGCCTTGGAGACCTTATGTGTTTAGCCATGAAACGGTTGATGTTGTTGCACCAAGGATATTGTGCTGCATAACTAAATGCTTATAGAGTCCCAAAAGCGAGACCTATTGGCTATGCCAATGCTTGTTTATTGGTGCATTGAGTTTGTTTCTCCTGCCTTTGTGTGCTTGGGTCACGCCCAGGCTATTTCACTCATTGTTTGCTCGCATTGGCCATCCCAATACGTCCCTGGTTCCTCCTGGTCACCTAGAGCTGCCTGTTTATTTTGTAGGCTATCAACATTGTTTTAGGCTTTCAGGCAGTTTCACGGAGCAATGGTCTGTTCGAATAAACAAAGTGGACAAGTCCTTTAGTAGGTATTAAGGTTGTAGTTCTTGACCTGTACCTTCGAAAAAGGAGCGCTAACAACAGATCGTTGTTTAAGGAAACCCCTCACCCACCTACCTAGTAGGTGGCATGCTTCATCATCGGGCCCAGCTGGATTACCGAGTGCAATCCAGCTGTGCTTCAACGCCTGAACTACAGCGGAGCGGGTTGTCGTGTGAAAAGTGCAAAGTGCTATGTGAAGTGAAATTATGTGCTAAAAATATCTCTAGGAAGTACCCTTATAAAAGTTTTCATGGAAGGGTCCTAGGATATGGGTAAAAAAACATCGTCGAGATACACATGAGGTTTTAAAATGAACCTCTGTATCCCTTTATAAATGACAGGTCTGCTAGTTTCAGCCTTCAGATGTGTTCAGGAGGCTTTCGTCAGGACCAGCTGGAAGTGCGTGCCCAAAGAAAAGGGGCCTCTGTGGTGTGAATTTCAGCACACACCCTAAAGTGTGCTGTGAGTGTGGTGGGATCTTGTTACTTACAGATCCTATGCAGCGAGTACCTGTGAAGGAAAGAAGTACATAGTACAACTACATTGTCACATTTTCATTTTTACACAGGTATGTCATGCATGTCTTAGTAGCGCTCCTCTGTGCGTAGAGTAGTGGTGACTGGTTGGGAGACGGCATCATGCATGTGACTTGGTGAGTGCATGCATGATGGCTATCTAACAATAACCAAGCGTGGCTACAATGTGCCCCAGTAGTCTCTAATTAAATGCAAGACAAAAATACTGACACTTGAAGTTATGCGCGTTGTGTAGTGGTAGATTATCTTTATTTTATCAATTGTATTCGCATTGTGGCACATAAAATGTATACGTGTTATAGCACATCAGGTGGCTGTTTAAAATTAAGTATCTCTTGTTTGCACGTGATATATCCAGAGAACACAATTAACATAGACACACAGGACATACTAACTGACAACAAACAAGCGGCCTCTCTTTGACTCTGTTAGCAAACTGCCTCATGGATCCGATCTTACAATGTTACACCCATTTCTGACCCTAGAAAAAGAATAAAAGCCGAGGAAATGGTAGTGGGAATGGGCAAATTGGAATCGCCGTTTCCTGCGGGAGGCTTGCGCATGCTTTTACTCACGTTTTGTCTTGGGCTATAAACCATTGTCACCTACGTTGTAGACCGGATCCCACCGTTTGTGTGATGTGGAGGGTCTGAACGATACAAGTAGGAACTACGGAGGAAGCGGTCACGTGGACACGTGATTGCAAGCCATGCACGTTCCCGGGACTAGTACGCTAACCTCCCTCTGTCTATGGCATAGTGAGAGGATGCGCATGCGCATTTCCGTGTATGGAATTGCAGTGCTGTTCTACTAAACTCAACTGCTGAGCCTGTGGACGTGGTTGCGCCTTTTTAGAAAAGGGGGGTAACGCTCAGGCTGATTTCTCGTGGGCATATTAAAGCAATGTATTCACAAGAGGATAAGTGCAGAAGGAGTGATTATTTTTAAGCACCACCTACGGAGTATCCTGGGCTTATCAAAGCATTGTATCTGCAATGGCAGAAGGTGCTACTAGAGTGGTTATGTCTGGGCACAACCTACAGAGTTTCTTAAGGAGGTGTATTGTAAACGGATGTTTATGTGCATACTAGTATGCTAAGGTGTATATCAAAGGACCCTTAGCTAGATCAAACTACTAAGTAGCCTAGTATTATGCATTGGGGGCGTGTGAAATAACGTGATTATTTTCGCTGTATGCTATTCCACGGCACATTATCATTTAGCCCTTTGGTGTGTGTTGAGAGTCTGTATACCCAACGTTGCTCTTTTTCCAACAATGAATCTTGCATGTTTCCTGTTTGTGCGTCTAGTTGTTCAATGACCACCAGGTCATGTCATTGGTGGTGTGTCCTGCAGTTAGGAAATGGTCTGTCAGTTTGGTGGTGTTACGCTTACAGCGGATGTTGCTCTGATGTTCGCATATTCTGGTCTTTATTTTACGGCTAGTCATGCCCACGTACCTCAGTTGACATGGGCATGTGATTAGTTAGACCACATTTTCAGAATTGCAATTGGTGTGTCTTCTTATAGTCCATATTTTCCCCTGTTCCAGGTGTAGGATTTTAGTAGTTTTGGTTAAATGGCAGACGCTACAATTGCCACATGGAAAGTGGCCAGTGACATTTGGTAGACCCCAGGCATTCAGCACAGTGTTATTGGTTGGAGTCAGCTTTCTGGGGCGTGTGGATACCAGACTGTCTTGTAAATTTTGTGACCTTCTGTAGGAGAATAGTGTTTTATCCCTTTGAAGTTTATCAGAAGACTCAATTTTCCATTTGCTCTGGATCAATTTGGTGACTTTATTTGAGATAGAATTGTATGTGGTCGCACAAGTTAGAGGGAGGGTGGATTCTGTTTGCTCTCTTCTTTCTAGTAGGCTTTCCCGATTCTGATTTCTAGCTCTTTTTCTTGGGCTCTTTTTATGATATGGTTGGGATAGCCTCTATTCCTCAATTTTGTTGTAAGTGAATCTGACTGTGATTTAAAAACCTTGACTTCGCTGCAATTGCGTCTTAGTCTCAGATATTGTCCATAGAGTAAGTTTTCCCTCAATGATCTAGGATGAAAGCTTTAAAAGCGTAGAAGGGAGTTTTTTGCTGTTGGTTTGAAATGAGTCTTTGTGCTCAGGCCGCCATTTTGTGCCTCTATGTCCAAGTCCAAGAAGGTGATGCGTTCTCGACTTGTAGCGTGTGTCTCGCTTTTGCGATTTCTTTCTGCAACCAGTGGTCCAGGCAACCCCTGCCTACTTGAAAGATACAAAAGATTTGCTAAACCACATAAACAACCTTCATTTCAACCCTACAACATCAATCCTGGTGAGCATGGATTTCGAAAGCTTATACACCAGCCTACCGCAAGACGACACACTTGAGGTTCTTCGCACCTCACTTAACAATACTGAATCGAACCATTGGACACCTAAGTCATTCGTCCAAGAATGTGCTGAACTAGCAATAAAAGGCAACTTTTTCGAATATGAAGGCACTCTCTACAACAATACAGGACTTCGATGGGCAGCACGTTCGCGCCGAGTGTGGCCGGACTTTGTGTCCAATTTTGAAGGATTACACATTCTGAACCCTCAGTCTCCATTTTCTAATGATATAACATTCTACAGGAGATACATTGATGACGTCTTCCTAATATGGACAAACACTGAAAATAGACTGCTTGGATTTCTTGAGTGGATTAACACCCTAGACCCCAACCTAAAATTCATGCACGCTACAAGTCGAGAAAGCATCACCTTCTTGGACTTGGACATAGAGGCACAAAATGGCGGCCTGAACACAAAGACTAATTTCAAACCAATGGCAAAAAACTCCCTTCTACGCATCGAAAGTTTTCATCCTAGACTATTGAGGGAAAACGTACCCTATGGACAATATCTGAGACTAAAACGCAATTACAGCGAAGTCAAGGTTTTTAAATCACAGTCAGATTCACTTACAACAAAATTGAGGAATAGAGGCTATCCCAACCATATCATCAAAAGAGCCCAAAAAAGAGCTAGAAATCAGAATCGGGAAAGCCTACTAGAAAGTAGAGAGCAAACAGAATGCACCCTCCCTCTACCTTGTGTGACCACATACAATTCTATCTCAAATAAAGTCGCCAAATTGATCCAGAGCAATTGGAAAATTGTGACTTCTGGAAAACTTCAATGGGAAAAACCACTATTCTCCTACAGAAGGTCACAAAACTTACGAGACAGTCTGGTATCCACACGCCCCAAAAAGCTGACTCCAACCAATGACACTGTGCTGAATGGAATGCCTGGGGTCTACCAAATGTCACTGGCCCCTTTCCATGTAGCAATTGTAGCGTCTGCCATTTAACCAAAACTACTAAAATCCTACACCTGGAACAGGGGAAAATATGGACTATCAGAAGACACACCAATTGCAATTCTGAAAATGTGGTCTAACTAATCACATGCCCATGTCAACTGAGGTACGTGGCCATGACTAGCCGTAAAATAAAGACCAGAATATGCGAACATCAGAGCAACATCCGCTGTAAGCGTAACACCACCAAACTGACAGACCATTTCCTAACTGCAGGACACACCACCAATGACATGACCTGGGTGGTCCTTGAACAACTAGACGCACAAACAGGAAACATGCAAGATTCATTGTTGGAAAAAGAGCAACGTTGGGTATACAGACTCTCAACACACACCAAAGGGCTAAATGATAATGTGCCGTGGAATAGCATACAGCGAAAATAATCACGTTATTTCACACGCCCCCAATGCATAATACTAGGCTACTTAGTAGTTTGATCTAGCTAAGGGTCCTTTGATATACACCTTAGCATACTAGTATGCACATAAACATCCGTTTACAATACACCTCCTTAAGAAACTCTGTAGGTTGTGCCCAGACGTAACCACTCTAGTAGCACCGTCTGCCATTGCAGATACGATGCTTTGATATGCTCTATAACCACCTGCCCAGGATACCCCGTAGGTGGTGCTTAAAAATAATCACTCCTTCTGCACTTATCCTCTTGTGAATACATTGCTTTAATATGCCCACTAGAAATCGGCCTGAGCGTTACCCCCCCCTTTTCTAAAAAGGCGCAACCGCGTCCACAGGTTCAGCAGTAACGTTTAGTAGAACAGCACTGCAATTCCATACACGGCAATGCGCATGCGCATCCTCTCACTATGCCATAGAGAGAGGGAGGTTAGCGTACTAATCCCGGGAACGTGC
Organism: Triturus cristatus; assembly: GCF_964204655.1. Classification (NCBI taxonomy): domain Eukaryota; kingdom Metazoa; phylum Chordata; class Amphibia; order Caudata; family Salamandridae; genus Triturus; species Triturus cristatus. The sequence goes on from NC_140592.1 coordinate 48,803,580, forward strand.
ATGCCTTGCGATCACGTGTCCACGTGACCGCTTCCTCCGTAGTTCCTACTTGTATCGTTCAGACCCTCCGCATACCACAAACGGCGGGAATCCAGTCTACAACGTAGGTGACAATGGTTTATAGTCCAAGACAAAACATGAGTAAAAGCATGCGCAAGCCTCCCGCAGGAGTCTGCCATTCCCGCTACCATTTCCTCGGCTTTGATTCTTTTTCTAGGGTCAGAAATGGGTGTAACATTGTAAGATCGGATCCATGAGGCAGTTTGCTAACAGAGTCAAAGAGAGGCCGCTTGTTTGTTGTCAGTTAGTATGCCCTGTGTGTCTATGTTAATTGTGTTCTCTGGATATATCACGCGCAACCACAAGATAGGATATATCACGCGCAACCACGAGATACTTAATTTTAAACAGCCACCTGATGTGCCATAACACGTATATATTTTATGTGCCACAACGCGAATACAATTGATAAAATAAAGATAATCTACCACTACACAACACGCATAACTTCAAGTGTCAGTATTTTTGTCTTGCATTTGATTAGAGACTACTGGGCACATTGTAGCCACGCTTGGTTATTTTTAGATAGCCATCATGCATGCACTCACCAAGTCACATGCATGATGCCTTCTCCCAACCAGTCACCACTACTCTACGCACAGAGGAGCGCTACTAAGACATGCATGACATACCTGTGTACAAATGGAAATGTGACAATGTAGTTGTACTATGTACTTCTTTCCTTCACAGGTACTCGCTGCATAGGATCTGTAAGTAACAAGATCCCACCACACTCACAGCACACTTTACGGTGTGTGCTGATATTCACACCACAGAGGCCCCTTTTCTTTGGGCACGCACTTTCAGCTGGTCCTGACGAAAGCCTCCTGAACACATCTGAAGGCTGAAACTAGCAGACCTGTCATTTTTAAAGGGATTCAGAGGTTCATTTTAAAACCTCAGTTGTATCTCGACGATGTTCTTTACCCATATCCTAGGACCCTTCCATTAAAACTTTTATATGAGTACTTCCTAGAGATATTTTTAGTACATAATTTCACTTCACATAGCACTTTGCACTTTTCACACGACAACCCGCTCCGCTGTAGTTCAGGCGTTGAAGTACAGCTGGATTGCACTCGGTAATCCAGCTGGGCCCCGATGATGAAACATGCCACCTACTAGGTAGGTGGGTGAGGGGTTTCCTTAAACAACAATCTGTTCTTTAAAACAGCGCTCCTTTTTCGAAGGTACAGGTCAAGAACTACTACTTTAATACCTACTAAAGGACTTGTCCACTTTGTTTATTCGAATACTACCCAGGGAAAAGGACAAGTGGCCTTTCTATTTTACCGTACCCTCTAGTTGTTCTGATGCAGTGCTCTGTTCGTCACCTGCATAGTGGCAATTTCTGTCCGGTAGCTGTTGAGCTATTCCAACAGCTCTAACTCAAAATAAAGTGAGACCTATTGCATTTCTAATGCTTCTTTTTCCTTTGCCCCCAACCTTCGCTGCCACACACCAGGTCCTGCTGCCCTGCACACTGCAAGGAACGCAGGTTGTCTGATGCCAGAGAGAGCAGGTTTCATATTGTAATCTGCTCTCTTTGGCATCAGACATCCTGCAATTCGAGGTGCTCGGCGGCTGGAGACTCTGCAAGGTTACAGGTTGTGACATAGGGGTCAAACAACCAAAGAGTGTATCCTGGATTTAGAATAAACTAGCAGAAAAGTGCTCACTGTGTTTTAAAAGAACCCTCGCTCACCAACCTAGTTGGTGACATGCTTCATCATTGGGTTCCCACCAGAGAGGCCGAGTGCCTCTCCGGTGTGCTGCGAGGCCTGAATTACAGCGGAGCTGGGTTTTGTGAAGACAGCGCAAGTAGTGAATAGTGTAAAAGGTGAGGTTACAATGGTGTCGCAATTTATCCAGAAGTAATTTTAATGGTGGAATACTGGACATAGTTAAAAGCTGTGTCGGATGCGTAAAAGCTGGTTTTAATAGACCAGTTGCATCCTAAAAATTGTGGAAATGGTCAACATGTTTCTGCTTCTAAATATGTTAAGCGAAGCATTCGTCAGGACCTAGGAGGACTACCACGGCGGTGTGCGCACGCTAACGCGCACCCTAACCTGTGGAGTCTGGGACCGCTTAAACTCGCAGTTCTTAAACTGCCTTCAGGACTTCTGAAAGCTTTGATCTCTGTAGAAACAAAGAGAGGTTTACTCTTACTTCACGTAAGCTCTTAAGTTTTGCCCCACCCTCTCTGTTCACACAAGTTGTTTTCGTATGATAAGCCCTTCGTTTTTCCATATGCACTAAGCCTGCCATCGCCTCCTTTACTCAGGATCCATTTTCCTTCTGAGTTACTGTTGACGGCATCTTTCCAATCGATTTTGCTATTTCTATAACCTCAAATTGATCAGTTTATGAAATAGGTCCACTGATCTAAATTTACAGGTCATTTCTACCTCTTAGATTATAAGAGCGATTTTGTGAGTTTGTTGATGTGAAATTGATTCAACATTAGATGGTGACACTGCCAATCACTGTATGCTTGCTAGCAAAACCGCACCACTGTCAATTTGAGAGCACTTCATATGGCATGTATGAGAGTACACACCATCAAATGGAGCATGCCTCTTGATCATCATATGTGTTATGAATTACCATGTTCGTTTGTGTCTCTCTCTCTTTGTTTCTACAGAGATCAAAGCTTTCAGAAGTCCTGAAGGCAGTTTAAGAACCGTGAGTTTAAGCGGTTCCAGACTCCATAGGTTAGGGTGCGCCTTAGCGTGCGCACACCGCCGTGGTAGTCCTCCTAGGTCCTGACGAATGCTTCGCTTAACATATTTAGAAGCAGAAACATGTTGACCATTTCCACAATTTTTAGGATGCAACTGGTCTATTAAAACCAGCTTTTACGCATCCGACACACCTTTTAACTGTGTCCAGTTTTCCACCATTAAAATTACTTCTGGATAAAATTGCGACACCATTTTAACCTCACCTTTTACACTATTCACTACTTGCACTGTCTTCACAAAACCCAGCTCCGCTGTAATTCAGGCGTCGCAGCACACCGGAGAGGCACTCGGCCTCTCTGGTGGGAACCCAATGAGGAAGCATGTCACCAACTAGGTTGGTGAGTGAGGGTTCTTTTAAAACACAGTGAGCACTTTTCAGCTAGTTCTTTCTAAATCCAGGATACACTCTTTAGTTGTTTGACCCTTATAATCCAGGGGGATTAAGAGTGGCTCCAGGAGCTTCCCTCCCTCTCTTGTTGTTGAGTTATAGGTTGTGACATAGCACAGTCTCCACAAGTGACAGACCACAGGCCTTGAAGTATGTTTGTGGCAGGCACACTTGTGCCCACTGCAAAAATACAGCGTATTTTGTGGCTTTAAATTGCAAATGTTGCTTTTTTGGCCACAATTTGCCACCCAAAGCCCTAAAATCCTGGGGCGGTCTGAGCTGTAGGCCAGAAGCCACATGTCTGGTCTGTTTATTATGAAACGTTACGGCAAAGGAAGTAGGCCTGGCTTATTTAATGTGCAAAGCATCTGTTAAAGCCAAAAGGCCTCTAGCAGTTGATTGTTATCACACTGGTACAGGCTGTAGACGGGTATTGTATTAAATGTAATCTCAGATTACCGTAGTGGGCAAGGGTTTTCATGTTGGTCACACACTGACAAGCTCTGGGAGTAGAAGACATTCACTATGATTATTATTATTGTGCCCTGTTGATAAAAGGTTGCACATTGTTTTGCCAACTGTAATGTATGTATTTGTAATTCTGTAACTCTTTACATGATGGTTGTGAGTTTAAGCACACTACAGTAGGCCTGCTTTGGTTATGGAGTTAAGTCAGTGGTAAAGGCTAAAGGCCTTATTGGTTCACTAGGAAAAGTTATATCATATTACTTAGATGCGATCTGCTTAAAATGAAAGGTTATGACAAAGCAAGTAGGCCTGACTTACTTATAGTGAAAAGCATGTGTTAAAAGCAGTAGGCTGTTGAAGCGTATTTTTTTTTACTCTTTGCTAAAGCATGTAGGCGAGTATTCACTTGGTAAGAATGCATAATATTGGCAAGTAAGGGCACTGACAGGTGACGAACATACGGGAAGACCATGTGTTCAGGCACATAAATGCATATTGAGATTACACAGAAGAGTTCACATGGCGTTAAACGTGTAATCTGAGTTTACAGTGCACGATATAGGGTCTTTGCACTTGTATTCGGCAGCTCATGCGCAGTATTGCTTTTGGGAGTGGCCGATCTTCACTAAGCTTCACAAGGTATTACAGAAGCGGCAAAGCAATATTTTTAAATCAAGAATTGCGACCCTTGTACAATAAGAAAATGCATGTGTACTATCAATGTATTAATGTTATGCATATTTGCTAAAATGCCAACAAAAATATATTTAAATTTTTTTTTAAAAAATTGCGACCCTTGATCTTGGGCCACAGAGACAGAAATAGTCTAGTCGGGGGTCACAAATGGGAAAGGGTTTGCTGGATTGCTTTGGTTAACATATAATTATTGCCCAATGCATGCACATATGTTGGTGTGTCTGCCTGTTATTTTGGGTGTGGTGTGTTATGTATAAGTCTATATCTGTTGTGTATGCTGTACGAGAAGTGACTCGGTGGGCCTGCTTTTCTGGCAATTTGTACAATTGGTCCCTCTCTGGCAAGGTACAAAAAGTCCCAGTAAGTGTGGGCAGTATACACTCTTCCTGACAGCCAATGCACAGAATCACAGACACAAACTGATCACTGTATACACAGCAGCCAGGGTCCAGCCGTCTAGATTAGTAGTTCGGATGCGCTGTGTTATTCGCTCATCCTCTGAAGTTCACTCCCCTCGGGTCCCTTTGGATTTTGTAGCCACACTCCTAGCCGTTCAAGGCCAGGATGCTCCTTTGGGAGTGGCAGTGTCCTCTACAAACACACCTTTCATTCCATTGCATGATGAATTTTTAACAATTTTGACTTCACATTTCATATTTTACTACTTGCGGGGGACTGAGAGCCTCAGTTTTCAGAGGCGGCTGCTACTTAACTGGGTTAGCCGAGTGGGGGGGAGGGGCGGGGATAAATGACTTATTATTTAAAAATTTTAACTCTAACCTGCCGGCTGGCTGCTGCCTCTCGGTCCTCTTCGGTTGAATGCAGGAACCAGGCAGAAAACAAGGCTCCCGGACTCTCCTAGCCAATCATGATGCTGCCTTACAGCAGCGTTGTGATTGGTCTAAGCGCCGGCGCTCAGAGAGGGACGTGGAGGCTGTGCATGTTCTCCACCCAGGCTGTACAATACCGCCGGTGGAGAACATGCAAAGTGCGCATGACTGTTTGGCCGGCCCAAGACCGCCATCCAAATCATTATGTACATTTTAGAGTGTGCTTACCACTCCTCCTTCTGGCCCCTGCTCTGGCCAGCCATCCCCACCCTGCCCGCACCTAAGCAGGAACGGAAATCTAAAATGATAGTAACATTGGTAATTATCATGTTCGTTTTCCTTTTTAAACAGTGAGGCGACGCTCTCTACCTTAGCAGAGGCGCCGCCACTCTCAATTTTGCCTGGGACTCAATTATCTAGCTATGTTTGTTTTGTTTTTTTTGTTTTTTTTTATTCACACTGGAGCATAAACTGAGCACTAGTGAAAGAAATTAAGAATTATCTAATCACAAAATCCACAACACTCTCCGTTCAATCAGCAAGTGACGCACTACACAGAGTTAGAATGAGTGATTTAGCTCCTGTGGTAATTGTCAGTAATTTAAACGCTTAAGCTGGGCCCAGCTCAATCACGTTTGTGCACCTAATACCTGGGGCTGTTCTCCAGCGTCTCGGCTGAGCTCCCGGGATACTGGATGAACCGGAGACGCATGCCCAGCGAGTTTGTGTCGACTCTGGATAACGAGATGACGTAGAGGCGCACTTGTGGAGAACAATTTCATGATTTTTAGGAAAAAGCTTAACACATTTTCCCCACAATTTGTAATCCTTAAACCGTCACTCCAACCCCTTTGATAGCACTGGGTAGCCATACGCTTTATAAATCTGGTGAATAGACTAGGTCAACGAGGGAACCCCCTTAGATTGCTGGTATCTGCAGAGTAACCTCAAACCCGTGCTGGGACAACACGCAAATCAAAATGCTCAGCTTCCCACATGCATTTGCTGCGTCACCCGTTTTCTAAGCGTCACAGGGTTACGAGGCTTACTGGCCCTACCCCACGACCAGTTGTGACAAGGTGAGGTGAGTGAGGCTAAAGTTCCTGATTGACATGAGTCCCTGGCGCTGCTGAGCTTCAGCCTGAAGCGCCTGGGGCTAACTTCACTGCAACGTCATCAGGGGGCGGAGCTAGGCCTAGGAGGCTATGGTGTTATCGCAGGCCTCGTGGCTGGGAGATCACCAGCCTGGCAAATTTGGTTGCAGTGATCCTGAGATGGGTTGTCTGCACATGTGCAGCAGAACATTTCAAATCCCCAGAACAAACAAGTAAGTGGGGCTGAGGTGAGTGCCTATGTTTGCGCATTGTTTTTTTTTTTTTTTTTAAGGCATACAAAAACTTGAATTATTTGGGGTAGAAAATGAAAGGGGCAGAGCCCCGACGCCCTAGACGGGGAACCGCCCATGAATCTCACAGATTACGGTATTAGGCAAGAGTTTTGATGCTGGTCACTGCAATGCATCATTTGAGCCTGTGGTTGCAAGTGGGGGCCCACTGGCTCTCGTTTTGGGGCACCATAACATATTTCTCCTCGTAAAAGGGAGAGAACCCCCTCCCCCCAAACTGGAAAGGAGGATGCGAGATGGCAAAACCAGGCGAAAGGAGGAGGGATGAAAAAGAATCTGCAAGACTGAGATAAAGGGGCAGAGAGAGCCTGGTGGTGGATGAAAGGTATGAGGTGCAAACAAGACTACACAGCCTAGACATTAAGCACCCGACATTCAACAGCGCTGTCTGCGGGCTTCTGAGAAATCTTTGGGTACTGGCAGTTATTTTACAAATTAAGCCTTGCGTTATCCCCTCTGACAAACCATGGGTATAGAAGATTTGCACTGTGATATTCCTTGCAAGGCCCCCTTGGGGTGATAGCATTGTGCTGTGCCCACTGAAATTTTGTATGCTTTTGTCATTTTATCACTATATGCCTGGTGGTCGCCTTGTGGGAAAGCTCAATACAGTAGGCCTGAGTTGCCTATGGTGACAAGCCAATAATAGCTATACAGATGATGGGTTCACTAAGAAAAGGTATTTCATATGTCATAGGTCTGAGCTGTTAATTATTAAAAGTTACTACAAGAGCAGTAGGACATATGTATTTACTATGTAACACCTGCTAAAGCCAATAGGCCACTCGGGTGGATTGTTTTTGCACTTTGTTGATGCCTACAATCAGGTATTTTGTCACATGAGAGTTCACAGATCACCTTTCCAGGGAAGGATTTTGGTGTTGGTTAGCGCCTTTGACAAATCCTTGAGGTAGGAGATTTCCACTAAAATAATTCTCGCTAGAATCTTTTATGAAGGCTTTGCAGGCTTAGCTGTCTGTCGGAAGCTTGTTATAAAAAAAATATAATAATGCGTACAACTATATAGATAGATAGATAGATAGATATATAGATAGAGATACATTGAGGACATTTGGATCTGCCATTGGTCTGTCTGAGTGTCACTTATACTCTGTTTCCACCTATGACAGCGGACTGCATGGAGAAATCATTCAGGCCACATCAATCATTGGCTCTCTTGCCTTGTGAATTATGGCATTTTCTGATCACTTGGGCACATCCACCTAAAGAGGAGTGTGCTTCAATGTTAGAGGTGGTTGTCCAGTCCCGTCGTTTTCAATGTTGTCATTCTATAGTTCCTCTTTTATTTCTTGGCTTCTCCTCTTCTTCTGTTTTTTAAATTCTTAGGCGTATACTACAGCTCCCCGGGCAGTGCTAATGGACTGCTTCCTCGCTGCTCATTTCATGTGCACTGCTCCACATCCCGAATGGCCAGTTCCTCGATATCAGCTGACTAGCATGGAATGCTATTGTCCAATGTGTATCGTTGTTTTACCATTCCATGGTGGCCATGCTGGAACTTTAAAACGATGAAAGGCTATGTACAATACCACTGCAAAATGGACTCCCACTGCCATGTTTCCCTTTTTTTTTGCAAGGCTATCCTTCCGATGTTTAGACAGCAGGAAGTTTTAGCTTATTTTCTACCTGTATTCATTTCATTAATCATACATATGTTGTTGAGTTTGTGTTTGTTTTTTTGTAGTTGATTCAGAGGGTGAATACAAGAATGAGTCAGTGGATGGATGAGTGAATGCATGAGTGCAAAGATGAGTGGCAGAGTGCAATATGAGGACTTCAGTGCCTAACAAGCATTGGCATAGCCAGTAGGTCCCTCTTTGGGACCCCACAAGTGTTCAGCCAGAGCAACTGGCTCGGAGAGCAGCATGGCTGCTGTGCAGCATGTGGAAAAGTCTTAGCAAAAAAGTGGTTTAAGTATTTTTGTTACCCTAAATATAACCAAGAAGACATTATGTACAACTGAAAGGCCATATTAAGAAAAGAATTAACATAAACAATTTTATCTGGCTTTTTTGTCCTTGCAATGCTGGGAACTTCCTCCTGCCTGCTCTAATACTTGCTTGTTATAGCTTCCCCTTGTCATGGGGGATGGACACAAAACCTGAGGTTGGGGAAACAGCACCTGAACTACAACACAGCAGCAGATAGACAAGAGGCGAGAATCAACAGATGCCACATTCCGAGGGGCAGACTGAGGTGGTGCCGAGTGACACTGAAGTGTTACTTAGAAATGCTGACTGGTGCTGCGCTGAGGCGGTGCTGTGCTGGTGGTGCTGTGCTGATGCAGAGATGGTGCTTTACGGATGCTGAGAGGGTGCTGTAGTGGTGAGTGATGCTGAGGACACGCTGTACTTGTGCTGAGATGGCACTGAGTGATGCTGTGCTGATGCTGCGCTGATGCTGATGGGGGTACTACACTGATGCTGAGGTAGTGCTGCGCTGGTAGTGAGGGAGTGCTGCACTGGTGCGATGCTGCACTGGTGCTCAGGTGGTGCTGCGCTAATGTTGGAGTGGGGCTGTGTTGGTGCCGAGTTGCTGCTGAGTTCAGGCTGTGCTGGAGCTGAAGTGGTGGTGCACTGATGCGGAAGCGGTGCTGTGCTGATGCGGTGATGGTGCTGCGCTGGTGCGCAGATGGTGACTGGCACCAGTAGCGGCACCCATGCCCATTCAGTGTGCTTCTCTGGGGATCTGGAAAGGGCTCCTTTTGCTTTCGAGCATGGCTGGCTGCATGAAACCTCCCTTAAGACAATCCAATTAATTTAGAGTTGAAGTGGCTTCCAGGTTGGGAACAGCTAGAGGTCAATCACAGAAGAGCTGGAATATCATACCTGGTCACCGCGCCTAGCAGCCTAGCAAGAGAAACAGAAATCCTTGTAGTGTAAATTCACAAATTGCTGAGATTTACAGAAATTCTGGGTTTTTTCTCAACTTGTGTATCTGTGTAAGACATAACATCTATCCGTGCTCTCTAAAAATGCCAGATATATATTTCAGTAAGTGTGTATTCAAGTACATTAGGTATAATCGTCTATAGAACAGGTGATCTAAACTGAATTTTTTGGCACTCCATAAGTACTTATCATTACCCATTAACAGCCATATTAACAATCTTACAATGGCAAAATATGGAGTTAAAACGTATTCCTTTGCAGGCTACATGGAGTCCTTTAAAGTGAGAACATGTCTGGGTGATTTTATAAAGAGTGTAAAACCTGCAGTTTACACAAGGACCCCTGCAAGAAAATCATTAGCCCACCAAACTACGTCACAGAATATTATAAGTAAGTGTCTGAAACCTAGAGCTCTGCAGAAGGTACATTAACCCTCTGAGCTATTTTATGATGATTTAGACCGGTTACCAGCGAATGCACACCGATCTCTCCAACAAATACAAAATTACCAGAGTTATCTCAGAAGCGTCACACCCCGAGACCTGCTGGATGACGTGGACCTCGGCAGCAGGTGCCTTTACCTCCGAAGCTAGCTGAAAATGCAGTCTGGTAAATACCGAGTAAGGAAGCCAGAAGAGCATGGCCATCACATGCTGCCCTTGCCACTTGGGGGCAGAATATGTAAAAATAAAAAATAAATGACGCATAGGGTGACTGTAATTCACTCCTGCTGCTCTTCTGGACTCCACCCTCATCCCTCCGCTCCCTTATGCCTGAGTCCTCAAATTATGGGTTCCTGGGGTACATTTGTTTTCAGACCTGAACAAAAATAAGTTTTCATGACATTAGTAAAATCTTAACATTCAAACCCCCCCTTAGGAGCGCCGTGAGCCACGGTGAACTGCCAACACCGCAGCTGTCTGCAAAACGTATTGGCAGCAATTCTTTAAAATATACAAAAAGTGTTCCTGGCCTCATTCTATCGGCAGTTTTGTGTAACTTTCTTCCTTCCCTCCAAGAAAGGATGTGGCTTAACGGCTAGAGCGGTCGACCTTGAAACTGGGAAGGGGTTCGAATCTCGGCGTCAGCTCAACATCCTGTGATTTTGGGCAAATTACTTGGGGGCATATTATTAAGAAACGGCGTTAAAATTATCGCTGGATAATATGCCCTTGAATTCCAATAGAAGCCCACGTTCTGGTGTCAACATGGGCTTCTATTGGAATTCTCTGCGGCATATTATCAAGCCCATTATCGCCGCTTGCCACTAAAACGGCGATAATTTTAACGCCCTGCTTGATAATATGCCCCTAAATCTCCACATGCCTAATAAAATGAATGCTCCTTTTGTAATGTAACGGGTGCTAATGTGTAGCGCTCCGACACCTTGGGCTGAGTTTGCGCTATATAAAACTGCAACAAAAAAAGTACCTCCAGCGGAATGCACGTGACACTCCTCTACATGTGAAAGTAGGCTTAGCCACAGAGCCACCAGTCACATCCACTCCCCAAGCGCATTTCCCCCATTCCCCAAAGCATTGGCAAAACCAACAGGACAGGCCTCCATGTGATGAGGAGCTCCGAGGCACAAAGAGCCCAACACATGACACCCGACAAATGCGTGACCACAGGCGGTGCCTCCACCCTTCCAAGGGGCCTGTACCACTCATAGTCGGGGAAACCACAGCATCCCGACAAAACCATGTGAACTCTCACCTTGCATACAGTGCACCACACCGAGCCCATGAAACAGCACTGCAGGGACACCAACGACCCACCATGCGGGCACAAGCTCACATCAAGCGCATCAGGCATGACAACGAAGCACTGTGAATGGTCGGGCCACTCGCCAGCCCCCTTTATGTCGCCCAAACAGTGTTCCCACGTGTTTGGTGCCTCCAAGCGATGCAAACAGGCGCCACAGCCACTGCCATGCTATTGAATGGCAGCCACCCTATCGACCCCAGAAGACAGAAGGTCCGTGCCCTCCCGGTCTGGCCCTCACTATGTGACCCCCTGTCCAGTGCAAACTACTGCAGCAGTCTCCACCCCGCTGAGCCCTGTTGTGGCCGCACTCCTGCCCCCATGTGTGCCCAGCAGCATGGCTGCGCTCGAGCCCACCCGCCCCAACTCCACCACTCATGTCTGTGCGGCAAGGTCCAGCGGAATGCAAATGCACAGACCTGCCAACCAAACAAACCAGGAAAAAAACTTCCCCAGCTTCAAAACGTTTGCCTCAAACTAGGAAACCGACAGAGACGAGAACCAGTGCCGCCTGCAACCATACCCAAGCCGACCCCCAGGACATGAGCACTCTGGGTGTGTCAAGGGAAACAAAAGACCAAATAAGACCAAAACACCAAAAGAGGCGCACTGTTCCAGTGAGAGTATGTGGCATAACATGACGAGCCGCTTTCCTCGGAACTGAAGAAGCGGGCCCTAGTCCCGGCATTGGCTCCCACGTGCCCACAGAAATGCAGAGACATACCCATTTGAAATGGCAACAAAACAATGGCAGAAAGTTCATCATCACTAAATGGCTACAGAAATAAAAGTCGACACTACAAACATGCCGGCTGAAAGAAAACAAAAAGAGAAAGCACAGCGCGTTGTGTTGAAATAGTAACCTGTCCCACGAAGAATGCAGCTGCCGCCCTGCGCGCCGCTTCCCGCTCCCAAGAGCAAAACGCTGTGGGAGTGAACATTAGAAAAGAGGTGGGACATGCACCCGCCTTTAGCCATTTGCGTGCTTATATTTTTGAAAGACACATGCAAAAGCCAATCCAATGTGTGGGAGGAGTCAGACCCACGCAGAGAAGCCACAAGAAGCTTTGCAGAGCAGCGCATGCACGCTCTTAGGCCCTACCTAAAAACCCATCTATGACACAAAAGGCACTTTCGTGTGCAGGCCAGAACTACTGGCATGACCAATGCTGGTTTGGTTCACTTGCTTACAAGAAAAGACAAACTCTGAATAATTCCTAATCTAACCGCAGCGCCACCGCAGAGGCCTCTCGAGGACAATATGTAAACTGTAAGACCATGTCGCAGCCTTCCCGGGAGGTTAATGCTTAACAGAGGATGGCTAAGAATACATGTGACATTTGCACCCTCCTGCCATGCATGCAGTCCCGTGGGCACAACAGAGGCAGCACGTGCCGCGCACAGAGGTAAGCGGGTCTGTACATCTGTCTGTGTCCCTTCCTTGGTGGGCATGCTGCAGGGCCACTGTTCGTTTACATACCTGCCAACTCACACGGTGCCACAGTGTGACACACGATATCTGCTCCCATCACACGGTCTCCGGTGAGAAGGAGATATCACACTGTGGCAGGGAAAGCGAGCTGGAACCGCTTCAAATAGTGGTTTTTCCAGCTCGTTTTCGTAAGGCTTTGATCTACCGACGTCCATTAAGGGGTGTGAAAACACCCCAGGTCATGGGCACCACCCTCAGCAAGCTTGTTTTTGTGGGAGGAGGGGGGTTGCAGGTGGGGTGGGGTTCAAAAGTGCCTCTTAAGTACTTCTCGGCACAGGCCCCGCCCCTTCAAGGCCCCGCCCCCTCTTCACACTCTGAGATTGTTCTACAAATTGACAGGTATGCGTTTATTAATTTAGATAGCGTGTTGTTTATAGAGCGGTGGCGACCCAGCACGTTTCCGTGTGCACATTCTTTCCTCCTAACTATATGGACAATGTATATTGTACGTAGCAGTCTGCAGGGCAGACATTAGTATGGTTACAGTACTAGGTCTGTTTTGTTTTGGTTCACAAGTATGATATTCGTACCAATGTATGCAGTAAAATTAGGGTGAAAAACCACTACCTACAAATCTGTGTAACAAATTTCACATAGATGAATGAATGTATATATACCGCTGGGAGACTTGCACTTCATTGCGTGTAAATCGCTCTCATTAAACCTCACTGGGTTTTACTGTTCAGGCTTCTGCCGCTTCTAAGCGCTGTAAATATAATAGTTGTTGTGACTACCCCGTTTAGCGAACTTGGTGCGCTTTATTTGTAAAAGAATGAGTGCCGGGGCCCAGAGCTCTGCTCCGGCGGCGCTTTTAACATATCGGCGGCGGAGTACCAGGGCTGCGTAGTGTTGAATTCACTTCAAGCCGCTATAATCTTCTACTACACTCTACTAGGGTGACCAACCGTCCGTAAATTTCACGGACAGTCCGTAATTTCGGCCGTCTGTCCGTTGTCCGTGAAGGATTCTTTAACGGGCGCCATTTGTCCGTAATTTTAACCGGGCACCGGTCGCACCACTCTAAAAGCGGCACAGCTTCCACCCACCTCCCTGCTTGACTCGGATGCTGTACCAAGGCTCAAATACCCAGCAGCATTGGAGAGGCGCAGCGGGAGGGCCACCCTCACACCTTCAGCCCTTGATGAGCTGTTAAGAGGTTTTGAAGGTGACTGAGAGGGAGGGCTGACGCTTCAGGGGCATCTATTCAGAGGCAAACAGCCCTGAATGGGTCATGTCTCTGCAATTTAGAGGGGCCTCACACTGTTTGCTCCTGATACTTGCACAATTGTCACTATTTCCTCATGTAACGCACCGTTTGATTCTGTAACATGCTCACTTATGTATCATTACTGCTCCTATTGTGAAGCGCTCTGACACCTTCGGGTAAAGTCCGCGCTATATAAAAACGCAATAAATAATTAAAATCCCTTTCTGCCCAGGGCCCCAAACGTCCTAGAACCGGCCCTGATTACACCGAGGCAGCACGCGGTTCTCTTCACAGAGCTTAATTACTGTCACTAAATTGTAAGCAAACCTCGGTTCTGCAAACATGCCGTCTACAATGTAATAAAATAAAGAAATGGCGCAATCGCACCCACACTGATTAACAAAGTATGGAGGACAATCAGTTAAATCAGTTCTCTTGGAGTATCTCCTTTAACTACTGTACATCACAGTGGGGGGTGGCAAAACTAACATTTTGGAAAGAGAGCCTGTTGTCTCGTGGTCTTGTCCAGGAGGGAGCCCTACCCCCACCCTGGAAGGGCCAAGATGATACCTGAATATTGCATTCCCACCCCTGTGCCCACCCTGGTGGATCCTGTTCCCCCTCCTGTGATGGCTCCTGCCTCCCCCCCATGGCTCCTGTCCCCCCATGTGGTGGCTCCTGTCCCCCCCCCCCCCCCCCGCCTGTGATGGTTCCTGTACCCCCCCCCCCCCCCCCCCCCCGTGGTGGGTCCTGTCTCCGCCCTGGGTGGCTTCTGTCCCAGTCCTGGAATGGCTCCTGCAGCGAGGGTGAAGTTCTTGATGGGCCTCTTCTCAAAAAGGATCAGCTCAAAATTAATATGGAAAGGTGAGCGAGTGAGTAAGTGAAGGGATGGGTGGATGGATGGATGAGTGTATGGATGGATGGGTGGAAGAGTGGATGGATGAGTGTACAGATGGATAGGGTGGATGGATGATGTATGGATGAGTGAAAGGATGGATGGATGGATGGATGGGTGAAATGATAGATGGAAGGATACATGATGGATAGGTTTGCAAATGGTTGAATATGTTTGGATATGGCTGGGCTTACTTATATACTATTGTGCGACCTCCTCTGAAGTGTCTGTAAAACTTACCTTTTGTCCTGAAGTTTTGTCCTGAATTTTGACCTCCTGTCCTGAATTTTGACCCTTTGTCCTGAATTTTTACACTCACTGTCCTGAATTTGCACCAATGCCAGTTGGTCACCCTACACTCTACTGCCTCCTAATCTCCCTCTAATCCCAGCGCCCTCACTTTGTACCCGTTTTTTTTTAGGTTTCTCTTCCTCCTCCTTTCCCGTTGGTATTAGGGTGACCAACTGGCATTGGTGCAAATTCAGGACAGTGAGTGTAAAAATTCAGGACAAAGGGTCAAAATTCAGGACAGGAGGTCAAAATTCAGGACAAAATTTCAGGACAAAAGGAGCAGTTACAGAATCAAACGGTACGTTACATGAGGAAATAGTGACAATTGTGCAAGTATCAGGAGCAAACAGTGTGAGGCCCCTCTAAATTGCAGAGACATGCCCCATTCAGGGCTGATGGCATCTGAATAGATGCCCCTGCAGCTGCAGCCCCTCCCGCTCAGTCACCTTCAAAACCTCTTAACAGCTCATCAAGGGCTGAAGGTGTGAGGGCTGCCATCCCGCTGCGCCCCTCCAATGCTGCTGGGTATTTGATCCTTGGTACAGCATCGGAGGTAAGCAAGGAGGTGGGTGGAAGCTGTGCCGCTTTTAGAGTGGTGCGACCGGTGCCCGGTTAAAATTACGGACAAATGGCGTCCGTTAAAGAATCCTTCACGGACAACGGACAGACGGCCGAAATTACGGACTGTCCGTGAAATTTACGGACGGTTGGTCACCCTAGTTGGTATTTGTTTTTCTATCCTACTAGCAGTCCATATCTGATGAGGAAAAGTAAGGGTCAGTGGCCGCACCGGCTCAAAATAAGCCGTGAATATGAGGCAGGTAGGGCTGGGATTCAGACTCATGATTTCCAGTTCAATTTGAAGGTCAGAGGCGAACATTTAACTCAACGAGCCGCCTTGTCGGATGAAACAAAACCTTAAAACAGGATGTGACGTATAAAAAGAAAGACACGCACCTGTCCATAAATTCCTGGTGAAGTAGAAAAAGGAGACTTGATTTTCGCGCTCAAACTGCGCACTGGGGAATTTTCACAGATTCCTACTAACCCCAGGGCCTGGCTATATTTTCCTTGTGAAGGGGGCAGGCTGGAGCCTGTCCAAAGGTGACCACAGGACTCCTGCTCACCAGGACACCTCTGTTGCATTCCTGGACTTTGCTTTTACATATAATTTCCAGGTGTGATGGTGCAATTTTCTCAATTTAAATGAATGAAGACTACAACTCCCAGCATGCACTGTGACATAAAAGCAATGGAAAGCAGGAATGGAAAAGTGGTGTGCCAGTGACATACAGACACCTGGTCACCTCACCATAACAGGGATGTCACTATCAATGGTGCAGTAGGTGCAGTGGCACCGGGTCCTGTAGGGCCTGAGCAGCCTGATTATAATGTCTTTTTCTGCCCAAAGAACATCTAACGGGCCCTATTTCTTTCCTTGCACCAGGACCCCTGAAACCGTTACTTTTTCTGGTCCCTAATTAGGGCAGGGGGTTTGCAGCGAAAAATGTGATCCGGGCAGAGGGGCAGCAAGGTTTTATGGCAGCCGGGTGACGTGTCAGTTTATTTTTACCCACCTCGCCCCCACTAGGGATGATGCCCCATTCATAGCAGGTAAGGGGAAATTGGAGACCCCCATAAGGAAGATTCCTTGGAGACGACTAGGTCTGTCCCGCCCTAGACGGTTCTCTCACTCATCCTCACTACGTGTAATGATTTTTAGGTCTCGCTGAGCCCCAGCGCTTGCGCTGGCTCGGAGAGACATTTTATAGTTGGTATTTTCAAAGTGCTGCCGTGGCCTAAAGCCTCAGTGCACGTGAACGTGCACGCGCGCAGCGCCATGTGTCTTTCCTCGGCAGCACGCGATCGCAATCGCGATCACTTTCACTTTCGTGGCCGAGGAAAGTGGCGAAAGCTTGTTCTATTTCTTTGTCTTCTTGTTTTATTTTGCAAGTGAAGCCTTGCTTTCCTGCAGCCTGGACATTTCAGAATAGCATCGCTTTCCGTCCCTAACCCCTCGCAGCTTATTTATTTGTTGGTTTGTGAGTTGAGGAAGATGATCTATCTGATGCTTTTCTTTTCACATTCTTGCCGATCATCCTGCGTGTTTTCCTTCTTTCAGGGGGAGACCGGGGAGAGGGCTTTTCCTAATGGAAAGAATGCAGGGCGTGTGACTTAAGAATGTTTTGTTCTGAGCTAGTTAAGGTGCTATAATGGACGTTTCTTCCAATGTTTTAATGCAGTGTCCGTACCTGAGTCAAATTATTTATTAGGCCTAATTACTTTCACATTCGGCCATTGCTTGTTATACACTTGTTTTGTTTTCTTCTCTTTCGTAGTTAGGGAAATGTGATGGTGAAAGGCAGCACGAGTACATTTAAAGTGTAAGAATGCTTGAGTTTTCGTCTGTCCTTGTGCTTTCATTTCGCACCCTCTTTTATTTGTTTGCAAAGCGCTCTGATACCCACGGGTCTCGCCAGCGCTATATAAAGCTTTATAAATAAAAACTCGGGCGCACTTCAAATTACAAGAACGGTTCTGTTTCTGGCCAGTCCCGATCACTGACCCTTGGAAACACTCTCTGCTCACTCCCAGCTCAGCACATCCAACTCTTCCCTCAGTCCACAGCACAGAGCAGCCGATTTAAAGGGGGCGCCGTTTTTCCACAGAAATTGCGTGCACTTCGCCCCGGAATCAGACTTGGCACCAAGATAACAGGCCACAGACATGCCTCATAGCTGAAAATAAAATAAATGCAAGTCCAGTCTGGTCATTAGATAAAGCTCTCTACCAGGTTTTATTGTTGTAGCCCTCTCCATGGATGTTTCACGGGAGCCATTTCAATCAAATGCTAGATGTGTACTCTGTTTTCAGCTGCAAGAATTTCCCTGAAACATGAGCCTAAATGTCTGACTGTTGCATGTGGGCACTGATAGGGCTGATAAGGAAGAGTGATTATGGCAATAAAGGAGGCCTGTGCGAATTCTGTAGCCTTCACTGCTTGTGGATAAGCACATTATATGCGTGCTCTCCCCGTTACTTTTGAAAATGTATCCATGTGTTAAGATGTCTGAAATGGCCGCAAGGAAGCTCTACAAATTAGTGCTCCGCAGTAGCACTAATTTCTGTTATTTATTAACAAAATAAACAGATACACATTTGTGTAGCACCCAAATCAGATTTCTAAGAAACTACCGTTGTGAAACCAACACACCAAGAGCCCCACTGTTCGTTCTCTTGAACCATCAGACTGACACATCTGAAGCACTGTCCATAGCACACTGCACCCCGCACTGAATCCTACTTCTGCATACTTAATATACTTCTGCAAGTCATTCATACACTGGCACACTTTAAATCCGTATAGAAAGCATAGCATATTGTGGCAACTAGCTCATACACACATCCACTTGGCTTGTCTTTTAGGTACATCTAGGCTAAACATGCATGTCACCATTTGGGGTGCATCTGCGGTTAAAATCTACTGTGACACCTCACCTATTGATCATTTTTGCTATTAACTATGGAAAAAGATCATGTGGCACTTTAAATACTCTTGAAATATCACCAGTCCCAAAAATCTGCATAAGTGACAAGTCAAATAGGCATCATTTCTAATTATGCCCTTTTGGCTGGTGCTATCATCTCACCACACCAAGTTCCCAGTCCTATTTACTTTCCATTCTGCAGAGGTCTGGTAAAAATAGTGCAATTTGTTAAGTATTACATCCCATAATGTTTGTGTAAGTTACCAGATCTTTAGCTGCCACGAAACACTTAACCATAGTATGGTCCTCCAGAATAAGGTCAAGACACACAACCAACCACAACCAACCACAACCAACCACACACATACAACCACACATACAACCACACACACAACCACACACACAACCACACACAACCACACACACACACCCAACCACACACACACACCCAACCACACACACACACAACCACAATCACACACACAACCAAACACACACACAACCACACACACACACAACCACACACACAATCTTAAACGCAACCTCAAACACACACACAACCACACACACAACCACACACACACAACCACACACAAACAACCACACAACAACACACACACAATCACACAAACAACCACACAACACACAAACTAACACACAACAACACACACACAACCAAGCACACAACCACACACACAACCATGCACACAACCATACATACAACCACACATACAACCACACACACAACCACACACACAAACACACACACTCAACCACACACACTCACACAACCACACACACACAACCACACACACAACCACACACACAACCACACACACAACCACACACACAACCAACCACAACCAACCACACAACCACACACACAACCAACCACACAACCACACACAACCACACACACAACCACACACATAACCAACCACACAACCACACACACACAACCATACACAACCAATCACACACACACAACCACAACAACACAACCACAACCACACCCCCAATCACACCCAACCACACCAAACCACACACAACCACACTCACACACAACCACACACACACAACCAAACACACACAACCACACACACAACCACACACACAACCACACACACACACAACCACAGCCACACACAACCACACACGCACACAACCACACACACACTCACAACCACACACAACCACACACAACCACACACACACACACAACCATACACACACAACCACATAACCACACAAACAACCACACAAACAACCACACACAACCACAACCACACACACAACCACACATGCACAAAACCACACACAACCACACACACACACAACACACAACCACAAACAGTTTTTTGGGCTGTCAGCATAAATAGGCAGTCACCAAACACGATGAACACCTCGGGAAAGTTTAGGAAGTCACCCTCAACTTTGAAACCACTTGCTGTTGCAGAGTGTGTGCTGTACACATGGCAATACCTTGACACAGCGGACTGTTGCAAGGAATACTTTGAGCCTCGGAGGCTGACAGACTTCAGCCTGTGCATTAGTTCACCCCGACTTGGCGCTGCATGTAAACAGGGTGCCCACTGTCCAGCATGAAGTGAGACATTGTGATCGGGGCTGGAGATGCTATTTAGCAATCTGCTTAGAACACTGTGTTTCATTTATGGCATTAAACATAAAGGAGCACTGGCAACGCTGATAAACTGGATTTCAATTTGAGTAGTGACTAAAACTTTAAAAAAACCTTCAGTACTGAAACAAGTGCAATAGGTCTTGCATTTGCAAAAGTTTAAGCTATTAGCATTGTCCATGACAATGCATTTTTATCTATTTTATAAAACAAACACATAAATAAATGTCATTATCATTTACAATGCCAATAGCTAATGTTGCATTATTATTAGCAATGCCAACTGCTCACACTTTTATAATGCGAGACCTATTGCATTGCAAATGCTTGTTAAACTATGCGTTTATTTTGGCTTCGGATGTTCTAAACCAGCCGAACCGATAAACATGCCCATTTGTTGCGTTTTCATCTTGCACAGTGACTGAACTCTTGTTTTCTCGTGCTGTGCTGCTCTGTGACCCTGGCCCCAAATCAGGTCATTTAATTTGCGATGCCCGTCCCCCCTGACTGGACATGGAGGCCCAGCCGTGGTCGGCTGGGAGGTCGGGAAGCTGCTGCTGAGAGCGGAGTCTGTAGGGTTTGATACGCCGGTATCCCTGCCAATCCACACATGCATATGACGCTTCACCAGTAGCCTCGGGAGTCTCGTTTCAATATTCTCGTCCCCAATCTTTAAAATCGGTGGTTAACAAATCTTGCACGTTGCCCGAACGCTTACGGATATTTTGCTGTTTTACATTCCGTGAGGAGTGAGGGGTCGTGGCCAGTCCTTGTGCCCCTGGCTGCGGGGCTTGTCTTTACACTGTTGAGAAAAGTGATGATTCATGTGTGTGCCACGTCTGGGTGCAAAGTTCAATAGGAAGGAACCAGTGAAGCAGAGGGAGCGCACCTGGGAGGCCTTCCACCAGGGAGTGCACGTCTAGTGAGACTTTTGACCCAGAGGGAGCGCGCATGGGAGGCCTTCCACCAGAGAGTGCACGTCTAGTGAGACTTCTGACCCAGAGGGAGCGTGCATGGGAGGCCTTCCACCAGGGAGTGCACGTCTAGTGAGACTTCTGACCCAGAGGGAGTGCGCCTGGGAGGCCTTCCACCAGAGAGTGCACGTCTAGTGAGACTTCTGACCCAGAGGCAGTGCGCCTGGGAGGCCTTGCACTAGTGAGTGCACGTCTAGTGAGGCTTCTGACCCAGAGGGAGCGCACCTGGGAGGCCTTCCACCAGTGAGTGCACGTCTAGTGAGACTTCTGACCCAGAGGGAGCGCACCTGGGAGGCCTTCCACCAGGGAGTGCACGTCTAGTGAGACTTCTGACCCAGAGGGAGCGCGCATGGGAGGCCTTCCACCAGAGAGTGCACGTCTAGTGAGACTTCTGACCCAGAGGGAGCGCGCATGGGAGGCCTTCCACCAGGGAGTGCACGTCTAGTGAGACTTCTGACCCAGAGGGAGTGCGCCTGGGAGGCCTTCCACCAGAGAGTGCACGTCTAGTGAGACTTCTGACCCAGAGGCAGTGCGCCTGGGAGGCCTTGCACTAGTGAGTGCACGTCTAGTGAGGCTTCTGACCCAGAGGGAGCGCACCTGGGAGGCCTTCCACCAGTGAGTGCACGTCTAGTGAGACTTCTGACCCAGAGGGAGTGCACCTGGGAGGCCTTCCACCAGTGAGTGCACGTCTAGTGAGACTTCTGACCCAGAGGGAGTGCACCTGGGAGGCCTTCCACCAGTGAGTGCACGTCTAGTGAGACGTCTGACCCAGAGGCAGTGCGCCTGGGAGGCCTTCCACCAGTGAGTGCATGTCTAGTGAGGCTTCTGACCCAGAGGCAGTGCGCCTGGGAGGCCTTCCACCAGTGAGTGCATGTCTAGTGAGGCTTCTGACCCAGAGGGAGCGCACCTGGGAGGCCTTCCACCAGTGAGTGCATGTCTAGTGAGGCTTGTAACCCAGCAGAGGCGGGAAGCGTCCCCAGGGCTTTGCACCAGTGAGTGCAAGTCTAGTGAGGCTTGTAACCCAACCGAGGCGGGAAGCGTCCCCAGGCATTTGCACCAGTGAGTGCACGTCTAGTGAGGCTTGTAACCCAGCAGAGGCGGGAAGCGTCCCCAGGCATTTCCACCAGTGAGTGCACGTCTAGTGAGGCTACTGACCCAGAGGGAGTGCACCTGGGAGGCCTTCCACCAGTGAGTGCACGTCTAGTGAGGCTTCTGACCCAGAGGGAGCGCACCTGGGAGGCCTTCCACCAGTGAGTGCAGGTCTACTGAGACTTCTGACCCAGAGGCAGTGCGCCTGGGAGGCCTTCCACCAGTGAGTACACCTCTAGTGAGGCTTCTGACCCAGAGGGAGCGCACCTGGGAGGCCTTCCACCAGTGGGTGCACGTCTAGTGAGACTTCTGACCCAGAGGGAGCGCACCTGGGAGGCCTTCCACCAGAGAGTGCACGTCTAGTGAGACTTCTGACCCAGAGGGGAGTGCGCCTGGGAGGCCTTCCACCAGAGAGTGCTCGTCTAGTGAGACTTCTGACCCAGAGGGAGCGCGCCTGGGAGGCCTTCCACCAGAGAGTGCTCGTCTAGTGAGACTTCTGACCCAGAGGCAGTGCGCCTGGGAGGCCTTGCACCAGTGAGTGCACGTCTAGTGAGACTTCTGACCCAGAGGGAGTGCGCCTGGGAGGCCTTCCACCAGAGAGTGCTCGTCTAGTGAGACTTCTGACCCAGAGGCAGTGCGCCTGGGAGGCCTTGCACCAGTGAGTGCACGTCTAGTGAGACTTCTGACCCAGAGGGAGTGCGCCTGGGAGGCCTTGCACCAGAGAGTGCACGTCTAGTGAGACTTCAGACCCAGAGGGAGTGCGCCTGGGAGGCCTTCCACCAGTGAGTGCACGTCTAGTGAGACTTCTGACCCAGAGGGAGTGCGCCTGGGAGGCCTTGCACCAGAGAGTGCACGTCTAGTGAGACTTCTGACCCAGAGGGAGTGCGCCTGGGAGGCCTTCCACCAGTGAGTGCACGTCTAGTGAGACTTCTGACCCAGAGGGAGTGCGCCTGGGAGGCCTTCCACCAGTGAGTGCACGTCTAGTGAGGCTTCTGACCCAGAGGGAGCGCGCCTGGGAGGCCTTCCACCAGTGAGTGCACGTCTAGTGAGGCTTCTGACTCAGAGGGAGTGCGCCTGGGAGGCCTTCCACCAGTGAGTGCACGTCTAGTGAGACTTCTGACCCAGAGGGAGCGCACCTGGGAGGCCTTGCACCAGAGAGTGCACGTCTAGTGAGACTTCTGACCCAGAGGGAGTGCGCCTGGGAGGCCTTCCACCAGTGAGTGCACATCTAGTGAGACTTCTGACCCAGAGGGAGTGTGCCTGGGAGGCCTTCCACCAGTGAGTGCACGTCTAGTGAGGCTTCTGACCCAGAGGGAGCGCACCTGGGAGGCCTTGCACCAGTGAGTGCACGTCTAGTGAGACTTCTGACCCAGAGGGAGCGCACCTGGGAGGCCTTCCACCAGTGAGTGCACGTCTAGTGAGACTTCTGACCCAGAGGGAGCGCACCTGGGAGGCCTTGAACCAGTGAGTGCACGTCTAGTGAGACTTCTGACCCAGAGGCAGTGCGCCTGGGAGGCCTTGCACCAGTGAGTGCACGTCTAGTGAGACTTCTGACCCAGAGGGAGTGCGCCTGGGAGGCCTTCCACCAGTGAGTGCACGTCTAGTGAGGCTTCTGACCCAGAGGGAGCGCACCTGGGAGGCCTTGCACTAGTGAGTGCAGGTCTAGTGAGACTTCTGACCCAGAGGCAGTGCGCCTGGGAGGCCTTGCACCAGTGAGTGCACGTCTAGTGAGACTTCTGACCCAGAGGCAGTGCGCCTGGGAGGCCTTGCACCAGTGAGTGCACGTCTAGTGAGACTTCTAACCCAGAGGCAGTGCGCCTGGGAGGCCTTGCACCAGTGAGTGCACGTCTAGTGAGACTTCTGACCCAGAGGGAGTGCGCCTGGGAGGCCTTCCGCCAGAGAGTGCATGTCTAGTGAGACTTCTGACCCAGAGGCAGTGCGCCTGGGAGGCCTTGCACCAGTGAGTGCACGTCTAGTGAGACTTCTGACCCAGAGGGAGTGCGCCTGGGAGGCCTTCCACCAGTGAGTGCACGTCTAGTGAGGCTTCTGACCCAGAGGGAGCGCACCTGGGAGGCCTTGCACCAGTGAGTGCACGTCTAGTGAGGCTTGTAACCCAGCAGAGACGGGAAGCATCCCCAGGCATTTGCACCAGTGAGTGCATGCCTAGTGAGATTTCGGACCCAGAGGGAGTGCGCCTGGGAGGCCTTGCACTAGTGAATGCACGTCTAGTGAGACTTCTGACCCATAGGGAGTGCGCCTGGGAGGCCTTGCCCCAGTGAGTGCGCGTCTAGTGAGACATGTAACCCAGCAGAGGCGGGAAGCGACCGCAGGCATTTGCACCAGTGAGTGTATGTCTAGTGAAACTTGTGACCCAGCGGAAGCGTCCCCAGGGCTTTGCCCCAGTGAGTGCAAGTCTAGTGAGGCTTGTAACCCAGCAGAGGTGGGAAGCACCCCCTGGCATTTGCACCAGTGAGTGCATGCCTTGTGAGACTTGTGACCCAGCGGAAGCGTCCCCAGACCTTTGCACCAGTGAGTTCACGTCTAGTGAGGCTTGTAACCCAGCGGAGGCGGGAAGTATCCCCAGTCCTTTGCACGCCTAGTGAGACTTGTGACCCAGAGGGAGCACGCATGGGAGGCCTTGCACCAGTGAGTGCACGCCTAGTGAGACTTGTGACCCAGAGGGAGTGTGCCAGGGAGCCCTTCCACCAGAGAGTGCACGCCTAGTGAGACTTGTGACCCAGCGGAGGCGGGAAGTGTCCCCAGGCCTCTGCACCAGTGAGTGCATGCTTACTCGCTTAGTGAGACTTGTGACCCAGAGGGAGTGCGCGTGGGAGACCTTGCACCAGTGAGTTCCCACCTAGTGAGACTTGTGACCCAGCGGAGGCGGGAAGTGTCCCCAGGCCTTTGCACCAGTGAGTGCATGTCTGGTGACACTTGTGACCCAGAGGGATCGCGCCCGGGAGACCTTGCACCAGTGAGTGCCCACCTAGTGAGACTTGTGACCCAGCGGAGGCGGGAAGTGTCCCCAGGCCTTTGCACCAGTGAGTGCATGCTTACTCGCTTAGTGAGACTTGTGAGCCAGAGGGAGTGCACGTGGGAGGCCTTGCATCAGTGAGTGCATGTCTAGTGAGACATGTGACCCAGCGGAGGTGGATAGTGTCCCCTCCGCGGATTGATGAGGAGCGCAGGGCCGGGCTGGGGAACTAAAAAAGCGCAACGCAGCCCCGATCCCTTCGTCTCTTCGCGGGCTCTTTCCATCCACTCTCTTGCTCCCCTCTCTTTTCATCCACTCTCTCGCTCCCCTCTCCCTCTGATCGCTTTCTCTCTACCTCTACCTCTCCTCTTCCTTTCTTGAAGTCTCCCCTGCCTGCCGGGCAGCTGGGAAAAGTGACAGTCCTCAAGAGAAACCGGCCTCCCAGTGCTCCATCCAGCCTATTGGGAGGGAGGGGTGGGGGTGGAAGCAGACCACAAACCAGTATATGTGTGTAAAAGGCCGCTTTATTGGAACAGGTGCACAATACAAAACATTACATCACCGTATAACCCTATAAATTTAACCCGTCCGGTAAACAAACTCCCCTGCCTGCCCCTTTACAGCTGTCAATCACTCAACCTGTGTAACCGAACTAACAAATAACCTGCCTACCCTTTTCCCTGTCAATAACCCAACCTAACAATTAATCAAACCTCTGCCAAACCTGTCAAACTTCAAATAACCCCTGCCACCCAGAAAGGAGGGGGGGGGAGGAAACTACCCCCTTCCCTTTCTGCCCCCCAGAATAGGCTAGACACTCTCAAACTCAAACACCATGCCTCTGAACGTTCGAGCATCTAGACAACACTTCCCGGATTTCCAGCAAACAGAGGTCCATACCAAACCTGGATAAATACACTCCATCATCCTTAAAAAACTCTACCGCCTCAAAACGTTTTTCTTTGTGAGTCACTCTCCCAAACCCCAAACTTCGACAAAACCATGAAATTTCAGTATTCACTTTCCTCCGTGCCCTGTCAGTAGCTCTGGGGTTCACAGCCCCCCCTCCAAATCCTCAGCGGAACCAACTCAGTCCATAAAACATGGCACCCTGACCATCGCTCCTTTACAAGTGACAAATCCCTCTTCATTGCCCTCAGCAACACCACTCCCTTCACTCCACAAAGATCATTCTCACCAAGGTGAATCAACAAAATGTCCGGGCAGTGGCCCCTCACTATCGCTTTATTCAAACATGGTATCAATTCCTTCCAAAGCATCCCTCCCTTACCCTTCCAAACAATTCTGAATAAATGCTCATTAAAACCTAACATTTTTCCAAAATACCTTTGGCACGCCTGAACCTGCGCACATTTGATGAATGAGTGCCCCACTATCCATACGGTCAACTCCTTCGAGTGAGGCCCAGCCACCAAACCTGTAATGAGAAAAATAGAATGGGACTCACAACAAGGAGGATGACGCATGCACCTCCTCCGCATTCCTTCTCACATAGCGCTGAAAATAGTCTGACGACCAGTGCCCTAGCCGCATAATATCCCCCTGAGGCCAACTCCTGTTGTGCGCTTCTGTTGCTGCCTTAATCCTAAAAGAATGAGTCCCATACTGCACCCCGTCCAACCCAATCCTCTGCAAAACCTTACGCAACACCATGCGTAGCTGGTAATCTGTTACCTGGGAACCATTGATATGTCGGAAAACCAAATCGCCCCCAGCCCCTCCTGACAGTCCTCCAACAGCGGGCCAAACGTAATGGACAAGTAGAAATGGGTGCCTCTGCTTCCAACCAAACTCCTTTCCCCAAACCTCTCTGATCAGTTTTTGAATAGGCTAGCCAAATATGTAATCCCTTTTCTGAGAAAAACACTTCTTGACAAATAATGCCCCTATTTACCTTGGTACCCAGGAGCTCAGAGACTCCAAATGCCCCAAAAATATAAACGCCATAAGGGTAGCGAACAAACATGCTTCAAAATCATCCCTGCAAACTGCAGGTAAAACTTCCAACAAACGGGCCAGAGTCTGCCAAGAAAGGGGGCACCGGGACAGCCGATCCCCTCCCCGCTCCCTAGCCCAACCCTCGAGCATCCTCCTCCCCGTGGAAGGGGAATAACCCCAAAAGAGTTGCCCCATAAAAGATATTCCTGCCAATTTCCTGGCAATGGTGACCCTGGAAAGGCCTCTCTCAATGAGGTCTAAGATAAACTGGATCACATCTTCAGACTGCCGCCAGACCTCCTCCCGCCTACATGCTCCAGATGCTAGCAAATCCCTCCAGGCAAGCGCATATGCCGCCCGAGTAGACGCAGACAGAGAACCTACCACCAGTTGTAAAACCCTACGTTGCCTACATACCAAAGATGCTCCGGCATTGGGGTCAGTGTCCTGTCTGCCTCCTTGGCCAGCCCATGGAATCTCCCCCACTGCGAACGAGACAAAGCATCGGCTATGTCATTGTCCACGCCAGGTATGTGCAAGGCTCTGAAGGTAATGTCATGTCTAAGGGAGCCTAACACAAAAACTCGCAATAACTTCAGAATCTGTTCATCTCTTGCTGACTGCCTATTGATGATCTCCACCACTGCCATGTTGTTCACTCGAAACAAAACCTTCTTGTGTGCCAACTCCTCACCCCAAAGGGTCAATGCCACCAGAAACGGGAAAAGCTCCAGAAATGTAATGCTCCTCCCCCATCCCTCCACTCTTGCGGCCACTTCTCTTCACACCACCTGCCCTGCCAATATATGCCAAAGCTGTCGCTGTCTGCTGCATCACAAAAAATGTGAACGTCCCACTGGACGTCTTCCTCCCTGGCCAATGGCACTCCATTAAAGGAGTGTAGAAAAACTGACCACATACGCAAGTCCTCCTTCACCCCTGCTGACAGGCGGACATGGTGGTGAGGCAAATGATGTCCTGCCAGTGCCCGCCCTAACCGCCTAAAAAACATCCTCCCCGCCCTGACCACCCTGCAGGCAAAGTTAAGATGACCCAGTAACACTTGAATGTCCTTCACTGTCACGTTCTGCTTTGAAAGCATTCTGTCCAACAACTCCAACATTTTCAATTTTTTGTCCGCGGCAAGCGAGCCCGCATTGCCACAGAATCAATTTCAATTCCCAAAAAAGATAAAGCTGTAGCAGGTCCCATTGTCTTCTCGGGTGCCAACGGCACCCCCAGTTCCTCCATGAGCTCATGGAAAGTGTCCAGAGCTATCTGGCATTCCGCGGAGCCCGGGGAACCGACAAAGAAGAAGTCATCCAAGTAGTGCGTTCCCAACGTGTGACCCGTGTGCTGCGTGAAATACCACTGCAAGAAAGTACTGAAACATTCAAATAAAGCACATGACATAGAGCAACCCACCGGTAATGCTTTGTCCACATACCATTTACCCTCAAAATGGATCCCCAGAAGATCCCAATCATCTGGATGGACTGGAAGCAACCGAAATGCCGACTTTATGTCACATTTTGCCATCTCTGCAGTTGCGCCCGCGGTCACTACTAGTGACATGGCCACGTCAACTGAGGAATATGAAACCGAGGCAGCCTCCTCCTCAATGAAATCATTAACTGAAGGCCCCTCTGGCCACGACAAGTGCTGAATCGGTCTGTACTGTCCTTCCTCTTTTTTGGGCACCACTCCAATGGAGGATATAATCAAATTCTCAATCGGCCAATCATCAAAGGGGCCAGCCATCCTCCCTTCGCGCACTTCCTTGCTCAATTGTCCTGCACTACCTTGTTGTGTACTGCCGCTGATTTCAGGTTATCTGCCCACCTTCTCTGCCTTGGTCCCCTGTAGCCCAATTGAAACCCCCACTGAAACCCATCCAAAAGCACCCGTTTTGCCCCTAAATCCCCATACCCTTGCAGTACCTCCACCAGCTTTGTTAGCCTAACTGGCGTAGGAGCCTTTGGGTCCAGTGCCCTGTGAACCCTTACCCCCTCTACTGACCTAAAATTGCTGCGAGGGGCCAGATGTGCCGATGCCTGACTGCTGCCATTGCTGACCTCCCTGTGGTTTGACGCCCCAACAGTTAACAAGGGGATGCCGCTTTCCACACTTGGAGCACTCATGGTGATACTTGCAATACTCCCTTGTGCATAAGCCTTTATTGAAGTCCCAGCATGCCCTAGTTCCAGTTTGTGTCGCGTCTGCGCCTCCCACCCCTCCCCGGGTGGGCTTCCCTTGAAAGGGCCAGTAAACCAAAGGGAGCCCACTAGCTGTAAAATGGTCTTCCCACCGGCTGCTGCCCCCATCGTATGCTGCCATAAATCCGTGTCCAACTCCCCCCATTACGCCTCCGGGTCCCACGCCATACGGGCCCGGAACTCTTCGTCATATTGGGCCCATGCGTAACCACCACCCGTAATCTGAGCTTTCCGAATTACATCCATATATTTAAAGATAGCCACACTGCGCTCTGGAAACATTTCAGAGTAGACGCTAGCGTAAATCAGAAACGCTGCCGTCCAGTTCTCTGTGGCTAACGGTACGCTAGGGCGCTTGGCCAACTCATAATCTTCTTCCTTAGAGCCGTCTTTGGACCTGACTTCCTTATGAAGGAGCTTCAGCATTTCCACGTATTTCCCTTTCCATATGCGTTCCTTGGTCGCCAGCATTAAGTGGGCACCCAAAGGCTTTGTCACCCCCATGTAGGGCAACATCTTAATTTTCAATTCCTTACTTTCCAACGGCTCCTTACCACCCCCAGCTGCGTCTGTGTTCGTCCCGCTCTCTACCTTGGTACCCAGCGCTACTCCCCACCCCTGTGTAACCTCCCTTCCGTCACTCCCCCACTACCCTCCCCCCCTTCCCCACAGACACCATTTTAGGTTTGGCCTGTGTTCTACCGGTCTCACCTGGCTCTAATGAGGCTGCCCGGACTGACTCCGACCGCCATGCCACTGTCCCAGTTTGATCCATTGTCCGAGGAGCCCTCAATGATGGCCACGCTCTATCCTGGATCCTGACTCCACTGCCTTTCTGTGCGGCACCGCTCCCGGAGCCTGAAAAATACTAGAAGATACATGAGAGGGCCCCCCTCGTCGTTATCCCGCAATTCCCCTTCCTCTGGGCTGTCCTCATCATAATCCAGCACAATTGGCTCCTTCACCTGGAGCATCTCAGTAGCAAAATCAACGGCACGGGCCTTACCGGACCCTGCATGCACCCCACTGGCCCTAACCGCCCCTGAATGTCCTCCTTGCGGGGGAGCCGACTGTACCCGCCGGTACTCACCCATGCATTGACTCTGAAAATCCATTTCCGCTGGTACGGCAGACCACCTTCACCTGCCTGTTGTTGGGGCCAGCGAGGTCGTGCAGGACCTTCGTGCGCTGGCCGCGACGGGATCCCCCGCCAGTACGGAATTTGTGCGGCGCAAGGCTCCACCCTCCCTTCTCCTCGGTGTAATTGGGCCGCACCCTGCCCTACCGAGTCCGCCGCACTGCAATGCTCCCTGCCCTGCAAAGAAAATGTTTGGACTGGTGTGCTGGTTCCCTCACATCTGCCCGAAAACCCTACCCCTTGCAATCCCAAAGAAACGTCCCTGGCCTGCCTGCCTCTAGAAAGCCTTGACCGAACCACACTTATCAGGGGGGGGAATCACCCCCTTCTTCTTCCCCACTCCACTCAAGCATTGCCTGTACCACCGCAGACGCAGGGCCCCAACCCCGTCCTACCCTTCCCTCCTCTAAAGTACCCCCTAACTCTACCTGAGCCCCCCCTCCGACCCTCTCCCCTTTCAATGGCCTTCCCACCATGTGCGCACCCCTCCCGCGCCCAAAGGCCCGATGACCAACCAACTTCTCCCCACCTCCGAGACCCCGCACCCCTTCGCCCAGGATGGAAAAATATCCAAACCCTCCCAAGCCGGCCCTCCTCCAGCTGGATCCAACTGGACCGAAAGCTCACCCTCCAGACCCACACCAGCTCCCCTGTCCCCCACCCCCAAGACAGTTTGTCCACCGCCCATATCAGGGGCACCAAAACCACCGCAACTTGCAGTGGGGGGAATGCCCCAACCCCCCCCATTTTCGCGACAAAAGCAAACCTTCTGGTGACTCCCTCCCCCCCCCCCCCCACTTGGGCCCACTCACCCTCCCCCAGTGAGCTCCCCCCTACTGATCCTGTCTCGCCCCTCACAGATGATGGGTGAGAAAACAGCAAAGGGCTAGACATATACCACCCAACTGGTCCCCCTCCCCCTCCCCCGCTGCCAGAAGCTCAGCGCTGCCCCTGCGCACCGGAGAAAAGACCCCGGCTAAATCCCGCGTTCCAGAGGGTAAGCCCAATGTGTGCAGGCTTCCCCCAACCTCCGCCACGGAGGGGGTCACACACTCTCTAAACCCCCACAGAAGTGCTCCATCCCGCCGCCCCCACAGGAAAATCCATACCCGAGTCCCCGACCCGCGCTGCCTCTTTATGCCCCGCTATTACGGGATTGAAAGGAAGCGAGGCAGAGCGCCGCTTGCTGCCCCGCCCTCACCCGCGCTTCCCTCTTGATGCGGGGGAGGAAAGCAACCGCTCGACCGGCGCTAGAGCCGCTACGGGCTCCAGTATCACAACCGCCGGCTCCCTTGCCCCCGACTGTGCCTCTCCGCCCCCGCTCCCCATACCGCTCACCTCCCCAGACACTCCCACCCCCCCCACCCCACCAGGCTGCAATACATGAGTCTGGCCGCCTTTTTGACACGCAGGTGGTCCCGCTCACTTACCGACAAAAACCGCTGACGTTTGGGGGGATATGCAGGCGGCCACTGCCGCTGCATCCCCTGCCGAAGCTTGTCGCGCCGGCCCCGCCGCATCACCGATTACCAGGTCCATCCGGCCTGCTTTGCTCAGGAGCCGGAGGGCCTCTAGGACACGGTAATCTTCTCCTGCCATTAGCTTCACACCAAAAACACCCTAAAACCTAGACAAAAGGCTAGAATGAAGAAACTACTTATCACCTCCAAAACGACCTCAGCCTAAGCTCCCAGCCACCAGGTCACCACACCTAAAATGGTGGCCGGGAGCAGGAGCCCAAAGCATTTGTGCTTGGGCTCCATTTGGGCTTCAAATAAAAGCAGCCCAAATCCAAAATGGCTGGCTCAAAGCCCGCCCCCGACCCCCCCCTCCCAAACTGCCAGAGCGGGGGGGGGGGGGGGGGAAACCTCCCTGCGGTCGGCTGCGCCCCCCCCCCCCATGGAGAAATGCACGGTCCTGAGGAGGTCCCTTCCTCCCCTTCTACACCTGCCGGTGGAATGAAAGACCTGAAGGGTCCCCCACCCCTCCCTTCTCCACGCGCCTGCAGCTGGTGCCGACCTCTCCGGTACACGCGCTGTTCCGGTCACCGTGCTCCAGTGCCTGGCGCAGCCGGTACAGCCGCCCAGCGCCACGTGTGACGCGGGCCACTTGGCGCAGCTTCATCTCCTGGCTCTGGAGAAAGGTGTTTGCTGCCTTCCGGTGGCAGTCAGAGCCTCACCCCCTGGGTTCGGGGGTGTTGGAGGGAGGACCACCGGGGAGTCGGGGGGACTACTCCGGGGCACCTTCCTACCACAAAGTTATAGCCGAGCGCCGCTGAGAAGCCTCCGAGGAGAGGTCCTTCTCCTATGATCGTACTAGGCCCAGTAACACCACCACACAGGACTCCGTATCAGTTACTTATCTTGGTTCTTTATCAATAGTAGCACAGTCAATATTTACAGTGGGATCGAGGGATCGGGTAAGAGTCTCAATGTCCTTGGCGGGATAGGGTAGCGGGACAGTCTTAGTACCAGCCAGGTACGGGCAAGCTCTGCGCCAGACCTTGCGTGCGGGTCTCAAAGCAGCTCGGACGTGGAGAGCCGCGACGGCGTCAGCAGGGCTCGGGTGGTAGTTCCGCTTGGGTCAAGCCTCGACACAGTCAGCAGGGCTCCGGTGGTAGGTCTGCTTCGGTCGAGCCGCGACGAGGTCAGCTGGGCTCTGATGGTACGTTCAACAAAGTCGGGCCGCGACAGCGTCAGCAGGGCCCCAAAGGTTCGTGAAGGTCTTTAAGCACGGTGGAGCCGCGACGTCGTCAGCAGGGCTCAGAGTGTGGTTTCAGGATGAATCTTTCTCCGTAGGGTCAGCCGCGGTCCGATCAGCAGGGCTCTTGACTCCGGGATACAACTGTCGTCTTGTTGCCGGGTCGCCCCAGATATAGGGCTGGAGCCCTTTGATGTCCGGACCCTTGCGCCCGGGGGGGCGGAGAGGCCGGGTAGGGAGCGGCCAGACGCCCAGCAGGAGAGGCGCCAGGCCCCAGAGAGCTGTGGGGCGATCGCACCTAGGTGTGGAAGGACGTGTGGTAAATAATTTAATTACCGGTACTTAATTTGATGCGGAAAATTAATAAGAATAGCTCACTAAAATAAGAGGCAGAATCCGTGGTATTAGAGATTCGGAACGGGCTTTATTCCTATACAAAGGAACATAATTCGAATTATGGGCCTTCTATTCCATCACCACGAAAGTTCAGGAAGGAAGGAACAATACATTATTGACAGGTAATCATTTTTATAGAAGAGGCATTACAGTGAAACAGATGCAGGAGGCGTAACAGTTGATAACAGAGATAAAGACATACATGCGTAACTAAAATGGGTGTAACTAGGCGTAACTAAAGAACGTCATTAGGTATGATGTCACAAATGCGTGGTTCCATGAAAGAATTTCGCAATGTCAGCAAAAATACTTGGCAGAGATGTGCGCGCAGCAGCATGACGTGTGATTTGACGTGCAACTAGGGGGAGAAAGGGACTTGATATTTAGCTCTACATGTGGAGACAGAAGTCTGGGGTTATGTCAACCTAATCCCAAATCATATCTAATATCCTATGTTTAAAGAACTGTGTTATCCAAAAAGAGAGGTCTCTTAGGATAGAATCTTATTCTATACTGACTATACTGACTGTTAGTGCGTGTACAAGCGTCTAAGTGTCTACACTAGATGCGAGGGGGTAGGAATATTCCATGGTAACAGGGCTATGAATTACTTGCATGAGGGCAGCGAGGCCTGGCCCTTTGCGCGGTAGCTGGAGGAATGTTTACCTAAACTGCTAGACAGGAATGCATCGGATGAGGGGCGGAGGAGATAATCTTGAAGGTGAAATACAGTTTTCTGGCAGGCTACGGGCTGGATCAGGCACCGTTAGCCGCGCAGGGAGTAAGACAAAGTTCATGGTCACAGATGCAGGCTCAGACTGGAGCTGTCAAAGGCAGAAGGCAGGAAAAGGCTTGAAGACAGAATTCGGGCCTACTCGCCTGAATCTGTAGAAATGTGGAGAGTGAACCATATAAAGCGGGTGGCCTTTCATACTTGGGAATAGAATATCTGACCCATTCATGGCGGATCTGAAAGAGGACATGTTGACGGTGGACGCACATGTGTTTGCGTCTTCATAACTGGAACTGGAGGGAACATACATGTACTTGTGATTTGTACATGAAACCGTTGGGGTCCAAGATAGGGGACATAACCGACCATAAAAATCCATATTTCCACATTCCCTCCTTGTCCCCTACTTGCCCTTAGGAGATATCAATCTTCATCAATCCATCGATCTGTTCATATAACATCATTTGTTCTTCTTTCTTCTTCCGGGATCTCGAACGAAAACTTGGATGTGGGATACACGAGGTGGCACACAGACCACAAATCGCTGGCCCACATTGTAGACATAAGCAGCAACTGAATAGGATGAGAAAGCCAATACCTAGGAAGGAGAGCATTCTCCATCCCCAGGCTGACAACACGCCCCAGAACCAACCGGACCAAGTCCAGGTGCCTGGACTCTGGTGTATCTGGCTTACAATCTTATGGAGGCGGGTTATGGCTTTATATACTGACGGCGAGTTTTCTGGTATGAAAATGCAACAACTTGATCCGATGACCCTACAAGCTCCGCCCCTATCGGCCAGGATGACGTCAAGGACAAGACGATTTTGAAGTACAACAATCCGCATAGCAGACTGTTCTTCTGTTAAATTGCCTAAGGCGGAAATAGTTTCGTTCACTACTGCTTCAAGGGTTCTGGTTAATCTACGTATCAATTTACTATTAGTGACTGTACCTATATAGGGAAAGAAACCTTTATTGAAATCTGTGTATTTTTCCCATGCTGTTTCAGTGTAATCGACGATTGGGAGATCTCTCTGCTGTCTATTGTGTACTAAATGAGTATTTCTATGATAATCAGGAGGAGCTAGGAAAACAGGTGGTAGAAGGAATGCTATGTAACAGGTACCATCCCAATCTAGAGGTAGGCGTATATATGCGGTCTGGCCACATATAAAGTAGGAATGACGAGAAGCTCTAAATGTAGACTTGCCTTGATCACTGAATTTTATCACAGTGGTGCATTTACTATGGCCCATGTGTATGGAGCCATTCTTTCTTATACATAGTTCCCCTTTTACTGGGAACACGGACATGGCGGACAAGATTGGTGTAGCTTCAGATTCAACATTCAGGATCATGAGGTTAAGTGTAAAATTACCTAATCCGTATACTTCATTTTCTAGATCAGTTCCTGTTCTTTTGGGAAGTCCCTCCTTGTTAGGGTAGCAGACTTTAAGCAAAACTAAGTTCAGGTTTCCCCATACCCAGTTGTCTTGATAAACTGCTGAATTCGAATCTAGGGAATTGATCAAACTAAACCATGCTCCACAGGAGCCATTGTGTGTGAACGGATATGGAAAGAGGGGCAAAACTCCCTTATAGTTCTGATAGGGAGGGAGTCGGCCACATATCCAACAATTTGTAGCATTGCTAGTCTGATGGGAATGATGTAACATACTAATAAAGGTGTTGTTGCGCAGCGCAAATCTATAGGACAACTCATGCGGGGGTAATTCACTAAAAGAATGTTCAGCCGTAACATTGTAAACATGTTTAGAAATAGGATAATATATGTGCAACAATATACTTGCAGCGATTATTAAAAGACATAAGAAGAACAAAATTAATAACGTCACTGTGCAATGACTACGCAGTGATTTACAGTACGCATGTTTTTTCAACTGCATTTGATTATTTCTTTCTCTATTCCGGTCCAGAGGATACATGTCAGAGACAAATTCAACCGATTCACCTTGGGGAGGACTTAAACAATCAAATTGTCTGACTGACTGGACCTCAATTTTAGTCTATATAGTTCTGAGTTCGATTGCTCAACCAAAGGGAGCTTTGAGTCTGTCTTTGAGGAAATACAGGGTTTAGTCTCTATATCGGATGGTAGTCCATAAAATTTCTTGATATGACTTGAATGTATCCATCCTTTGCGACCTTCGATCTTCACGGCTGTCCTCGTGGTGAGCAGTACAAGTTGAGGCGATTTCCACCTAGGATCCAGCTGAGTCTTCCGGTCAAAATTACGCACTAACACCAGGTCCCCGGGAACTACGTCATGGGGTTTCACCTCGGTGTTGTCGGGAAAGGCTGCAGCTACCTGTGAACGACAAGATTGTAGTGCAGACATCAAGGAATCCAGGTAATCTGTCAGCATATTACAGTCAACATCAGTTATTTTGCGTGGTATAGGCGTCCCCCACATATTTGGTGGTCTACCGAAGATCACCTCATACGGGGATAGCCCTGTTCGAGAGTGTGCTACCATTCTCATGTAAAAGAGTGCAACTGGTAAGGCTATTACCCAGTCGACACCTTTCTCTCTACATATTTTGGACAATCTAATTTTCAGAGTTTGATTATGTCGTTCCACGAGACCTGCTGCCTCGGGGTGTCGGACACAGTGAAATCTCCATTGATAGCCTAACAAAAGTGAAACGTGTTTCATTAGTTCGGATGAGAACGGCTGGCCGTTATCTGAGTAGACAACACGTGGTAAACCGTACCGTGGGAAGAATTCTCGAACTAACTGTTTGGCAGTAGTCGGGGCAGTGTAATCTGAAACCGGGTATGCTTCTGTCCAACGGGAAAGAGCACAGACAACTACGAGAACATATTTGAATCCTCGACATCGTTCCATCTGGATATAATCCATCTGGAGGACTTCAAAAGGGTGATCAGGAGGCTGAAATCCACCCTGTTCTACGGGAATGCTTTTACCTGGGTTAAACTGACCACAGATCATACAGGTACGAACTTTTTGTTTAGCTGCTGCTCGTAAATGTTTGTTGAACCAAATGTGTTGAATGCTGTCTAGCATAGCTTTTTCTCCTAGGTGCGCTGGACTATGTATTGTATTAATGATGACTTGGACCATTGAGTCGGGAAGAAACCATACACATTTCTCCTTCGTCATCCATCCTTGATTCGTTTGGATCCCTCCTAATTCAGTCCATTTCTTTATTTCGTCTGGTGTAGCATGTGTCTGTATGTCAATTATGTCAAGAGCGGGATCCTTAACCGTCATGCAATGTGTTGGTGTCAGAACTATTGTCTTTGTCATGTCAGATGTGTGAGTTTCATTCTGAGCAGTCTGTTTAGCTGTTCTGTCAGCTAGGTCATTGCCTTGGGAAATGATATCAGTAACTTTCGTATGAGCTTTACATTTAATAATTGATATTGCAGCGGGTAGATGTATTGCATCTAATAAGGCATGAATGAGGGGTCCGTGCTGAATGTGGGCACCGTGAGAAGTTAAATAACCTCTCTCTCGCCACAGCACGCCGAAGTCATGTACAACTCCGAATGCATAACGTGAATCAGTGTATATGTTGACTTTCTTATTTGTGGCTTGAATACAGGCTTGTGTCAGAGCGATGAGCTCAGCTGCTTGAGCTGACAAAGTGTTAATACGATTTGTTTCAATGACTTCAGTGTCTGTTGTAACTGCATACGCGGCCACTAGCTCTCCTGTACTTGTTCTCATACATGAACCATCTACATACAACGTCAGGTCTGGGTTTGACAATGGGACGTCTGTCAAGTCTTGTCTGGGTTTCGTCGTGATAGTAATAACTTCAATACAATCATGTGCTAGTGGGTCTGTTCCGTTTACTGGCAAAAGTGTGGCAGGATTCAATGTACTATAACGTCTGATTTCTATGTGTGGCTGAAACAATGTTAATTCGTAACCGGTGAGTCTTGCTATAGTCAAGTGTTGTGTTTGCGTTCGGTTCACAAGAACCTCTACGGCGTGTGGTACTTATACTGTCAATGGATGTCCTAACACTATGGCATCGCTTTGTCTGATTGCTAAAGCTGTTGCTGCCACTGATTTCAGGCACGCAGGCAGAGCCTGAGCTACGGGATCTAATGTACTAGAAAAATAAGCACATGGTTTGTGTGATCCTGCTTGTTCCTGTGTGAGTACTGACAAGGCAGTACCTTCGCGTTCTGTAACAAAGAGCGTAAAATGTTTATTGTAACATGGTGTTGCTAAAACAGGTGCTTGACATAAAGCTTTCTTTAGGCTTTCAAAAGCTTGTGTATGTTCCTGAGTCCAAGGGAGGACAGTCGATGTGGCCGCCTCCTGTGTTGTCAACTGAATGAGTGGTTTTGCTAGAAATGCATACTGAGGGATCCACTGCCTACAATATGAAGTGAGGCCTATAAAAGCCCGTACCTCCTTTTGTGTCTTGGGTATTGGCATGTTAGCAATTAACTGGATGCGATCTGGTGTAAGCTGCCTTCCCTCCTTGGACAGCGAGTGCCCAAGGTAAACAACTCGCTGGACACAGAATTGCAGCTTAGAAGGGGACACCTTGTGCCCCTTTTCGGCCAAAAATTGTAAAACCGTCAGTGAAGCTTTTTCACATTCAGGTTCGCTTCTAGCGGTGATCAGCAGATCATCGACATATTGAAGCAGGGCAGTGTTGACTGGCATGTGGATACTGTCAAGTTCTCGTTTCAGTGCTTGGCTATAGATGCTGGGGCTTTCTGTGAATCCTTGAGGTGCGCGTGTGAATTTAAAGCTTCGTCCATTTAAACTAAATCCGAACAAGTATTGGCTTTCCGGATCTATTGGGACGCTGAAAAAGGCATTCTTGAGATCAATTACAGTAAAGAATGTTGCTTCGGAATCAATGGCTGTCAGTAATGAAGAAATGTCTGGAACTACGGGGTATTGTGGTACAATACATTTATTTAATTCGCGCAGATCAATAACCAATCGATATACTGGCGGGGCTTTTGGGTCAGTTCGTTTAAGAATCGGGATTATCGGGGAATTACATACATTGGAGTCGGTTTCCACAACCACTCCTTGGGTAATAAGTTTGTCAACGATTTGCAGTAAAGCCACTACAGCATCTGGGGGTAACTTGTATTGTCGCATTCGTGGTAGTACCACGCCTGTCTTTAGTGTGACTCGATATGGTGTAATGTTCATGCAACCAACATCTGTAGGGCCTTGCGCCCATAAATGTGTGGGTAAAGTCTGCAGTCTGTGATCCATGTCTCGGGACACATAGTGCCCTTTGAAATCACGTAAAAACAATCTTACTCCTTCCGGAGAACAACATATTATAGCTCCTAGAGCTTTCAGTGTTTTTATTCCTAACAGGTTTTCTGGACATGATTTAGTAAGCAATAAATCTGTAGTTCGTGTCAAGGGACCAATCGTAAGTGGAAGAGGCTGTGATACTTCGTTAATGATGGGTTTTCCTGAAAAACCAAGGGAAATATTCTGTGAGCCTGAGAGGGGTGCCCCTGGAACTTCACTACGTTTTATGGTTGTTCGGCTTGCCTCTGTATCAAGTAAAAATTTTCTATCTTGGCCTAATAGTTCACTGTGTACATAAGGTCCTTCTTGATCTACAGGGACCTCGATAAGGGGTAAACCAACTTCCCTCTCTAGGCTGTTTCATGAGTATCGTTGATAATCAGGGTAGTCATACTGTGCGGTCTGGTACATCTGTTGTGTCGTTGTTTGTGTGGCAGCAATAGGCTGCGGTGGTGGAGCTGGCATAGACTGTTGCGGAGCTGGCATGGACTGTGCATGCTGCGGGGCTCCTTGTTGGTTCTGATCCTGTCTAAGTGGCCGTGGTCTTTCTTTTGTAATACCTATGGCGATATTATGTTTTAAGACTGGACAATCGTGTATATAATGACCTGACTGTTTACAATAGTTGCATGTCCCTTTTACAGACCCTGCTGAATCACTGGACTGTGTCATACCCTTTTTATGACCGTCAGCTGGAACTGTCTGGGAAACTAGCATTTTCATTTTCGTGTCTTTCATGCGTCTTTGTTCATGTTCTTGTTCCTCTCTAATTCTATTGTGATGGTACTGTAGCATTTGTAACATTTGTGACGGGGTGTTACCTTGCCAGGTACTCTCGAATTTCAATACTCTATTCTTAACTTGGGGCAGGGCATTTTCAACTAATTTTGTCACAAACAGATGTGGATACGATTCGCTACTTGCTTTTATTCCACTATTTATACCAAAACATTTTTCGAATCGGGCATAAAAATCACTAGTGTCTTCATCTTGCTTTTGTTTACAGGCTGAGATTGCACCCCAGTCTTCCTTTTTCGTAGTTAATAAACGTGGCAGTACCTGTACTAATAAACCTGGTAGTATTTTGGTCTTTTCCCCAAGCCCTAAACCTGGACCTCGAGCTGTTTCTTCGTTTTCTAATGCTGTCCAATCTATCTTTTGGTCTCCCACCTCCCAATCCTTTTCTTTGAGTTTTTCGTAAATGCCCGCAGGCATTAATACCTTTAATATTTTCATAATGTCGGGATAGGTATACTCTCCCATGAGCAACATGTCTTTAATTTCACGGTGGAAACCCGCTGGGTCTTTGTCATGACTGGGTACCACTTTCTTCATTTCTAATAGTTCCATTTTAGATATGGGTGTGTATACAAACACACGTTTAAACTGATTGTCATCACCTTTTATCGGGTGGACTTCGCGTAAGGGATTCTGTCTATCCATATAATACGTCGTTCTTTCCTTGATGGGCAGTGAGACATGTTCGGGGCATACAAAAAAAATGTACTGCTTTCTGGATTCTAGTATTTCTCTAATTAACTCAGTACCTGAACCTCTCCATTTATTCGTGAGTAATTCAGTCAATATATCAGGTAAGGGACCAGGATCGGAGTGTTGGCTTTTATATAATATAAGGAGTTGTTGAATCATGTAGATACCAGCTAAACGCTGTTCATCTGGGGTGAGGTTCAAAAACGTGTGCGCTAGTGTATCATCACTATATTTTCCGGGATTGTCAACCCAGTGAACGGCTGACCTGGCTAATTCTTGTTCGTCCATAGAATCTAGTATATGATAACCCCTTCGTTCTCGAAGTAATTTGTCAGCGGCTTGGAACGAATGTTCGGGGGACCTTATATTTATTATAGGGGTTTGGAAATCTCTGTTATTAACTGGACGTATCGGACGTATCGGATCAGTAAAGCATCTAGTATTATTACAAGATCTTCCTCTACCTACATAGGCCATGGTTTCTAACTGTCCTGTGGGCAGTTCTAATTCTTCCTCCTCCTCGTTTTGTTCAGGCTGGTCTACCGCTAATCTTTCTTCGTGTATTTGTTCTACTTCTTTGCGGATCTTTCGGCACATAGCTACTATACTTAGTAGTTTATCATGTCTCCCCTCTGATATATTCCGACTCCATGTGGTAAGAATTCGCATTTCTTCCGGATTTACCCCTGGTCGGTCTTGATTTCTGATCACACAATTTATGAGGAAACGTAACAGTTC
Source organism: Triturus cristatus (assembly GCF_964204655.1). Lineage (NCBI taxonomy): Eukaryota > Metazoa > Chordata > Amphibia > Caudata > Salamandridae > Triturus > Triturus cristatus. The sequence goes on from NC_140592.1 coordinate 48,845,563, forward strand.
CCCCTGTATCTCCACTTTCTGGTACTCCATAGCTCTATTAATACTTTCAGAATCTCGCCCTGACTGGACAAAGTGATATATATTTTCTAAATGTGTAGTCATTCCTGGTAGCCTCCCTAAATATATTGCAGCTCGTCGGATACGTAATGATGCCAGCAGCATTTCATCCTCTTTGCCGGGCACAGGGTCATATCTACAATCTACTAGAAGTTCCTTAAGCATGTCGGGAGTTACTAGTTTGGGCGTACGTTGGTGGGCTAATTCTTGAAAGGAAAGTTTATTTACTCTGGGTGGCGTGGAAAAAATGTTTGTTGTACCTCCTGTAGCACCGCCTGGGGTGCTGGATGTGAAAGGATTCGTTGAACGTGATATAGCAACCATAGGTGTGGGTACAGCTGTAGAAACAGATGTGCTTGCCGGAACTTGTGTCGGAGTTTGTTGTTGCGGAGGTACAGACGGAGGGTCTTGGCGTTGAACCCCCTCGGCAGGCGGTCTATGTGGTGCAGTATTAGCATACTCGGGAGCTGTGTCGTCTAAATAAGAGGAAAGGAAAACATCTTCTGCGGTTCTGGGATGCCCTTTGGGATGTGATTTTATCGGAAACAACGGAGGTGGCAAGTCTTTGGGTATCTCCAGAGTAGCCTTAGGTAACCCTTCGGCCAGAAGAGGATACATACCATTCATAAGGGCATTTCTTTGTCTGTCTACTTGTTCTGCTTTTGCTCGGGTACCTTCAATTAATAGATTTTCTCGGACTTTATTTGAATTCTCCTTACTCTTCTCTTCCTGTCTGAGTGCTTTTTCTGTACGTCTATACGATTCTTTACGCCATAATTCAATGGCATCTTTCTGTGATTGTCTAGCTTTCCTTTTCCATAATTCTTCCTCTACTTTCATGATGCAATCTGCGTCCCAGGTCCCAGCTGCGGGCCACCTCTGACTTTCTGGTAATTCCTTGGTGTAGTCTACCCATAAATCAAGAAATAATATGGCGTCTAGGCCATGTTTATGATACATGAAGTACCCTGGAGTGTCCCTAGGAGGAATGGGAACAGCTTCTTCGAGTACCCCTTTTCTAGTTTTGATCTGTCTTAATTTCGAAAAGAGCGGCATATTGAGAACTGATCTGAGACCTAATTTTGAACACGTTTAATACAACAAAACACAATAATGAACAGTCATTCACACCACAATATGCAGAACGTATTTAAAACATTTACCATTTAACATTTAATGAACAACAATGATGGCCATTTAGGGAACTAGTCACTAAGCATAATACTCGGCACTAACTAGGTAATTCTGAATTATATACTAGACATACTAGATATACTGCTAAACAGTACAGATACACTGCTGAAACAGTGCAGACCGGATTTGTGTACCCAAACCCGTCTTGACCGGCACAACCTATGTGCACGTCAGAACGCCTCCCCGGCAATGGTACTCACCGGGTAGCTCGGAACGGAAGGCCTCGGAACTGAACTTGAACTGGACTTGGACCGGACTGGACTCGACTCGATACTTCGAAACTTCGGAACTTGGTGGGCCTCTGTATACCTCGGATCTTGCTCTCTCAGCTAGGCTCTGGTCGGGATACTTCGCACTTCTCACCGCCTCGTCTGGGTGTTGATCGCAGCCTCAGTTACCCCCGCTCGGCAGGAGGGAGATACAGGAAATCCTGTGGGTACGCGTTGTTGTCCGTCCAGCTGTGGCAGGAGACCGGGCCTGCAACGCACCTCCGGCGCGTGAGATGAGAAAGTGTCCCTGTTCGGGCGCCATATATGTGGTAAATAATTTAATTACCGGTACTTAATTTGATGCGGAAAATTAATAAGAATAGCTCACTAAAATAAGAGGCAGAATCCGTGGTATTAGAGATTCGGAACGGGCTTTATTCCTATACAAAGGAACATAATTCGAATTATGGGCCTTCTATTCCATCACCACGAAAGTTCAGGAAGGAAGGAACAATACATTATTGACAGGTAATCATTTTTATAGAAGAGGCATTACAGTGAAACAGATGCAGGAGGCGTAACAGTTGATAACAGAGATAAAGACATACATGCGTAACTAAAATGGGTGTAACTAGGCGTAACTAAAGAACGTCATTAGGTATGATGTCACAAATGGGTGGTTCCATGAAAGAATTTCGCAATGTCAGCAAAAATACTTGGCAGAGATGTGCGCGCAGCAGCATGACGTGTGATTTGACGTGCAACTAGGGGGAGAAAGGGACTTGATATTTAGCTCTACATGTGGAGACAGAAGTCTGGGGTTATGTCAACCTAATCCCAAATCATATCTAATATCCTATGTTTAAAGAACTGTGTTATCCAAAAAGAGAGGTCTCTTAGGATAGAATCTTATTCTATACTGACTATACTGACTGTTAGTGCGTGTACAAGCGTCTAAGTGTCTACACTAGATGCGAGGGGGTAGGAATATTCCATGGTAACAGGGCTATGAATTACTTGCATGAGGGCAGCGAGGCCTGGCCCTATGCGCGGTAGCTGGAGGAATGTTTACCTAAACTGCTAGACAGGAATGCATCGGATGAGGGGCGGAGGAGATAATCTTGAAGGTGAAATACAGTTTTCTGGCAGGCTACGGGCTGGATCAGGCACCGTTAGCCGCGCAGGGAGTAAGACAAAGTTCATGGTCACAGATGCAGGCTCAGACTGGAGCTGTCAAAGGCAGAAGGCAGGAAAAGGCTTGAAGACAGAATTCGGGCCTACTCGCCTGAATCTGTAGAAATGTGGAGAGTGAACCATATAAAGCCGGTGGCCTTTCATACTTGGGAATAGAATATCTGACCCATTCATGGCGGATCTGAAAGAGGACATGTTGACGGTGGACGCACATGTGTTTGCGTCTTCATAACTGGAACTGGAGGGAACATACATGTACTTGTGATTTGTACATGAAACCGTTGGGGTCCAAGATAGGGGACATAACCGACCATAAAAATCCATATTTCCACAGTTGGGGGTCCCATCGATACTGCCCTCCGCCGGGAGTGGGAAGGGGGCACGTGGTATCCCCCGGGCCAGGGGTTGGCACCTCGATGTCGGGCCTCGCTGGGACTGAGGCCGGGTGGAGCGGGGTCACGTAGGTGGTTACGTAGAGTCACGTACAATCCAAAATGGAGGAGCCCCGAGGTGCATGGGACCTCGTGCGGCTTAGCGAGGGGGAACAGGACCACGCCACGAGGCCGGCTCCAACAGGGGGCTAGAGATTAGAGGTGGGCCAGCCAGAAAATTAACAGGGAGAGCCGGGGCTCTAGCTGGGCTCGAAGAGCCCCTGCACGATCCGAGCCTGAAAACAGTTGGCGTGTATGTCGTGCAACAAATCTCAGGTGTTGTCTTCGAAAGTCAAACATGTGCATTTCTCTAACTCACTTTGGTGCTCCAAATTATATCCCTGCATTAAAACGTGTTTGTTAAAAGTAAGAGTTTTTTTAATTTCCACCCCCTCTGCCGCAAAGACAATACCACCAGTGAGCTAAGAGGCAAGTCAATTGTCTTTTGCACCCCATATGTGGCTTAGATTTTTATTATACATGGTGCAACATTATAGCTTATTTAACAAGTTGTATTTTTTAAGGTGCACATCCTGAACTCACGTATTTGAAGGTTCTCGTATATGTGCTGATGAAGAGCAAGGAGGCTAGATGAACGGATCACACAGTTTGGTCAAGCAGGGAAGCTGGGGTTGAGACCAGGTACTGCAGCTTCGCTAGCTGGGTATGTTTCTCATATCAAAGGTTAATGCTTTGTCTTTAATTCTTGATGTATGAGTTTAGAGCGTGTGTGTGTGGGCGGGGGCGGGGGTATGGGGAAGGCAGGCAGATGCCGCATTTTGCAGTTTTCACAGCACAAACCTGTCCAATGACAGAAGAGCACCTCACAGCACACCCAGACTACATGAAATCTTTTTTTTTTGGGACACTTGAAGATTGAATGATTTACCCAGTTTCAGAGAATTCTGAGTCAAGGCCGGGATTCCAAGACATTCTCCATCTTCAAAAGTCGCAGCTCTAGCCACTGGGCTACATCCTCTCCATAAATATTCAGTGCGTTTCGGGCCGGAAGTTCCATGAGAACCTCAACCTGAGTCGGAGCCAGGCTCAAGCTTTTAGTGGCTCACACACCTCTGACAGCGCACATCCCGAACACACTTATGTGACGCTGCTCTCCTGTGTAATAATGCAGAGAAAGGAGGCTCCGTAAAATAAATTAATTGCCTAGGGTCACAAGGTTTGTCTAGCGGGGAAGCTGGGATTGATGACTGGTTTAACATTGTGCAGTTCAGCCACTAAAGAGGTATCTTTCTCTCTCACCCATATTACATCAAAAGTCACTACTTGAGGTAACGCGCGGTGGCTACATGAAGGCTTGGCTTGGGTTTTGGTTTTGAGGATCATTGGTGCTTTGTGGCACTAATTCTATTTAACTTAAAAAAAATATTTCCAGAGCCCATTATTATTATTTTTTGTTTATTTTGGCTTCATTTTGTTTAATAAATTCCACTCTATTCTAATTCGGTTTAAGATTTCTATTGTTTTGCATTTTGACGTTATTACTGGTTTTAGTACTGCATAAATACTTTACACATTGCCAAAAGTTTCTTGTTGTGACGTACAGCCATATCATAGAAACCGTGGCAGACTTGCCCTCTGATGTGGAGGTTGTCCCCAAGAGGCCGGTCACACAAGCATTCTCATAGCAGCAAGTGCCGCTTGTATTTAGAGTCCTGTTTAAAACATATTTTTAAAAGTCTGCTGCAGTGAAAAAACAAAACTAATGCTTTCAGTATGTGGGGCATCTATGAGAGAAACAAATGAATGCGTAAAGATGTAAAAATATGAATTCCAATGCAGACATTCCAGAGGATGCAGAGTGGTGCATCTAACCGCTTGAGGAGAGCGAGCACAACCCATCTGGGTGGACCCCAAGCTGATGCTATGTATATTTTAAAGAAATGTTAACAATAGGTCTTCGTAGTCAACAATCCTCGTAAACAATGCATGTAAGAGATAAAAAAAAAAATGAATGTGTGATGATTCAGTATATTTTTGGGTGGAAAATAGTCCCTCCTACACTGCAATTCAAGCATTCCATGGGAGGTGTAATGGTACAGGAAACAGCCAATAGAGTAAGGTGGAAGTGTGACGCTCCTGGATGGAGCTGAACCCCCTTCCATGTATATTTTAAATTCTTGGTAACAATAGGTCATTCACTTAGCTGTGCTGTCAAGCCAGACCTAAAAGGATGCTAATGAATAGGTTGTTTCGGGACTGAAAAGGTATAACATAGCACAAGGCTTTCTTAGATTGTCTAGAAAAAATAAAGCAAAAGACATTTGAACCACTGCAGTAACGTGAATTCTTTCATTTTCATGATTTTACATTTTCCTTTCACTGAGAGTTGCTAGAGCTGAGTTTATCAAGGGCTCTGTTGCCACCTGCTGGCTGGGCTCTGCTGAAGCGCCCACTCTTCATTGCCTTACTTCTGCAGGATGGCTCAGTCCTTCTCGTGCAGGGCCACAGAACTTTTCATAGAGACTGTGACGCGCAGTAAGAGGGGAAGGCAGTAAAGGAAGAAAAGGGTTAGAGAAAGGGAGGAACACAGCGCCTTGAGGCGGAAGCAGGGATTCAAAAGAAGCTGAAAGAGTGGCACAATGAGATAGGAAGTCGAGGCATACTTGCCAGCAGACCTAATTTACATTGGAGAATCCAGAATTTTTTTTAAAGTTAAAAAGGGCTTTTTTTCGGCCAACTTCCGCCTGAAATTGCCTTTGCTTCAATACAAGTCATCAGGGAAAATTAATTCCCCTGTTTTTAGGTCTCGCTGAGTCAGCGTGCATGCGCTGCTCGGAGAGCCATTTTGTATGTGAGTTTTTAAAGTGCTGGCTGGCCTAGGGCTTGCGTGCACGTGAGCGTGCACGGGCCCAGCCGCCATGCGCTAGGCCAGCCAGCAGCACTCAGGAACGCCTTTCTGCGTCATCGCTATCACTTTCGCTTTCACAGCGAGCGTCATCGCGATGACTTTCGTGGCCAATGCTTGTCTTTCTTTATATTGAACTTTCTCTTATTTATTTTTGTCGCATCTAATTTCTTTTTCTCTAAAAACCTTTTCTTTTGGTCGTAGTCCGTTCCCTTACTCTGTTTCTTTTTTCCTTTCTATAAGTGTTCTGCATTTCGTTTCCTGGCATTTAATTGGTGGCTCATTTCTGCACTTCTGTAATTCCTACTCTGGTAACTCTACCAGTGGGGAAAAGAGAAGGAGAGCAAGGTCATTGAAGAACGAGCATTGTCAAAACCAATAAGTCTGGTGTTGGCTGCAAGATTTTTTGGCTTTGTCAATACTTGTTTTTTTTGTCATGGCTTTTGTGAAACATTATTGTTGGGGGTCACCACACCCTGCCAATGTCAAATGGCTTTCTTAAAGTAAATGTCATGTTTTCTGCAATAAATATAATCAGATATTTGAGTAAGCAACCATAAGGACCCTTTAACATGTTTGAAAATATTTTCTTTGTTTATTTCTTATGTTTCCCAGTGTACCCACTAGGCAAGTTCTGTGGCCAGGCTGGAGGTCCTGACCTTAGGAGATACACTGTTTCAAGTCCCTTGAGCCCCAGAACCCCAGGTTACAGTCTACCACTATGCCCACTTGACACTAGACTTTGGGTGAGGTCTGTGCCACCTCTCCCCCTCCAAAAGCCTTCTTAGCGTAGTCTTTGACCAAACCCTGCACCCAAAGACCAACACTTGAAGCTCACCAGGTATGGCTTTTGACCACGCCCTGCACCTACCCACTCTACATCCAGAAAACTATTTTCATGGGTGTGACATGCATCCACCTCTCTGAAATTGGCATCTCTTCCCAGTGTCATCTTAAAAGTTTTGGAGCCACTGGCTAGAAATAGTTTGGGGTCCCTGTTTGGAACAACTAAATATTTTTGCCCTTTTTTTTTGCTTACTGAGACCTATGCTGTTTAACAATATTGACTTATATTTTAGAGATGAATTACAAAAATCCACAGTAGTGAGCTGCAGTGAAAGTTCAGTTTCCCGGGGGGCCTCTTGGAAGGTGGGAGGCCCTGGGTAATTGCCCACTTTGCCCATGCCTTAAAACGTCTCCGTCTGTTCCCCCAGAGCTTCAGGCTCATGAAGTTACTTTGTGCAACCCGTTGAAAAACACCGGCCACTGAGTCTGTTGGGCTCTGCATTTGTCCATTTTGATAAAGCCCTAGGTTCACCCTCCCTGCCACCAGAGCCTGCAGGTTTCAGCCTGAGACCAAAGTTTGTGCCCAGTACTTGCTTGGCATTGCTGCATGCCATGTATAGCAGATACTAATGTTATGGCTATGGGCCACATGCCATGGCCCGAGGCCATGTAATTTGACCATTAGTCACCAGGCATGGGTAGATGGCATGCACCTAGTTTTGATGGCACGGATACTGAGCACATAATGTGGCCAAAAGATATCCTCTATGTTCAGTGGCCACAGAGGACAGAGGTACGGGTGGCAGAGTGTGGCTATATCCCACACTCACTGCCAAGCACGCACTGAGAGCAGGGATAGTGGGCACAAGACATCCCCACCCTGTGTTGTGTCTTATGGGCATGCCGATAACCTCTGCTACGTGGTGACTACAGGCAGGGAAACAAAAGTTTAGGGCATGGTCATAGACATGCTTTTGCGCCCTACATACTAATGAGCCACAAATACTAATGAGAGTGGACAAAGTACATTTAATAATACCAAATATATTCACTGAAAAAACTTTTTGAAAGGACCGCGTGTAAGGTTATTATGAGCACACAGTAACTATTCATTAAAAACATGAATATCCAGTTATAAAATGGAAAACATAAAATCTATTGACACTGCCAAATTGTGATCAGTAATATATCCATATCACCCCTCCCTCATGCCTCATCAGATATAATATGAACAAGCATTGGCATAGCCAATAGGTCTCGCCTTTGGGACCTTATAAGTGTTTAGTTATCCAGCACAATATCCTTGGTGCAACAACATTAACTGTTGCATGGCTAAACACTTATAAAGTCCCAAAGGCGAGACTGATTGGCTTTGCCAATGCTTGTTTTTATTTTCTTCAAAATCTCCCACTTTCTTGTTCTGAATTGCTGGCAAGTATGGTGTAAGGTAATGGAAGAAAGAGGCAGTAGGTGGAATCAATACCAGCAAGCTTTGGTATTCATCAGTTCTGGTATTTGGCAGCACTAGAGCTGGGCTCCGAAGAAAACTTTTAGCCCTTGCACCTATTCTTTTACAAATTAAGCACTGGGTGTCACATGTGGCGGCCTCCAGTCTGACATGTGGTGATTGGCTGCAGTTTGACAGGAGGCCAGGAGCATGGTGTGTGGCTACTCACCAGTTTGAGTGGCGTCTGTGGCTGCTCACTCGCTTTAATACCATGGGTGTTGACACGAGGCTGCTCGCATGTTTATTTACTTGTGGTCAGTGCTATTGTGTGTGGATTCTTGTTCCTTTTAATGGCACGTGATCAGTGGGGTGTCATGTGTCGGCTTGACGTGTGTTTAGAAGAGAGTTGTGTGGCTTCTTGCCAGTGTGTTGGCGTCTGGCCAGTAGTATGGTGCGTGACGGTTCTTCAGTTTGTCACGTGGTTTGATGTGTGGCCAGTAGCTGCTTGCCAGTTTGAGATGGTCAGTCATTTGGCATATGTCTGCTCACCAATGTATTTATTTAAGAGTTTATTCATTTACAGAGTTTTATATAGCGCTGGCAAGACCCAAGGGTATTGGAGCGCTTTACAAAGTTTGTCAAAGGCAGTGTTGGATAATATAAGTTACAAAATAAAGTTTTGTTAAAGTAAAATCCAAGCATTTCCAGGAGAGGAACAATCCACGTACAGCTCGCGGAAGAGATTCAAGTTGTGTGCTAGGCGTTACAGCCAGAGGGGTTAAGGTGCTGATTGAGGAGGAGATCTTTTAGTTGTCTTTTGAAGCTCACGAAAGAACGGTTCGTCCTGATATTTACCGGCAGGGAGTTCCAGATTTTGGGGGCATTGCCCGAGAGAGTGTGTTAGGGCTTTCTGTTTTCGATTTTTGGGTGGGATGAGAAGAAAAGTGTTGGAGCTCACTACATTTCTCGTCTGTCCTGCCTTTGTGAGTTTGGACGCAGGGTAAGCTGGTTTTCCTGTGTGAAAGACTTTGTGAGTGAGACAGGCCGTTTTGAAGCACCAACAGGTTTCAGCGTGGAGCTAGTTTTGATTTTTCCGGGATGGGGCGATGTGATTGTGATTTTTCACTGCAGTGACCAGCCTTGCTGCTGCTTTTAGTGTGGCTCTGAAGGGTGCTACGTGCGACTTCGTGGTGCCAGTGAGGGTGGCGTTCCCGTAGTCTAGTCTTGATAGAACTGTAGCTTGCGTGGTGCTTTTTAGATCATTCCGGGGGAGGAAGGGCTTGATTTTATGTAGGAATTTTATGTTGTAGAATGTACTCTTCACAGTATTCTTTGTGTGGGTTCATGCTCAGACTTTGGTCCAGGGTGATCCCCAGGGTTTTGACGGAATCAGCCAAAGTCTATTTGCAGTTAAAAGCGTCAATGGTATTTATCCACTCTTGGGCTTGGGTGGACGGTCCATTGTTTGATAGTAGGAGGATTTCTGTCTCGTCTTGGTTGAGTTTCAGGTGGTTGTGTGATCGCTAGTTTTGGACTTTATTGAGAGTAGTATTCAACCCTCTAGTGAGGATATTTCTAAGTAGAGCTGGGTGTCGTTTGCATAAAGGTGGTATGGGTTGTTAGCTTGTTTGAGTATGGTGGTGACGGGTTACGTGTAGATATTAAAGACTGATGGTGAAAGCACTGAATCTTGGGGGACACCCCTGGTTATTGTGGAAGTATGTGAGGTTGAGTTGTTTATTTTTATTTGTTCAGAGTGGTTATTTCAAACCAATATATAGATAACCATTTCTAAACCAAGCCGTCTGCTCCGATCTGTTTTATGGAGGGATTCTAAAAGCAACTTATGGTCGATCATGTCAAAGGCCGCTGATAAGTCTAGGAGGATGAATAAGCAGCATCTATCAGCGTCCAGTGAATTGTGTATGTCATCTGCTATATTCAGTAGAGCTGTTTCCGTGCTGCATCCCTTCCTGAAACTCAAATGGAATGAGTCGAGAAGATTTTTGAAGTCACTGTGTTGGTTGAGTTGGGATGGAATGCATTTCTCAAGAATTTTTGCCAAGAATGGAAGGTTGGAGATGGGCCTGAAGTTGTTGAGGTCCTCCGGGTCAGCCACTGCTTTTTTTAGCATGAGGGTGGCTTGTCCTAGTTTGAGGCAGTCCGGCATAACTCCATTGCTCAGGGAGCTGTTTATTATCTTAGTCCGGTCAGGGGTTAGGGCGTGGTTGAGACTTTTCACCAAGGAGGCTGGCAGAGGGTCTGCTAGGTGGGCTTAGATTTCGCAAGCATCTTTGAGATATCCTCCTCCGTGAACGAGTTGAATATCTTCAAGCTCCTGGGATTTGTGGGGTATCGTGGGATTTGATTGCATCCTGTGGGCTCAGGGAGGGAGGCCGTTGCTCTGGAGTTCGAAGGGAGTGAAGGGGAGAGATCTCAGTAGTCAGCCGGGGGTGGTGGCCTCGGGAGAGCTCGATCTTCGTAATTTTATCTTTGAAGAATTTTGAGAAATTGTCACAGCATTCTTCTGAGACATGAGGATTCCTTTTTTTTTTTTGCTGGTTTACAGGTTTATTGTTTAATGATGTTGAAAAGTTCATGAGGGTGGTGTTTTGCTTTATTAGTGCTCTGCGGAAGAATAGCGCCTGGATATCCCTATGGGGTGATTAGCACACTATACAAAACTCTGATTGAAAGGGGCTTTTTCCTTCTCAGTGTGGTTTTTGTACTTCCTACGTTCCTTCCAGAGCTGTAGAAGATGGATTATGGACAGTTTAGTTCTCCAAAATCTTTCTGCTTCTCTAAGTTGTCTTCTTTCAGAGTTGAGGTCTTTCAATCAGGATCTCGAGGGGGTATTTCTGATTTTTAAAATGTATTTATTTTGAGTTTCAGAGAAGCTATTTGTTCAAGGATGGCTGTCATCGTTGAATTATAGTGAGTTGTAAGTTCATCTGTTAAGAGATGATCTGTTGGGGAAGGGGAGTAGTAACCGCATTCTTTCTTCCAGATCAGCTTGGGAAATCTGATTTATGTTACGAGACCATTGGATAGTTTTATGAGTGCGAATAGGGGGTATGTCGACTAGGTTGATTTAAAAAAGAATGATGAGGTGATCTGACCAGTAAACTGGAAGGATGTTATTATTACTTACCTGCTTCATTTTGGGCTACGATGGCATCAAGGGTTGCGCCTTCGTTATGCCCCTTGCAGGTTTGCTAAGGTCTTTACTGAGCAAGAGTTCATTTAAGGATTGGATGAGTATGTCTTTCTCATCATTCCAATGTATATTGAAGTCCTTTAGGATTATGTTATTGTCTTTGGCTTGTGAGCAGTGCGTTATCAATTTCGATAGGTGTTCGCCGAAGGAGATCACATTGCCTGGACGGTGGTAGCGGAGGTGACATTTAAAGTTTTATTGTATTCATCGTTCTGTTTGAGGAGAGATATTTAAAAGTGGGGTAGGTAAAAGTGTCTGCTTCTACTATTTGGATGTTGTTCTTGTGGGTAATGGCTATGCCACCACCGTGTCGGTCTTCCCGGTCTTTCTTGAAGGAGAAACCCGGAGATGGTTTCAGTCAGTTAAGTTCCATGTTTGGTTGCTGATCTGCACTTTGAGCATGCGGTTGATATTTCTGCTGAAGTTGTGTTTATGAGTGGGATAGGGGGATATCGATGTGGTTTGTTGGTGGTCTAGCGATTTTTGGAGGGTTGGGGACTCTCGTGATTCCAGTGGTCACCTGGATCTTGCAGGTGGGGTTGTCCTGGATTGGTGTCAAGTCATATGTTTTGGCTAAATCCGTCGCTTCATTGAGAGACCTCTCAGGGCTTGATATTTTCGGCCTGCAAGCTTGGTTGTTGAGAGGAGTTGTGAGCCAGCTATAAGGCTGGAACTTAGACATACGTGGAGGATGTCTAAATTGCAGGAGGGGAGGTGTGGAAATTGGGCCAGCTCGGGGTGGGTTTTCTTAATGCCCTGCGTTACTTTATCTAGTTGATTTTCCGTGTGAGTTAATCGCAAATTTATTTTGATTGTGGCCATAGGGTTCAATGAGGAGAGTGAGGATGTGTTGAGGTGCCATTTGTATTGTGTGTGGCATTCTAGATTCGAGGGGTATAGGTCCGTGAGAGAGGGGTCAGGTTATCATGTGTTTCTACCCTGGTTTGGTTTGGAATGGAGTAAGTGTTAAGTCGGTACAATTCTACATTTGCTTTTATCGAGTCAGATGGGGCCAGAGGTAATTTGGGAATGCTGGGTGCAGGTGCATCTAGGTCGGTGTTCTGTATGGCGAGGGAGGGAGAGAGAAGGAGGGGTTAGAGTGGAGTATTGAGGTAGGGTTGTCAAGGGGATTGCTGGGTTGACGTTTAGGGCTGGTGATGTTGCTAGGAGCTGGTCTGGATTCTGTATTCGGTTTGGTTTGGCAGTCAGTAGCATTGGAGTGAGGAGGTGTGATGCACTGGAGAAGGATGGGGGCAGACTCTGTTGGAGAAGTTATGTGGGTGGAAGGTGCTGAGGAGAAGATAGAGTTGGAATGACTAGTGGCTTTCATGAGCTTTTCAACATTTATAGGCTGTGATGGAGTTTGGGTTGAAGAGGGAAGGTTGGGCGCATGATAGACAGCATTGCGTAGTGTAGGACATATGGAATCAAAGGATCGTAGATTGATTTCATTAGCTGAAATCGTGATATTTCAGTTTCTGTAGATGGTTATGGTAGCATTGCCTTTGAAGGTAGGCGAGTTAGCTATTGCCAGTTTGCACCGTATGGGATGTTGGAGGAATTAGTTATGTTTAGGAAGTTGATTAGGATTGTACACCAATTCGCAGGTCTGGATGTGTGGAAAATGAGAGCCGTTTTCTCTAGACCTTTGGAGGTGTTGTAGTAAATGTCAGCTATGAGGGTTTCGGTGTTGCTTGATCAGTCTTTGTTTGAAGTTTTTGGGTGCATTGGCTGAGAGGTTAGGGGGGTAGGTTATGGAGAAGGAGTTTGCACCATGGAGTTTCAGGTTGCTGAGTGGGGAAAGGGGGGGTGTAGGGGAAGTATGCATGTTTATTAATTATTTCTTGGTTTGAAGGTAAGGTACTTTGCAATAGGATCCTAGTGTGAGAACGTGCATATATATTTAATTGTAGATGTATTAATATGGTACATTTGCATTTTGCATTAGGACCTTAGCTTGGGGCCAGTTGTCAGTCCTATTAATAGTGGAGGGGAGCAGAGATTGGAAACCGGCCAGTCCAAGGTGGCCGCTGCTGTAAAGCCACAAGGGACTCTTAGAATGCCAGATGTGTCAAGTGGCTCGAACTCTGAGGGCTGTGTTCCAGTGGGTGAGGTAGAGAAAGTGGCTTTCACGTTCCTAACAGTGATTTAGGATCTTACTCTTTGGAGTTGGTTTTTCTCCTGAAGGAGAGTGTAAGAAAGTGGCTCTGTATATACTGTTCCCAAATAGGTACAGTCTGCACAGAGTCCACAGTCCCCAGAGGTTTGGCAGAGGCTAAAGTTAGATATAACCTTACTCTCTAAAGTGGTAGCTTGGTCGAGCAGTAAGGCAGTATCAGAGGACAGTGTAAAGCATTTGTTGTACACACTCAGTCAGCAAATGGTCTCACACACTCCAGAACTGAACTCTAGGCCAATAGGTTGTATATAAAAATATATAGTTGTTTTATTTTAGAACCAACAATAGGTATCAAAATATACTTTCTCAGAATGAGATATTTTAGTTAAATGCTTTCAATAGGCAATAGACTTTTGAACACAGTAGTTACAGTTGTTGCAATAGGCACAATTATAACATTGAGCTCAATGGGAATTTCTTAGTAAATGCAATTAATTACTTTTTGGATTACTTTTCTAACCACAGGACTGGATCCTAGATTCAGTCCTGGGACATTTCCTGGAAACAGGTAATTAAATACATTTTGGTTACAGGTATGATTTTTAAGGAAGATTATTGTATTTCAAAAGATGACACTTTTTTCACATAGAATCACCAATGTTATCCTATGGGAGGAAATTTACTTAGCAGGTAAGTAGGGTTATCGTTACTTTTTCTTACTCAGTGCTGGATCCTGGTTTCAGCACTGGTGCATCTCCTGTAAACAGTTAAAATAAATCGTTTTTGTTACACAGGTGATTTTTTAAGGAATATTTGTTTGTTTCAAAAATCGACAGAAGAATTTCTGGTAAAAACCAGGCAATGTTATTCTATGGAGGAAAATCAAGTTAGCGGTAAGTACAGTTGTAATTACTTTTCAGGGTCAGTGCTGGGCACCAAGATCCAGCACTGGGATCGCTCCTGATAACAGGTGAGTAATTTTGTTTTCGTTATTCGGCTGATTTTAGGTGAATATTTTAAAGTTTCAAAACTCAACACTTGGAAGAATTTCCAAGTGAAACCAGTCAATGTTACCCTATGGAGGAAACGTGAGTTATCAGCTTTTGGGTAAGTACTCGACTGGCAGAGTTAAGGTTCTGGCCATAGACTCGGGGGTCTCCCAGGGTCAGGTAGATACAGTTGTTACACCCTCAGCGGCACAGGGGCAGCCGGGTGCAGAGAGAGTTAGGCCCAATGTTTCCCTATGGCGGGCAGGGGGCCTTTGGTTGGTGGCTGCTGGCAAGCAGGCCACGCGGATGAGGGAGCTAGGCTCCTGGTCACTTGCTCGGGGCAAGTGGGGAAGTAGATTAGGATAGATGTTGCACTTCCAAGGGCACTCGGGTGCCGGTGCAGGGTGCTTTTGAGCCGTCGGGCGCTCAATGGATTTCTATGAAGAAGCTACAAGACGAACAAGAGCTACAAACACGGGGACGAAGATTCTTCAGGTGCGACCACCACTTCGAGAGGTAAGTTGGGAAGCTGTAGGTTAGGTAGGCACCCAGGCGCTGGGCACAGGGAGCCACAGGGCGCCGGGTGCAGGGGTGTCTTTTCGCGTCGGGAAATCTTACCCTCAGCTGGTGGCGGTTGGAGCGGTCCCTGGTTCTGAGGCTGCAGGCGTCATCAGGAGCGTCGAGGTGGGTCCTTGGGTGCTGGATTCTGGGTCACAGTCACCGGGGGGGATGTCCTCGTGGTCTTTGTCCACTCTGGCACAGGCCAGGCTTGGCGGGTGCAGAGTGTGCAGGAGTCGCGGTTCCTGGTTGGCACCAGGGGCTTGTTACTTGCTTTGAGCAGAACCACTGCTTGTGGGAGTCCCAGTCGTTTTAGAGTCACAAGGCAGGCGGGTCCCCCAGGGTTTTTGAGGTTGCTGACCACTAGACACACCGGGTTTTAGCAGGAGCAGGTTCGAGGGTTGACAGGCCTGTAGGGCTGGGGCCAAATCAGTTGGTGTCTTCCTCTTGTTAGCAGCTGCACGGCAGGTCTTCTTGTTTCTTGTTCTTCTTGCTTGTTTCGGATTCGGGATCTGAGGAAGGAAGTTTCAGGGTCCCCCTAAATAATAAATGTAGGGGTGTTACAGGTAGGTAAAGGGCAGGGACCAATGGGTCCCTTCCCTGGGGTGTGTACACCCCCTATCCTGCCACTCTCCTGTGGGACGGGGGCAGTAGCCTAGTTCTGATTGGGCAGGGCTCCCCATCTTCAAGATGGCGAGAGCCCGGAGATGTGCTTCACCTCGCCTCCCCCACCTGAGGGGTGGGGTTGACAGAGGCTGGCACACCCCCTTTCCTCCCTTGGGGTTTCCCACCAGTCTTCCCGCCAGAGTGGGGGTCAGAACTGGTGTGGGCCAGTTGCTGAGTACAGCAAGTGGGCTGGAGAAGCTCACAAAGGCGGCCGGCCTTTGAAGCTTCTCCTGCCCATCCTGGAGGAGGAGACCTAGCACCTCGCCCATGATGTGCATTGTTGCAGGCCCAGGAGAGCGGATGGCTCTCTACCCAGGGGTCCAGCAACATGTCTGCTGTGTGGCAGCCTAGGCAGCCCCTCAGACAGGACGTGGATTGTAGGTTAGGTTCAGGGGACAACTCTAAGTTGCCCTCTGTCGTGCATCTTACATTAAATCCCACACTGGCATCAGTGTGGGTTTAATGTGCTGAGAAGTTTGATATCAAACTTCGCAGTCTTCAGTGCAGCCTTCATGGAGCTGTGGAGTTCGTGATGACGACCTCCCAGCACCATATACTCTTAAGGGCAGCACTGCACTTACAGTGCCCAAGAATGGATCTGGGTACTGTAGGGGTACTGGGCTCATGCCCTTGTACCCACACTACTGGCATAGTGCACCCAGCTAGAGGGGTGACTGAGGTATGCCAGGGCAGTGTGTTTGTGGGCATGGCACACAGGGATGTGTGCCATGTCGACTCTGTTTTGTTCTGCACCAAGACACTCAGCCTGCAAAGGCAGTGTGTGTGTGTCAGGGCACAGGGCCTCTAAGGGTGGCACAATAAGTGCTGCAGCCCTTAGGGGTCTTCTCTGGTCACAGGGCCCTGGGTACCTAGGGTACCATTTACCAGGGGCTGACATGTGGCCAGAGATGCCAATTGGGTTTAGGCTGTTAGGCAGTTTTAGGGAAGGAACACAGGCCCTGGGCACCCGATAGGCAGGAGCCCAGGGCACACCATGTCAAAGAGCATCAGTAGCCTGGCAACAAAAAAAGAAAAAGGGGGGGGGGTTTACTGCATCAGAAACCCACTTTCTCACAGAGAGGCAGAAAGGTGTCTTTTTAATTGCTTCTATGTTGAGGAATGCAGCAGTGCAGTTTGAGTAGAGCTGTGAGGTCAATGACAAGTTTCCGACCAGACCAATCCAAGATCGCTCGGGGAGCTTACTCCCTTCCTTTTTTGGTCTCGCCTAGTGTTGCTGCGCACATGCGTAGCTCGCTCGGCGAGATTTTTAGGTCTTGCCTAGCGTTGCTGCACACATGCGCAGCTCGCTCGGCGAGGTTTAATGCAGATGGTACTTTTACAAAAGGGCTTTAAGCACCGCCCCTCATTTCCATTGGCTGGCGTCACCGTTTATGCTAAACGGTGGCCAGCCATTGGAAATAAGCTATCTGTGTTGCCTCCCTTTGGCTTTTTTGTCCTGCCCACCTGGACTGGATCGCCTGCATTACGGCTGTCATGACGAAGTTTCTTATCAGAAGCTTCGTCACGCTGCCTTGCACGTGCCAGTCCAGCTCTCTGATTGGGCCGGACAAAAAAGGTGACATGGCGCCGCGTGTTTATTTTTGCATCTCGCTTGCACTTTTGAAAGCGCGATGCAAAAATAAACAGCGGATGCCTGCGTGTCTGGCGAGCGCTTGACACTGTTTAAAATCCAGTTCATAATTCAAGTGCATCGAGTTCTACATATTTGTCTTGGATAGAAATTAGGCTCCTGCATAAAAACGTTTCGCGAACATTATAACCGCTATATCTGTAAGAATTACAAGTTTGGGCTCCTTTTGGGCTACGACCGGTTGTCTTTGGGCTTTTCTTTGGACAGCTTTCACAAAGCCACTCCCCTTTTCTGTGAAACTTTCGTAAACGTTCCCAAAACATTGTCGGGTATCTATGAATTAGAATGTAAAATAAAACACTGTAAAGTGCAATACGAAAACGTTTTTTCAAACATTTCTTGGACTGAAAAATCCCAAGAGGGTCACAAGGAGCAGCAACTATGTCATCGGAGCTGTCAGAAGAGGCCCTGTAGCGCACAATAAACAGGCTACGCTTTGAAGCGCACAAGTCTAGGCTACGATGCTGTGTGGACCGTTTACTTCCGGGTGATCTCGAAAGGGCACGGCACTGCTGCATAGTGCGTCTGCGTGTGACTAGAAGCACCGGAACCCCGGTTTTTGGAGTTAGGGGGTCTAACTGTTGTATCTGTTGATTTTGCATACCACGGAGAAGGGCAGGGTGGTGGCACAGACCTGATGCCAGGGGAGACTCATTCAAACACGGCAGGGCTAGCTACAGAGGGCCCAGGCATCGGCTGCCAGAACTGAAGTGTCCTGCAGCAGGTATGGCTCTGAAATACACCAGTGGGAGGGACACTGCTTTTGTGTTACGTCATTAGGTGAAACGGGTGTTGTGTGGCACAGGTGGGCAGCTTTGCCTGTTACATTGAGTATATATGCCAGCTTGATGGTAGGGGGTGGTCTTCGTGTCTCCTTGAAATTGGGTAACAGCAAAAAATGTTGATATGAGAGGTACCACTGTGCCTTTAAGCTTCCAGTGTTGAATACATTGCCTTTCTCTGCACTTGAAACATCCCCATGTGCGTGTCTTTAAGTTGTACACATTGCTGATTGTGTGGCCTTGACCCAAATGGAAAAATTGCTTCACCTGAATCTTGCAAAATTTCGTTTGTTGTCTTTTCTCAAGCTTTTTTTTTATAACTGATTGCTTAAAATGAGCTAGATTTTAATTTTGACCTGACTTCGTGCTCGGTGTTTATAGTTAGTTGCATTTAAACCACAATTTTATTTAATACTGGAAGACTCCAAATAACGGTAACGTGAGGAAAATTAAAGCACAAAGGGTGCTTTATCTATCAGATTAACCACAGAGGAGTTGCTTCATATAATGCCAGAATAGAAAGAAAAACCAGCGATGAGCTAACGAGAAGTTTTTGGCTGGTGCAAGTGGTAAATAGTTGGTCTTGAATAAATACTAAGTCATATGCATATTGCTTGATGAGCAGCAACAAACGAGGGATTTGCATTTACGGCTGTTTGAAGACTCTCTCTAGTTCGTGTATTGCGGTAAGGGTGTACGTTATGCGTGAGGACATCTATGTGTACCATGCGCGTTTCTGTGCTTACGTATTTCGCACTTGTGAGGCATCGTGTGTGTGTGTGTGTTAGTGTGTTACTAATCATCTGTCCGTGACGCATTTACTGCCTTCAGTGCTTGTTTTAACTTTAATGAGCGCGGCACCGTTTTCACGGACACCGCGCTCTGCAATGCAATTGGTGTTGCTTTTGGTATTGTAAATGGCAATGCCTTTTCATTTTTTTAAAGGCATTGGCATTTACAATGCCAATAGCTCCAAAACTCGCAGTTGCGAGACCTATTGCATTGTGAATGCTTGTTCTAGTTCCTTAGTCATGAGGAGATGGGACACTAAAATAGATTAAGAGAGGCAAAACAAAGTTGGACCTTTACTATTTCTATAGATTCTAACCTGGAAAGGGAGCACCAAGATGCATGTAAATCGTGGGGGTGTTCACAAAATGGAAACCTGGCAACCCCAACGGTCAAGTGTGCAAAGGTTTGAAAAGTAGTTAGCTGGGGTGGGTATGTAAGCCCCAGAAGGAGGTTCCGACCATGCAAGTAAGTCTAAATCGACTCACCCATTACTAAGTCGGATCTCTCTGCCTCATCTGATGTGGAACGTAGCTCCTCCCTTGAGGTCCAGGCGAAGATGCTTGCCGATGTTTGGAGCCAAGTCCGAGGCTCAAAGGCCTGCATCTTCAGTCCAGGGGGAGGTGGACCAGTTGAGGATTCCCCAGTCTTGCCACCATGCAGAGTCTGGATTCGTCTTGCTGCAGTATACCTGATGCGTGGGGTCGTCTCTGGGGGGTTGGGTTAATACTGTGTCTGGAGTAGGGGACTATGGCGTCAACACGGAACTTTGACCAGTGGGCCAGCAGCAGCACAGTCTGGCTGCTTCAAAGCCTGTGACATTGGGTGCTTAACGGCCACTGGATGGGCAACGTGGGCTCAGGATGGGACCATGGCCATAAGTGGTCGCTGAATACCTGCGATTGCACTCAGCCCCTTCGCCACCTCTCAAGCTAAGCTATGGCCCAAGGCCAGCAGCAGTGCAATCCAGTAGCTGCAAATCCCGTGGCATTGGGTGCTCGACTGGGGTCTGTGGGCTCAGGATGAGATGATGACCCTGAAGCGGTCACCGATGGCCGCCGCAATTGCACACGGCCCCTTTGCCATCACTCCAGCTACGGCCCCAACCTGGACTTTGGTCCAGCAATGGCTCTGCTGTAACAGCGCTTGGAATCCCTTCCTCATCAGCTACTCTTCAGAGTTAGACCAGTGGGCCGGTAGTAGCCAATCATGGCAGCTGCACACTCTGAGGCGTTGGGCAACTCTGAGCTACCTGAGCGGTGGCAGTGGGGCATTTCTGCACCCCACCTCGACCCGCACAACAGGGACAATGGGGCAACTTAAGTCACTCTTTGATAATAAAGTCAATCAATGAAAGTCTCCAGTCAAGGTAATGCTCCTCTCTTTACCACACGATTCTTCTGATTAAGTTCTGGTTGTTTTGAAGGGTGGATGGCCAGGGCATGGAGGGGATTTACATAGATAGTGATCCTGGCCCTCAGGAGCTCACGACGAGTGCTCCTGTTCCATTGACCATCTTGGTATTAACATATGGGCAGTAATTTAGTATGCGGGTAGTCCATCAGCAGTCTAATTTCATGGGGTCAGTCTATGAATTGTGACTGCTTGCCAGAGTATTGCCCTGTAAGCAGCAATCTTGTGTGTAGCTGCTCTCCAATATACTGTTTTGATTGAATTGATGTGGAGTATGGCCGTTTGTTAGTTTGTAGGCACTTGGTTAGTGGTCTAAAATGTGGTTCTAATTAGTTTGACATGTTGATGTTGGTATTTGGTTCCATGCTAAATTTGTAAAACAGTAAGTGCCAGGGTCTAAAGTTTTGCTCAGAGGCCTACAGCTGGCGCTGCGAATATCAGGGGTACGCATACCAAGGCTGTGTAGTTTTGATTCCACCTCATGCCTCTTTCATCCACCACCAGACATCTCAGGCCCTTTTATCTCATTCTTGCAGGTACTTTTACATCACTGCTTTCTCCCTTTGTTATCATTTTCCTACTTTCAATTTCTTTTGCTTCCCCCTTATGTGTTTTTAGGTCTTGCCTATCGTTGCAGAGTGCATGCACTGCTCGCTGGCGAGAGATATTGTGAGAGAGGGATTTTCAGAAAAGGGCTTGAAGCCCCACCCCTCATTTCCATTGGCTGGTGTCACTGTTTATGCTAAACGGTGGCCTGCCACTGGAAATGAGCTGTTTGCGTTGCCTCTCTTTCACCTTTTGGTCGGGCCCATCTGGACTGGATCGCCTGCTTCACGGCTGTCGTGAAGCAATTTCTTATCTCAAGAGGCGTGTTATATAAACAAGCAGTGAGATCCAGTCTGGATGGGCTGTCCCAAAAGGAGACAGGGCGTCGCGTGTTTATTTTTGCATAGCGCTTTCACTTTAAAGTGAAAGCGTAATGCAAAAATAAACCGCAGCTGCCTTCCCGCTGGTCTCCCCGTTGTTTGGGCACTGTTTCTTTTTGCGATTGTTTTTCCTGTCTCCAGCTGTCCTCACTGGAGTAGCTGGTCTCCTCATGGTTTGGGCACTGTGTTTCTTTTTAGCACCAGCCCCCGGCACCTCTCTTTGGGATCATAGGTTTAGAGCACGTCTCCCCTGCCTCCTCCTCACCTCCAGGCATGCACTGTGGCTCCCATTGACTTGTGCTGACACTGCCTGTTACTGCTGCTGCTGAGCCCCGGAAGCCGATACGTGCCGCCGCCCAGCGATCTCACCGCAACTGCCGAGCAGCGAGCAACAGTGGGGAGCCTGGAGTTGCCAGCGCAAAAACTCCAAGAGCATCCGTGAAATCCGAGAAAGGGGCCATAAAACTGAGGTACACCTTTTTGAGGGTTGATTGCCATAAATATGCGCTCGAGTTAGGTGCCATGCTGTACACTACGTGTGTAGCGGAGAAAGCAGAGCTCGCAACCAACGCACTAACTGGCCACCATGTTCCCCAATGGACGCCCTCTATTCGCTCCAGTCCACCTGCTTCTTGAAAGAAATAATATCAAACATTGGTCTTTTTGCATTGGCCACACTCTGAAGAGATATTCCCCGTGGCAGCTTACATTGTAGCTGCAGGGAGTCTTATGAGGCTGAAACGATAGGGCCTTGCTGTGCTCATACTATTTTTCCTTCGCAAAGTATGGCCTTGGTTTAAAGGACCCAGGAGGTTTCAAGACTTCTTAACTTGCTTTTGATCAGATATCAGGTGAGTGCTGAGCTGTTATCTTTTCTTTTATAGAACTCATGGAAAATTAGTAGGATGCTTTTCGTAATTAAATGGAATATTGCTAAAGTATGGCCCAACACTGCCATAGTTTGTTGCTTTTGATTATGATCCATTATGGGGGTGCACTTCTACACACAAATGGGAAATAATGTGCAGGGCGCACTATATTTATGGACAATATACAAGTTGATAATGCTTTTTGTCGTTTAACCTCTATTTTTCCCACAGACCTGCTTAAATCACGTTAGTATATTTTTATGTCTTGTTTGTCATGCTTTCATTCATGTTTGCCTCTGCAGACTGGGATGTGCGTGTTAATCCTTCCCTTCGCTTCACCGCAAGGTGTGAAATTGTCATGCAGTGCTTGTCACGGCTGCATAGCACGCATTATCATCACTATCTAAATAGAGCGCCAGCTGTCTATTGTCTTGAAATGGTCTCTACTGGCTCTCACTGTTGTGGGTCGAGTGGACTTGCCCACTAAGTTTAGGGGGGAATGAGCACGTGGGTAACATGAATGTCCACCCCGTGGGCGTCCAGGGATTAGTTCAGTCTGGCATCCAAAGTAAGGGGCTGAATAAAAGCAGGGATCGCTGTGTGCCAGGCGTGGTCTTTAGTATTTGATCATTATACTGTATCTGTGTCATTTAATTAACACTGCGCACTTTGGAGGCGCAATTCTACACTCACTGTGGCACTAGCACTTGCTAGCTCGGCTGATCCTTGGTTGTTTGAGTGTAAGCATAAACATTCGGTATGCTCCCATCTGAAGTCTTATTCCACTGTGCAGAGAAGCCTGCAAACAAGCATTTAATTTAGCAAAGTAAATGAGTAGTAGGGACGGCTGGAGTGATCTTCTAATAATAAGCATTTGCAATGCAATAGGTCTCGCATTTATGCGAGTTTGAGACAAAAACAAAAATAAAAGGCATTGTTATTTGCAATGTCAATAGCTCAAACTCGTGTGAATGCGAGACCTATTGCATTGCAAATGCTTGTTACCCTCTTGCTCTGGGTGAATGTCTGATGAGGAAAAATAACTGCTGGTCCCATAAAATGAGTTCCAGTGAACCCATCTGTAACCAGATCAAATTAAGCACTGTATGTTTCTCTGCTGGTTGCCTTGTGTGCTCATACAAGTTTGTGTGACTGTTGACCAGCTTATAATGCATTTTTACTGTTATGGTGTGTGGCATCTTGAAACGCAAGAGTTGCTGCTTCCTGTTTGCGGACAGAAAGGTAAATTGTACGGAAAAGAGTTCCTATACATTAAAATATTTTCCTTATAGAGAAAACAATTGATTTGTTCAGCAAGGTCACATTCATACGTGCAGAATGTTACACCTGGTAGAAATTCTACGTGAGTACATTTTGCTCAATTTAGTATTCCAGAAAACCCAATGATTTTTTTGTTTTTTGGAGTAGTTTTAAGCTCCTTTCTGTTTCCACTTGATATTGGAAAATTTCTCCAAATATAATAGAAATCTTACAGGTGCAAATTTCGGACTTCTTCCTGTGTTGTGAGCCAGGTCCTCTTAATTTTTACCTAGAATTAGATGCTAGAGATTATTACAATCATTGCATACACTGCATTATATTACATTATTTTACTCAATATTACATTACAGAATACTTGACAAATTTCCCCTTTACTAGATTACAGATGGTATTTTCTGCATTCACCTTATTTTAGTTCACAGAATACAGTCCCACTACTTTGCAGTGCACTGGTTTAGAGAAGCGCTTTACATTTACCTGCATTAGATTGATGAATCAGCTGTCTCAAGTTACATTACTCTGCATTGAGTTACAGCATGGGATTACTTAACTTTACCCATGTTTGACTCCAGAAAAAGAATCTTTTGAATGTGGCCCATTTACTATATTACAAAATAAGAATGTTTTGAATTCTTTTCATTGCTTTACATTCTGGAATGAGGCTACTGTGTTGGCTTTACGCTGTTTTACGTTATGAGATTACATGTCGGTGCATTGGTATGAAGAATGTAAAGACTACAGTTATGTTGCTCTCTGTCTGACTGCACAAAGCCATTTTTACCTTGTGTGAGATTACTATGCATCTGTTTAGAGGAGAACATTGATGATAATTTTACTCTCCATTAGATCATGTTTTTCAGAAATTACTTTACATTACATCACAGAGATTACTCGGATTACTTTAATTACATTAGATTAGATTGCACTATTCTGCTCTGTATTAAAGAGAACATTATTCTGACTACTTCAACTTTTAAACACTCTTGAATGTTTGTTTTATCTAGTTAACTGTGTGTTTGCCTGCATTAAAGCACAGAAGGTGAGTGCTAAAGTAGTTTTACTGTGCCTGAACTTGAAGAGATTGCTGGAGGTGCTTACTTACAGATTACTTGCATTGCAGGGGCTTTGCATTAGATCACAGAAGAATGCGTTACTTTGCCCTTCTTTAAGATTACTCTGATCACTTTACTGGACTTCAGAAGGAGGTTACTTCCGGAAAGCAATAGTAAAATGGAAGAGATGTCTGAATGCGATTGCTATGAGTACTTTGCCCTTCGTTAAATGCCTCTTTACTGGATTACAGAAGGAGATGACTTGTATTGCTTTCCTGAAGTAGCAGAGAAGAGATGACTGAATGTGATTGTTTCGATTACTTTGCCTTTATTTGATTACTCTTTTTTCTGGACTACAGAGATGACTTGTTTTGCTTTTCTGAAGTAGCATGGATGAGAGGACTGAACGGGGTTGCTGTGATTACTTTGCTCTTGATTGGGTTATTACATGAGATTACTTTGATTGCCACCAGATATCGTCTTCTCGTCTGCAAGACCGTATGGTGTGTTGGAGGTTTCGCTCTGACCATGATGCAGTAGACCCAGGGCACGAGTCGGGGGTACACGTGGGTGGACGGCGTCCACCCACTTTTTTCACAGGGTGGACACCGTCCACCCTGCCAAGAAGTTAGGGGCCCCCCTGAAAAAGATGCTGAATTGGTCCCGGTGTAATTGTCAAACACGGGGACACTTTCAGCAGCGCCTGCACGATCCGCAACAACGTGCAGGCGGGGCTGGGGCTCTCTCATTTCTGACTCCTGCTCGGCCCATAACAAAGGCCGAATCTGAGGGGTCATCAGGCCTCCTTTAGTTTGAGTCTCCTGGCCGGCAGCAGTCAGGAGCCTCACACCTAGAAGCAAATGCAGCAGAGGGGAAACACAGGTTTACATCTTGTTAGCACTTCACACATACCAAAGAGAGGCAGCTTTTCACTTTGTTCAGGCTCTGTTCCGGAGATATGCATGCACTGTAAGAACTTCAGATGTGTTGACCTTTCCCAGTATTTTTTACAAAATAAATAGCATTTATATAGCGCTTACTACCTCTGAGGAAGCGTTGTAATAATTTAAATGTCACAATTTTTTAGGTCTCGCCTGACCCAGCGCATGCGCTGGTCTGGCGAGACTTTTTGAGAGGGCTCCAAAAAGTGCAACCAGGCCAGCCTGGAGCTACAGTGCATGGGCGTGGGCGCGCGCGCCGCGCTTGACCCCGATTACTTTAACTTTCGCTGCCGCACGGCCGCTTTGATGTTTGATCGCGATCACTTTCGCGGCCGCTTGGCATAGCCAATAGGTCTCTCTTTTGGGACTAGTGTTTAGTTATGCAACTGTTGCATGGCTAAACACT
This sequence comes from Triturus cristatus, assembly GCF_964204655.1. Lineage (NCBI taxonomy): Eukaryota > Metazoa > Chordata > Amphibia > Caudata > Salamandridae > Triturus > Triturus cristatus. The sequence goes on from NC_140592.1 coordinate 48,871,406, forward strand.
TTTAAAAGGTCCCAAAGGCGAGACCTATTGGCTATGCCAATGCTTGTTTTTTAAAGCACTATGAATAGAGGAAGCTTTACGCTGACAAAAGGCAACCTTGTTTTGTGTGTAGCATACAAAAGTGTGAATCTTCTGCCTAAATCAGGAGGGTTTGCAAGCATACTCGAAATGTGCTCAAATGTACTCATGATGAACCTGCTAAACATATATGTGAGGGCATAAGATCTGATGTCACTAATTGTGATGCCACTTCCTATGATGTCACACGCTGTGATGTCACGCGCCTCACATGCTGCAATGTCACATGCCGTGATGTCATGCGCCATGATGTCACGCGCTATGATGCCACTTGCATACTGATTAACTAGGTTAGCCCCCCCACTTCTTTTTTTAGGACTTGTGCCCTGAGTAGATCGATCGATGGAGGCTTGGAGGGAGAGTATTGGTCCTAAAAGTTGTATAGATTCTTGGTCATTTAATAAGGCTTACTACTTCCTGGGGCACCCTCTAAAGTGGTGTGCGATCAAGGTCTGGGTCAAAAAATAGGCCTGGGCACCAAAATAAAAGTGGCTCCCATTAGAGAATAAGATAGTTGAAAGAGAAAAAAAAGTGGCCCACATTTGCAAATCAGACCAGTTAACTGTTTTAAACAACACTCTGTAGTTGGATCTTTGCTCAGACCCCCACCCCTCCCCTCTCCCCCACCTTCTTTTATCAGGAGCCTGAACCAGAGGTTGAAAGGACTGCCCAGAGCACTGGTAATGCTCATGAAAATACTGCAAAGTTAAATAATTGGCAGTACGTGCACCGGCCTCACAGGTGGCAGGACTGTGCCCTGAAGCCCCTGGAGAGGAGCTGCCCCATGCACAGTCATTGATAGTGGAGTGCTGGCAGTGAAACTGAGCTCAACGTTGTGGTGTTCCCCACATTAAGAAAGAACAGCCTCTTGTAAGGTAAGACTCGGGTCCAAATTATTCACCCCAGCCATCAACTGCTCACAGGTAACTGACAACTGTAGAACTCTGTTCATCGTCAAGTTTCACTTAGAACACTAGAAGAGATTCTACATGGAACTACGTACGATGTCGCACATCTTCCCTCTTTACAACATAAGAGAGAAAATAGAGCATAAACATGCAAAAAAAAAATTAAAAGAGAAAAAGAGATTACAAACAATACAGAAGAAACCATGAGATAATAAAAACTTAACACACACAATCCTTCATATACAAAGGTTGTCTTCGCACTCTCAGACCCCTCTCCCTAACATTAACAGGCAAAGATTGTGACCTGGTCAGAGAGGAATCGGCATCACCTGTTGATGAATAAGAGCGAGTGCGACCCATTCCACCTAAAGATGGATTCAGATTTGTGTTGACCAATACAACCCTGCTCTTATTCTAGATCCTTCCATCATCCGTCTTTACAGCATTCTTGAAAATGTTAGCAACATTCCTTACATTAGTATACTTGGACCATGGTTAACGACCAACAGGTGCCTTAATTTTCACAAAGTCACTCACTTTTACATCATTGGTTTTAACACACATTTTCTCGTCAAAATACAGTTTTCTTGTAATTTGTTTATCAAGTTCTCTTCGCCTCCAATCACCTGCCTGGTTGTCTCTCAACCCTTTGTTCAGACCCATCCATCCTGGACACAACTTAGAGATCGAGGCCCTACCCGTGAACAACTCAAAGGGAGTTCTTCCCGTAGTGGAATGAGGAGACATGCGATAAGCTGTGATTCTATCTTGAAGGACAGTTTTCCAATTAACTTTACTCGCCCTGGCCAACTGAATGCTTTCTTTGAGGGTTTTGTTTAGCCTCTCAACAGCCCATTTGTTTCAGGATGGTAAACAGAACTCCTTTTATGAATGATGCCACACTCTTTCAAAAAGGCCTGCATTTCAGAACAAAACTGAGGCCCATTATCAGAAAGAATACAATTGGGATAGCTTTCCCTTTTGAAAATTTCTTCCAATAACTTTGACACTCAGTGGTGAAATATCTCGAACAGAACTCCCTACCATCCATCTTGAATAAAGATCCAAGATGACAATCAAATAGGGGGTGTCACTCCCACCATGCAAGGGTCCAACAATATCGATAGCAATCTCATCCCGGGGATGCTTTGATAACTTCCCGCAGACCATGGGCATCTGCTTGCTTTTTAATATTTTGTCACTAGCACAACACTCCATGCACTCCTGAACCATCCTCTCAACCTCCTTATCCATCCCTGGCCACCATAATTGCATTCTCAAATACTCTTTAGTTTTTACAATTCCCAGATGACCAACATGTGCAAGATTGGGAAGCTTACTTCGTACACCCAACGGTGGAATAAGCTTAGTACCACGAACAAGCATACATCCATGACAGGCAACTCCTCGCAAACCAAAGACCAAGGTTTATCGAGATGCTTGTTTTTCCCTAACGCCAGTAACTCAATCACTTTTGAAATTTCCAGATCCTTTGCAACCTCAGATTTCCACTCAATCTCGTCTACCGCTCCCAATGTAACCTCACAGACATTTATCATATCAAACAGATACTCCTCATCCAAATCAATAACTTTAACATCGACTAATTGTGACAAACAATGTGCAGAGTTATTGATCACACCTGGGATATAATCAACATCAAAATCATACTCCTGAAGTGAAATAACCCACTTCCTTATCCTGGATGAAATAGAATCTAACCCTTTTTTCGAAAAAATCTCTTTTAAGGGCTTATGGTCCGAGAGAACCTTTACCTTAGTTCCCCAAATTAAGTTCCTGAACTTCCTCAAAGCCCAAAATATGGCCAAAGCCTCTTTCTTGATTACTGAGTAATTCAGTTCAGAGCCCCTCAAACACCTCGAAGCACAAGCAATGAGACGTTCCACACCACATTTATTTTGTAGCAGCACAGCTCCAATCCCTTTAGCACTTGCATCTGTCAATATGTGAGCCCCATCACCTGGGACAAAAGCTTGTAAGGATGGAGTTTCTTTTAAATCCTCTTTGATGGAGACAAACTCACTTGCACATTCTGTACTCCAATCAAAGACCACATTTTTGCCCGTCAACCTCCTAAGACATTGTGTCTTGTCAGCATACCCTGGAATAAACTTACAGTAAAACTCGACCATGCCCAAGAAGGACAAACACTCCTTGTTACAAGGTTCATTCATTTTCACAATAGTTTCAACCTGTTCTTTTTTGGATATACTCCCTGACCAGTGATACAATGACCCAGATAATTAATTTTTTCCACAGCAAACTTACATTTCTCCTTCTTAAGCATCAAACCGGCTTTCCTTAGCCTTTCTAACACAGAACACATGCTTTGAAAATGCTCTGTCTTAGTGCTACCGTGAATCAGTAAGTCATCCTGATAGCACTTCACCCCTGAGAGACCTTTGAGTACATTTGATATAATCCGCTGAAACACGAATGCTGCTGAAACAAGCCAAAAAGGCATCCTAAGGAATTTGAAATTTCCCATGGGTGTTACGAAGGCTGTCAGGTCCTGCGATGTCTTATCCACCTGATGATAGGCAGAAGCAAGGTCAAGGGTGGTGAAACACCTAGCACCCGCTAAGGTGCTAACAATTTCATCGATATTAGGTGGTGGAAACCTATCCATGACTACCTCTTTGTTAAGAGCTCGTAAATCAATGCAAAGTCTAATCTTGCCACTGGCTTTCTTAGCAAGGACTATTGTAGCAAACCACTCTGTTGCCTCAACAGACTCAATCACACCCATGTCAACCAATCGCTCAATGTTTTTCTGCACACAGGGTTGCTCATTCAATGGTACCCTCCTGACCTTGGCAAAAATGGGGACAGCAACCTCTTTCAGTTTTAGATTTTTGTATCCCTTAAGACATCCCAACTTGTCTTCGAAAACATCAGTAAAACGTTCAGCTAGGACAGCTACAGGATTGTCCACAACCTGTACCTGAACTTGTGGCACAGCATTAGGATTAAGAAGAACACCAAGTAAGCGTTGATGAGGCCACCCTAAAAGTGCATCTCTTTTTCTGGCAACATATACCTTACCGGCAATCATACATCCACTCAATTAGATGCCAGCCATGAAATATCCCAGAATGGTTATCGTCTGAACACCATAACCAACGGGTGATGCATCATTTTTCAAAAGAGTAACCTTGCCTCTAAAATGCTTTTCAAATGTGTCCTTGCTAACCATGGTGAGATGTGAGCATGAGTCGATCTTCATCTCAAGCTTCAATTACAACTGCATGTGAGAGATGTTTCACTTTAGGTTCATCTACTTGATGGATGATTTCTTTAACCTGTGGCTGTTCTTTAACTAGCGGTTGTTCTCTCCTTTTCACTTTACTCTTGCAACATTTCGCTAAGTGGCCCTTCCTACCACAGGCATTGCAAAAAAACTGCAGGCCTGGACAGAAGGAAGCATTCACTCTGTGGCCTGACCTGCCACATCTGAAACGGATAGACCTGCCGTCTTGCATAAAGGAACTGTCTGCAGGTTGAGCCAGAGAGTGCTTTCCACTGTCGATATCAACAGAAGACTTATTCTTAACCAGACAGAAAACCTCATCAACATTGGTACTCAATGCATTTCTCTTACTTTTAGCACTACTTAACTCATCTACACATTTCATCATGTGTTCAACTTGTTTGGCTATAACCAACCCCTCATCCAAGGGGGGGTTCATCCTTTAACCATAGCTCCTCTCTAATTTTATCATGAGTGTAGGAAGGTGGAATCTGACTGCGTGATTGCCCCCACTTTTTTCCTGGTGTTTTGCTGGTTTTCGACTTAGTCAGACTGGGTTCCTGCTAATCAAGACCCCAGTCTATCTGCTTTCTACTCTAAATTGATTCCATGTACTTTAGGTACACTCCATTTTGGATTCTGGGGTACCCTTATTAGTCCCTAGTATATGGAATACTATGTACCCGGGGCATAGGTACCCCAGAGACCTACCAGGTGCTGCAACATGTATTGTGCCACCCCTGGGAAGCCATTTAAAATGACATAACAGGTCTGCTGCAGTAGCCTGTGTAAGGTGGTGTATGCACCCCTTACTGAGATATAGGTTCCCTATATCTCTCCATATCACTGCACATATAAACCTAACAGTCACCCCTATGGCAGGCCTTAACAATCCTGAAGGCAGGGTGCTGGGGTTTATGTGAGAGGGTGCAACTGCATAAGCAGAGCCACTCTGCAGCCTTCGGAACCTCTATTCCGGGGTTGTTTGTGATGCAGCCAACCATATATCCTTAAGTGCATTATAACCTCGCGGTAAATGTTAACTTTAAAACGGCTGCATGGAAACATGTTGTGTTTGGTGTCAAACTCCTTGGAATCATACCCCCACACCAGTAACTGGTGTGGGAGGTATGATTCCACCCTCCTAGAGAGAGAAACATGGCACCACCGGTATACCCGGTACCAGCTTAACAGAACCCTGGCATCACAAAATGGATGCTGCCAGCCACAGACACGAGTCTGCCCTCCTGCTGCTGGACGAAACTCCGGCAGGGGAGGCTGGACAATAGGTTTCCTGTCACAGGGAGATGTGACCACCTTCCAGACAGGCTTTAGTGTATTGGGGCTGGGTGGGTGCACTCAGAGTGCTTTGATGTCTGCACTGGGGCACATTTGGTGTCCCTGTGCATAGTCCAGCTCAAACCGGTTGCAGGGGCACTCAGCCCCTGCTCTGGCATGAAACTGGACAAAGGACATGGGTGTAGCCACCCCTCTGTCCTGACCCTCCCATAGGTGGGTCCCCAGAGTTTGTCCCACCCCTTCCTTGGGTATAAAGTAGGAACCCCTGGCGACAGGACTTTTGATTACACCTGGATGAAACTCTGCTACAGAAACAAAGTACTTTGATGAGCTGCACGACGCTGATGACTGAAGAATCTCCCTTGGAGTAAAGGAGTTACTCCCTTGCAAGGCAGGCACCTGAAACGCATCTGACCGGTTTGTATCTATGAAGATCCTGAAGGACTCCGAAGATTTTGCAACACTGGAGGTGGGTTCCCAAGCTTCCCTGAGGCCGACCAGAGCTCTTAGCAAACCTGAGACCCGTAGCCCTCATGGGGACCATGGAACCGGAACCCCTGGACACCGTACACATTTGCAGCAGCATATGCTTTTTGGCGATCCCTGAGGCTGTGCTTTGGGCTACTTGTAGTCCACCCCTGAGCAGCGTTTCCACTGAAGATTACTGGCCTACACTCACCGAGTGTCCCGTGGGCTGATATTGTGTGATCCCTGGTCCATCGACTGGTGGGTCCCTGAGAAGACAACGCTAACTTTAATTGGGCTTACCTGGTTTCTCCAGATGTGCCCTGACTCTCCATCGCTTGGGGAGTCCTGTGGACCTTGCTGGTCCTCACCAAAGCATCTTTTCTCTGACCGCCGTGTGGGTTGCAGTTGCCCCCCCCCCCCCTTCCTCCCCCCAAGCACGCGACATCCTTCGTGGGACAGCTCACCTCCGGACTTTGGTCGCCCTAGACATCTCCTGGTCCTCGTGGCTACAGTGTCAAGCTTCACCTCTTCACACCTGAAGCACCCGACATTGGTGGGCATTCGGCTATCGTACCCCTGGTCACTGGCAAGTGGCCCAGACTCTATCCCCTCTGCTTTCAGGTTCTTCACAGTTCCGATCGAGGCTTGGATCACACCGGACACTTTTCCTCTTCGCAGCAGCTGCACTTTGCAGCACATCACCATGGAAAACGATGACTATTCCCGACACCATTTGACACCTATGCACCGGCTTCCCTGGGTGAGGTAACACGAGTACTCCGGTGCTCCCGTGGGTGCTGGCCTTAGAACCTTCTATGTCTGAAAGGGTTTGCTCAAAGTCCTCTCCTAAGTGTCCTTAATCTTTAAAATTCCAACCGCGACTTTCCCATAGAATTGTACAGAGCTCGCGGCTGTGTTCTCACAGTGCACACGTCCCCCGTGGGTCCCCTGTGTCACTACCTTGGGTGGTTCCTTAGGGTCCCAGCGATTCTACGTGCTCTAGGCACTGTGTCTAGTCAAGTCGTGGTTGTTATACCACTTTCTTATTATATGGTTCGGTCTCCCCCTGGAGCCCGCTGTGTATTGTGCTATTTACTGTAGTTCTAGTACTGTGATATTGTGTAACTTGTTCTCTAAACTCATAAAGAGGTTAGTAGAGAGTGTTTAGAAATAAATATATATTTTATATAAACCTTGTGTGGTTCTCCTTTCATTTGGTCATTCAGGAGGTTATAATCTGGTAAACCAAGCTGCTTTACATTCCTTCAAGACTTAGCCTGAAGGCTGCTCTCCATATCTGCCACTAGGATAGCTTTCAATAAAGGTTGTCTTAAACCTAATCATCAATAAGGGTCGTTTGGACTGGTGCAAGGTGCCCACTATAACTAGTGGACAGCATATACCAGGCCAACTTCTCACAATGAACACATTTTAAAACAAATTGATCCCTAATTCTTTCCTCTACAGCACCACCAAACTTGCAGGATGCTGCGAGTTTTCTTAGCCCTGTCACAAACTCCTCTACAGACTCCTCTTTCTTCTGTTCACGTAAACCAAAATTATATCTCAACATTATGGTGCTTAGACGAGGGAGGTAGTGCCGATCCAATTGCAGAATGCAAATCTCATACTCATTTAGTGACCTCTGATCAGCATCACTGAGTTCCGGCAAATGCTCAAGTACTTCCTGACTTTCCCCCCATAAACAATGGAGTAGCAAAGAATGTTTACGTTCAGCACTTAAGTTTGTTCCACAAACCCTTGCATAGTTAGTAAAGATATTCTTTCATTTCTGCCACCTTATCGTCTGTTCTCCTGGACTTGTCAGAAAGGTGGTTGTGTTACGTTCTGCATTTTTCTTTCAAAAGTTGCAGACAAGAAGTTCAACAAAATTCTCCTTTAACCATAAAAAACATATATGTGAAAGTGTCTTATACTGACTAATTTAAAGTACAATATTTTCCTTCACGCACCTTTTACAGTACATAAAGTATAAGATGACTGACAACCACAAGAGAACTTTCTATCTATGCATCAACACTATGCTGTGTTGCTCACCATTGTTTCTTTTTTTTCTTATGTACACAAAATATTATACTCTAACTTGGTGAGCAATTCTGATTTGTTACTGAAGGAAGATTAACTTACTAGAACTATAAGGGAACTATGGTGTGCCAATCACCGCTGTCACAAATGTTCGGCACAAAGATAAACTAAAAAGATGAGAAGGTGTGCCAATCACCGTAGTTAACTGTATCAGTGATGAAGAACGTGAATTTCCTCAATATCGGCACATAAGAAGAGGTGTGCCAATCACAGAGAGCAGTAGCACTTTATTCGAATAGAAAACGAAGCCGTGTGAGTTTGTAAATTACCATTGTTGGGCAACACACCGCACACGAGCAACTAGCACTTGTCAATTTCAGGAAAAATAAATGGCACCGGGCGTGGCAACGCATAACAAGATGCTCAACTAGTGCAGAGTTTAAACTGCTCCTGGAAGATCTTCTTCCCAACTCTGTAAAATGGCGCTCTTGAGTGACGAAACGCGTCGGTGCATGCAAATAGATCCTCAGGCTTCCCAACTTCACAAAATGGTACCCGTGCGATACGACGCACATCTGTGCATGCAATACAGCTCCTCTGCTGGAACGCAAATGCGTTCCGCCACATCTATGTCAACTAGACGAATCGAGGCCTGCGCAAAGTTAGTGAAACGCATAAGCGTTTCACCATACGCCCCTCCCGTGGAGCTCCTCACCGGCGTTTTCTTGATTTTACACACAGTTTCTTGTGACCACAAACAGCCGCTGGAGAAGTGTGAAGAACAGCTTCTCATCTGCTCGTGGTGCCACCGCTGGAGAAGATTGACTCACTACTTCTCTGCCAAAGATGACGAATGGATGGAGGGAGACCTCGTTTGATGTTGGGGTGAGACCATTCTCGTCGCCAAACTAATGTGATGTTCCCCACATTAAGAAAGAACAGACTCTCGTAAGGGAAGACTCGGTCCAATTTATTCACCCCAGCCATCAACTGCTCACAGGTAACTGACAACTGTAGAACTCTGTTCATCATCAAGTTCCACCTAGAACACTAGAAGAGATTCTACATGGAACTACGTACGATGTCACAAACATACTAACGGACAAACAACTTGGCCAGGTGAGAGATGCTCTGCAAATTCTAGATAACTCACCGTCCCTCATCAGGTGGTTAGCAAACACTGCTTCTGCCGCCTGCACGGGTAAGGCACAGACTGTCGCAGCTTCTCCTCTGGTGACTGTTTTATTTTAGACCCTCCGCCCCACTCGGGTCGGTGACATTTACTGCTGCTGATGGATGGAAGGGAGCTTTAAAGCTAGTCTAGGCTCCCAGAATATTTGCAGGGTACAGCTAAAAATACCCTTGTATTTCCAGACTTATTATACTTATCCTGGTCTTGGTGTCAATGCATCATTCTGCAGCCATGCGGCGTGAAAAAGTGAATGAAATTATTGCGGAAGCTGTGAGGTCTAACTGTAAATTAACTAGTCAGCCATATTGTTTCTGCATTCTCCAGGTCCCAATGTAATCTCTTTTGACTTTGCTTACTCCTCTGTGTTAGGTTCTTTTTTAGGTCTCGCCTACGCAGCGCTCATGTGCTGTATAGGAAAAGAGATCTTTAGCCATCGGCACAGCTTTGCGGGCAAAAACGTGCACGCGTTGCATTGCTTCCAATGGCAACGCGTGCACGTCTGGCGATTCCCTTGCAGGAGCGAGCATTCAAACCATGTGTTAATTACATACATATGGTTCCTGCTCGCTCCCGCAAGGGAAACAGGCGCAGGCCCCCTCCTCTCTCCCCTCCCCCTGCTGCCTCCTTTCAGCGCGAGGCGCGCGAGCTTGTTTTCAGTAAACATTGGGAAAGACCCCTGAGCTGCAATAGGTTCCGGTTGAAAATATTTGTTAAAGGCAACAGAAATTTTATACAGGGGGGAAAAAAGCAATGTTCCCGCTGAAGTTAGTTCAAATTGTAGCTAAGTGTATGGTTATTTAAACGATCCTGATTTTGTAAATCTCTAAATTCAGTATATGCGACAGGATGTGGTCACCTGCTTTAGCCGGCGCAGTAACTGGTCACTGCGGGCCTTCCTTAGGGTAGCCCACATCATGCTCCACGCACAGTGGGATTGTTTCCCACGCCTTGCTTGGTGATGGCTGGTGTGCACATGTGCCAGCCATATAAAAGTTACACAGCTAATGATGCCGCATTCCAAGCATCGCGCGTCTTTCTGCCCGCTGGCTGTGTCTATGGCTTCATGCGCTGTGCTGAGGCTCGGCTCATAAAACGAGAGCATGCATATTGTATGTGACTCACGAGTTTACTTTATTGCCCTATTTTAATTGCTACCTTAAAAACGTTACGATCAAGAGGCCCCCTGGTGGAGCGTGCGTTCTTTGGCTACGTCAGTTAATTAGGGCAGGTAATGTCACATGTTGCGCACATATTGATCGGCAGAGGCCTGGTCTTTCAATGGCGGACCCGTTCACTTTGATGCCAAGGGGGCATTTGAACAAGGCATGCTGTTCTCCATGGCGCCCAAAGTCTTTTACCCAAGCTCCCCGCTCCTCTGCCTGTCTGTCGCTAATTAGCACATGGCTCATTAGCAGTAAGGGGGTCGCGGCCTCTGCTATAATAGAGTGTGTTGTGTAGAGCCAGTCAACAGCATGTCTAGGACAGCTTTGCATTAAAGGGCTGATCACAAAAGCTTTTTAATAAAGTTTTAATGTTCATGAGCCTAAAGCTGTTAATAACACTTTTGGTTATTCACGCACACGGAAGTTTCACTCCGGTGTAGTAATGTATGCATTGCATACATCCACAGTGGCTATGTATGGCATCCACCAATATTTGTGATGCATGTTTTCCCAGCCTTATATTTACCAGGTATATGCTCAGGGCACTCTTTGCGTGCCTAGGTTTGTAAAAATATAAACATTTTAAAATTCTATCATTTTTTTCCTTTCATTCTTTAGGAGTTATTCACTTTAGCTTGCTGGCTTTCTACAGAGATCTTGTAAATGCATAGGGGTGCTTCACTGTACCTTTTGCAGAGCTATTCGAGGCATTTCTGGGTGTAATCCAGAAACTCTGATAAGTACAGCTTGAGGTTGTCCAAAACTTTGTGAATAGTCTAAAAGTAACCACTCTGTCTGTGTGCACCACATTTGTATTGCATGTTTGCTGACAGGGGTGCATCTACAGAGATGTGGTTGGATGGATATGTTGTTAACCTGAAGAACTGGTCTATGATCGGGGCTTAAAGGTAGATGAAACAAGCATTGGCACAGCCAATAGGTCTCGCCTTTGGGACCTTATAAGTGTTTAGTTATCCAGCACAATATCCTTGGTGCAACATCATCAAGTGTTGCATGGCTAAACACTTGTAAGGTCCCAAAGGCGAGACCTATTGGCTATGCCAATGCTTGTTTAATTGTGGCGTGAGCCAAGAATCTTAAATTCATTGGTCTGTTTTTGCATCATTCACATTTTTCTCCCGCCCAGTACAGCATGGGGCAGTGGGTCACTTCAGCCATTGGCTACCTTCACTGTGAGTGACTGGCATTCTGCCCTTTTGCAAGGACCACATCCACACACAAAGTAGTTCCCTTCCGTGCAAAGGACTTCCATGGCAATGTGTGCTTCTTGAGACCAAAAAATATTTTTGCTTTTAGCCAATTGTTTACCTATTTTTGATAGATGAAGCCCTGGCAGCCTCCTCACAAACAAAACGTTTTATATATAAAACACTTTGAAAGCAATAACACACATAAAGAACCCACAATGTGTACAAAAGCGAGTATAGGGCTGTTGTATCCTAGCAACATGTGCATCGTATCCTAGTGATGCTGAACATTCCAATGCTATTGGAAAGTAAGCAGAACTGGAACTGCTGTTGCCTGAAGAGGAGTCTTCAGGGGTTGTTCTCCTGTACTTAATAAACCTTCTTCAATTTAAATCCTGCGTTTACCTCTACTTAAAAATGGCGACGAGGATGGGATGAGAGGCCTTTGAAGAAGGAGAGGAGTAAAGCAGAATCCTGGGAAGAAGAAATCTACTGGAACCGTTTTTTTTCCCCACTGCAAGCCAACCCCTGGGAAGAAATCCCCTGCGTTGGGCTGGTCTACCTCGCAGTGCTGCCTGTTTACTTGCTGTACCTGTTGGCCTGGCTGTTTCTGTGACAAAGAAACATTAAGGTTCTGTGTATTGTGACTTGATGCCACAAATTGGTTTGATTAGATGCGCATTGACTGTTTGGGCTAGCATTCTGACTTATTGAAGTTCCCTGCGTTAAACAACGTTTAGTGCCCAGGAGACGTAAGCAGCAGTTTGGGGCCGTGTTGTGTTTGAATTGTTGCACTAGGCTGTATCGGGAAATGTTTGAATTAAGTGCTCAGCAGTGAATGGCACCGGCGCGGATGTACCCAGCAGCCTTTGAATTAAAGCGAATGTACTCGGCAGTGTTTGAATTAATATGCTCAGCAGTGAAGGACAACGGCATAGAGCAACATTAATCTGCAACGTTGAAAAGTTCCGGAGGAATTGAGAGCCAAAGTTATTCATGCGTGCATCGCATCGTTCATTTTATGATTTATACAAGGACAGAAATTGAAGGAGGTGGTTGAGTTTATTCCACAAGCACTGATGTAAAGTGGGTATCACAAGCAATAACAGAACTTGTTACAGCTGTTCATGCCACACTCCTTAACAGGACTTACTACCGCAAGGAGGTATCACCTTTATCCTCAAGTGTCAACGGTAACTACTTCATTTATTTTATTTTATTATTTTAGTATACTTCATCTATTTTTAACCTACTGTTGTGTGTTTGGGTCCATATTATTTATTGCATTTCTATTCTGTAAGGGTCAACTGGTCTTGGTATATCACTAGTCATACCATAACATGGATATGTCAACCATCTTGGCTCCACCTAAGTTCTTGCAAAATCCTGGGGAACCTACATTACCTTGGGAAGTTTGGCTGGAGTCCTTTGAAACTTACCTTGAGGCATGGGTACTCACAAACTTTCTCTCGGAGCCAAATTTACAGTGTGGTTTATGGCCGAGGGCCGCACCGGTGGGGGCGGGGGCAGTGGGGGAGGGGTGCAGGGCTAGAGCAAAAAAAAACTATTCTCTCTCTCTCCCTCCCTCTGTCTCCCTCCCTCTGTCCCCCTCCCTCTGTCCCCCTCCCTCTGTCTCCCTCCCTCTGTCTCCCTCTGTCTCCCTCCCTCTCCCTCTGTCTCCCTCCCTCTCCCTCTGTCTCCCTCCCTCTCCCTCTGTCTCCCTCTCCCTTGGTCTCCCTCTCCCTTGGTCTCCCTCTCCCTCGGTCTCCCTCTCCCTCGGTCTCCCTCTCCCTCGGTCTCCCTCTGTCTCCCTCCCTCTGTCTCCCTCCCTCCCTCTGTCTCCCTCCCTCCCTCTGTCCCCCTCCCTCTGTCCCCCTCCCTCTGTCCCCCTCCCTCTGTCCCCCTCCCTCTGTCCACCTCCCTCTGTCCACCTCCCTCTGTCCCCCCTCCCTCTCCCTCTGTCTCCCTGTCTATCTCCCTCCCTCTGTCTCTCTCCCTCTGTCTCTCTCCCTCTGTCTCTCTCCCTCTGTCTCTCTCCCTCTGTCTCCCTCGGTCTGTCTCCCTCCCTCCCTCAGTCTCCCTCCCTCCGCGTCTCCCTCCCTCCCTCCCTCTTTCTTCCACCCTCTCCCTCCCTCTGTCTCCCTCCCTCCCTCCGCGTCTCCCTCCCTCCCTCTTTCTTCCGCCCTCTCCCTCCCTCCCTCCCTCCCTCCCTCTTTCTTCCACCCTCTCCCTCCCTCTGTCTCCCTCCCTCTGTCCCCCTCTCTCTCCCTCCCTCTCCCTCCCTCTCCCTCTGTCTCCCTCTCCCTCTGTCTCCCTCTCCCTCTGTCTCCCTCTCCCTCTGTCTCCCTCTCCCTCTGTCTCCCTCTCCCTCTGTCTCCCTCTCCCTCTGTCTCCCTCTGTCTCCCTCTCCCTCTGTCTCCCTCTGTCTCCCTCTCCCTCTGTCTCCCTCTGTCTCCCTCTCCCTCTGTCTCCCTCCCTCTCTGTCTCCCTCCCTCTCTGTCTCCCTCCCTCTCTGTCTCCCTCCCTCTCTGTCTCCCTCCCTCTCTGTCTCCCTCCCTCTCTGTCTCCCTCCCTCTCTGTCTCCCTCCCTCTCTGTCTCCCTCCCTCTCTGTCTCCCTCTCTCTCTGTCTCCCTCTCTCTCTGTCTCCCTCTGTCTCTCTGTCTATCTCCCTCTCTCTGTCTCCCTCGGTCTGTCTCCCTCCCTCTGTCTCCCTCTCTCTCTCTGTCTATCTCCCTCGCTCTGTCTCCCTCTGTCTCTCTGTCTATCTCCCTCGCTCTGTCTCCCTCTGTCTCTCTGTCTATCTCCCTCCCTCTGTCTCCCTCGGTCTGTCTCCCTCGGTCTGTCTCCCTCCCTCTGTCTCTCTCGGTCTGTCTCCCTCCGTCTCCCTCGGTCTGTCTCCCTCCGTCTCCCTCCCTCCGTGTCTCCCTCCCTCCGTGTCTCCCTCCCTCTCAGTCTCCCTCCCTCCGTGTCTCCCTCCGTATCTCCCTCCGTATCTCCCTCCGTGTCTCCCTCCCTCCCTCAGTCTCCCTCCCTCCGCGTCTCCCTCCCTCTTTCTTCCGCCCTCTCCCTCTCTCTGTCTCCCTCCCTCTCCCTATGTCTCTCTCTCTCTCTCCTCCTCTCTCCTCCTCTCTCCCTCTGTCTGTCTCTCTGTCTACCTCCCTCTGTCTCCCTCCCTCCATCTCCCTCTCTCTGTCCCCATCTGTCTCCCTCTGTCTGTCTCCCTCTGTCACCTCACCTGCTGCTCTCTCTCCCTGCTGCCCTCCCCACCTCACCTGCTGCGCTCTCACCCTGCTGTCCTCGTCACCCTCTGTCACCTCACCCCGCATGTGTCACCCCGGGCTGAGACTGCTTCCTGGGCACACACACAGCTGCACCCAAGTACTTCACAGGTCTTTTAAAGACCATTCACTTGTTAATGAGGCTTTGTTGTATTTCACCTCTTCTTAGCGCCCCTGCATTTCCACTCAATCGGAGTGGAGATGCAGGGGCGCTTAGAAGAGGTGAAATACAACAAAGCCTCATTAGAAAGTGAATGGTCTTTAAAAGAATCGCCCGGCCCCCATAGCTCCGCGCTGCTGCAACCGGCGGTGTTTGCGGACAAGCACAGGTACGATGTCTGCAAGGTCCGCGGGCTGCCAAGGAAGGCTTGCCGGGCCGCTGGCGGCCCGCGGGCCGTACTATGAGTACCCGTGCCTTGAGGCAATAGGTGGAGAAGATTTTGTAGCTTCTCGCAAGGTTGCTTTATTGAAGCATAATTTAGGAATTGAAGGTAGGAAAGTACTTAATACCGTACCTATACCGTCTACCATTTCCACCAACACTGAGAGTGGAGAAGGAGATGCTGTTGATGACGCTCGTGTAGTCAATGTAGATGAATGCTTAATAATTATTAATGCGTTCGAAGAGAACTTTGGAAAAAAAAAGTCAGCATAGTTGTCGAAAGACACAAATATTTTTCCAGAGCTCAACAACCAAGTGAATCTTTTGAGCAATATATTTCTGTAATTAGGACCCTTGCATCTGCTTGTAGGTTTAAGGATTTACACGAAGAAATAATTAGAGACCAGTTTATCAACAGAACTAATAATGTTAAAATTCAAGAAAGATTATTAGAATTAAAAGACCCTTTTTTATGCAGAACGATAGAAATTGCCAGACGCATAGAAAACATGTCTAGGTACGTCGGAGTTTAAATCAGACCAGAATTCAGATAAGAGAAGTAAAGATGATTCTACCAAGGTTTGTGCTGTAGAGAAAAGTAGTGCTAAAAAAAGTGATAAGTGTGAAAAACTATTCCAAACATAGTCGCATGTGTTTCAGATGTGGCAGTACCAGACATTCTGCTCATTATGACAAATGTTTTGCGCTTAAGGAAACATGTCACAAATGCAATAGAATAGGTCATTATGCACGCATGTGTAAAGCCAGTACTTCCAAAATTTGGAAATCATCTGTTCATGCGGTAAGTGAACACTATGATGACCGCTCATCTGATGAAGTAGAAATTCTAGTGATAGGTGTTGACTCTATCAATGAGATTCAGGAAGGTTCTAATCCTTCTAAATGTACATTAGGTTTAAATGCTGCTAAGGTTGCTGTTTGGGCTGATTCGTGCTCACCCTATACTATAATCAGCAAGGATATCTGGGAAAAGATTGGAAAATTTGAATTGAGTACCCCTGATGTACATTCTGTAGGTTATTGTGGCGTTATGTTACCACTGTTAGGTTATTTCATGTGTAAATTGTCACACAAGACCAAAGAAGTCACATGGAAGGTCTATGTAGTAGAAAAGGGCAGATCATTACTGTGCTGGTGTGAGCAGAAAATGTTGGGAATAGTGTTAGACCCTAACCACCCTCAACAGGTTTTAGTAACTGAAAATTATGAAAAAGTCAAGTGGAGTGCCAAGTTTCCTCAACTTTTCAGACAAGAGCTTGGTTGTTTGAATAAATTCAAACCTCGTATCGTATTAAAGAACAATTATGTACCATGTGTACATAGAGCTAGAAACGTATCTTTTGCTCATAAGGAACAATAAAAAAAATAGCTACAAAGACTTTGTGAAGTACAGGTAATTGAACCAATCGATTCTTCAGAATGGCTAAGTCCCATTGTTTTGGCGAGCAAATCGGAGGGGAATTTGCGCATGTGCATAGACTTGAGAGAACTTAAACGAAACATTTTAGTTGACCGTTTCCACTTCCGCCTATCAAAGAAATGGTTTCCTTAGTGATTGATGCTAAAGTTTTCTCCTTAATTGATTTATCCAGTGCTTAACATCAAATTTGTTTACATCCTTCCTCTTTTATCACTCCAGAAGGTGCCTTTTGCTTTGTGCGAATGCCGTTTGGACTGGCATCCGCTTCTGCAGTATTCCAGAGAGTAATGTGCAAAATTCTCAAGGGGTTCTCCAAAGTCATTGTTTTTCAAGATGTTCTAGTGTGGGGTTCAAACTGTGAGGAACATGATAAGTTCTTAGATGTTACTTTGAGCAAGCTGGTCTGACGGTAGGTATGCACAAATGCAAGTTTGGCGTGGAACAAATAGATTATCTAGGGCACACTTTATCTAAAGAGGGTGTTAAACCAAAAAGAAAATTGTTGAATGCCATTTCTGATGCACCTGCTCCCAAAGATAAAGAGCAACTACGGTCTTTCCTGGGATTAGCAGATTTTTATTCCAAATTTGTTCAACATTTTGCGTATTAAGTGCATTGCTTAAGGATATTAATGAAGAAAGGCAATAAGTTTGTGTGGTGTGGAGAATGTCAAAATGCATTTGATGACATTGCAATCTGTTTCTTAAAGGCTGTTGCCCTCAAACCTTTTAATCCAAGTTTCAAACCATAGTAACAGTTGATGCAAGTGCCTATGGTCTAGGCGCTGTTCTTATGCAGAAGCATTTAGGGCATGAACGAGTTGTTGCTTTTGTCTCCCGTACATTGAAGGAGGCTGACCCTGCTATTCTGTAATAGAGAAGGAGGCTGGTGGGGAGTTGACCCTTTCAAAACATATGTACGGGGCACACATTTTGAGGTCCGGTCAGACCACAGACCCTTAATAGATCTATTTACCACCAAGGGTGCAGGCAAAGCTACCCCTAGAATTGCGAAGTGGTTGTTCAGACTTCAAGGTTATGATTTTACACAAAATTATGTTCCTGGCATCCGCAATATCAATGCAGATTGTCTATCTAGGTTACCTTTACAATGTATGGATGATAAGGAAGAAGTGTACGACGAATTTGAAGTTGCAGATATTTCTGTAGCGTGCAGTGTACCATATCTGCTGAAGAGTGGAAATCTGCTGTGGTGGAGTACAAGTTTCTTATGGAGGTTTTGAGTGAACTATCGTCCCCATCATTGTCTATTGCCATGTTAAAGAGGAAATTTAGCGAATTTTGGACGGTTTGATCTGAGCTTTCCGCATATGATGGGGTGTTACGGAGAGGTGATCGCTTAGTGGTACTCAAGGAGTTACAGACCAGATTGTTGAAATTATTACATGAAGGGTATAATGGAATGTCAGCAATGAAAAGAAGGGCCAGAATTACCTTTTGGTGGCCTGGTATGGACAAGCAAGTTGAGGAAAGTGTCCGTGGATGCATTGACTGTATGTGTAGCAGCAAGTCCCATTGGGTTGAGGAATCCACCATTGCTCCCACTGAATTTCCTAACAGACCGTGGGAGAGAATAGCTATGGATATTTGTGGTCCTTTTTCTGCCAAGGGTATTTCCAACAAATTGTCATTGTCATGATCGATTATTATTCTAAATGGCCTGAAGTAGCGTTTTCCAAGGAAGTCAAAGCTGTTAATGTGATTGAATTCTGTGACAAGGTATTCCATAGAGAGGGTTGCCCAAGTACCTTGGTGACAGACAATGGTCCCCAATTTGTGGCTGAAGAGTTTAAAAATTATTGATCTGAAACGGGAGTGGCATATCACACCACTGCTGTTTATAATCCCAGAGAATGGTCTCGTTGAGAGATTTAACAGGGTTCTGAAGGAGTGTGTGCAGTTAAATGAGAGCAGTGGTTGTGATTGTAAGGAAGCTGTCAAAGAAACGCTGTGGAGTTTCCACACTAGTCCGCATTCTGTTACATTAGAAACTCCATTTATGCTTTTGAAGGGCAGACAGGCAAGTACCAAGGTATCTCCTGCTTGGATGCTCCAGGGACACAATTGTGTATTGGACAAAGTCACAGGAAAGAGTCCATGAGCATCAAACTAAGTATGCAAACAGGCATAATGATAAAATAAGGAAGGGTAAAAGAACCTTCAGAGTGGGTGATTGGGTCAGAACTAACAGACTGGGCACTCAGTCAACATCTAAATGGTCTATACCCAAAAGAATCACTAAAGTGGTTTACAATAATGTGTGGTTGTCTGATGGAACGAAATGGAATGTGCGCAGAGTTACTTTATGTAATGATCTGGAGCGAGAACTTTGGGAAAATAAATTTGCAGTGATCAGAGGAAGGCTAAAGTTAATGATGAGTCAACTATCAAGCAAAGTGATTTACCAATCAACAAGTCAGAGGTTGTGTCAACTAACCATTCCAATCCCAATGGTAGGCTTGGGGCTGAACCTCGCTTGAGGAGGAGGCCTATCTAGCACAATGATTATTTATGCAAATGATCAATTGTTATTCTTTGCAACTATAGAATCTGTTCATTATTCAACTATCTCATAAAGTTAATTATTTTGTGTTCTGTTCTTATGGTCAATTTCCAGTCCTATTTTGTTGTTTGCTTTCTGTTGTTATTGTACTAGTAATGGAGATGTGTGTTGTATCCTAGCAACATGTGCATTCTATCCTAGTGATGCTGAACATTCCAATGCTATTGGAAAGTAAGCAGAACTGGAACTGCTGTTGCCTGAAGAGGAGTCTTCAGGGGTTGTTCTCCTGTACTTAATAAACCTTCTTCAATTTAAATCCTGTGTGTATATCTACTTAAAAAGGGCATTAAGCGGGGGGCATGGCTTAGCGAGCCGACATGGCGGACGTGTGCTAGCCAGCTCCGTCCAACCCAACGTACATCCGACGATTATCCTGGCTCCCTCGGACCCTCTGAGTCCTGGAGGGAGCGTGGCGGCACCGGTCATTAGAAGAGGGCGATTGGTGCGCGACGGCGGTGACCAGTGTAGCGGAGCACGGAAGCCGGCGCGTGCGAGGCATGGCCTGGTGATCGGAGGCAGAGCCGGGGACTCGATACTGGTGCACCCGGGAGCCGACGCGAGTCGGGTGGCGGCCCCTGTGATCCTGAGGCGGCGGATTGCGGAGCAGACGGCCCGGTGGCGGTGGTGATTTTCGCGGGACAGGTCGGCCCCCGGGACTACATAGGCGACATAGGGAGCGCCGGTGAGGAGCTAGGGGGAGGGGGGGGCACCCTGGCCAGCGGAGAGTCTTTGCTGTGCCTAACTTTTGCGTCCGGGAGCGAGGCCGGTCTCTGCGTCCCCGGGTGCGGGGGGGCCCCCCCTCCCGGACATTTGGCGGCTGCAGTGTGGCAGTGGGAAGAGCGAATGCCCCTCCCCCACCCCCACCCCCACCCCCCCTTTGGGACTGATACTGGTGCTGGGGGATCGGCGGCTGCATCGGGCCGCGGTGGTGGGGCTAGGGAGGCATCACGGGAGCAACCTGGTGGCTCTTTGCTCCTCGAGGTCCCGGGTGAGGTCTGAGATCGGGCCCTGTGGTACCTCGGCCTTGGGGGAGCCCTGGGCTGCTGCGGAGATTGGCCGGGAGTGTGCTCCATCGGGGGCGCCCCATGACGGGCCAGTGGCGCAAGAAAGACCAGGAGGGACAGTGCGGCCGCAGGGAAAGGACGGCGGATCCGGAGGGACCTTCGCTGATGTGTAAGCCCTGGGCGTGAATTCCGGTTGGTTGGCCTGTGTTGGTGTATGTTCACCTGCTTTGACTGTGGTGGCGGGGCCTGTGATCGGCGGCAGCACCGAGCCTGTGCCCCTTGAGACTGCGGGCGAGCGGTTGGGGGTCTGGAGGACGGCGTTACTGGCGGGGCCACGCAGCCTGGGTGCTCGACGACTTTGACGGGTGGATTGGTGTGAGGTCGGTTTGTGGGCTGAGGCTCACACGGTGGATTGCGGGCCCCGGTCCGGGGGTGCTTTCCCGCCCCTCTCCCTTCCTTCCCTCCTTTCCTTGGGCACCCTATTTCTCTCCTCAATGTTGAGGCCAAGGTTTTGGCCAAGGCCCTGGCTAATCGCCTCCTGCCTCATATTTTGGCTTTGGTCCACCCGGACCAGGCCGGGTTCATGCCCCATAGGGCGACGCGACACAACATAAGGCGGGCACACGTAGCACTGGCGACAGTCCGACAGACGGGGGAACCGGCGGCGCTCCTACTGGCGGACATGGACAGGGCATTTGATTCTCCTAGCTGGGTTTATTCGTTCGCCCTCCTTCGCCGGATTAATCTCGGCCCTCGGTTCCTGTTGTATGTGATGCTCTTGTATACCGAACTGACAGCTCCGGTCTGCGTGGCGGGAGCGGTCTCGTCTAGCTTCTCCATTCGACGGGGTACTAGACAGGGGTGTCCCCTGTCGCCCTATCTGTTCGCCCTCGCCATGGAGCCGTTGGCGGCTTGTGTGCGTATAGGTGCACAGTTGAAGGGATTTGAGTGGGCCCCTGGCCTATCGGACAGGATAGCATTTTATGTGGATGATGTCCTCTTCTTTTTAACAGCATTGGACAGGTCAGGGCCGCGCATACTGGAGATAATGCAAATTTTCATCCACACTGTGGCTCTAGGGTACTCGGGTGAGAGTGGACGCATGGGCATCTGCGCTACAGGTAGCGGAAGGAGGACTTGAATACCTGGGAGTTTTCCTGTCGGAGGTGCCGGAGACATCGTGGGAGCGGAACTTGGCACCGGTGTGGGAGCGCGTCCGTGCAGATATCACGACTTGGTCCCGTATGCCGCTGACTATATATGGTAGATCAGCGATCTTTAAGATGGCTGCGCTCCCCCGCTTGCTCTATCAATTGCAGAATCACCCGTACCCGATCGCGCCTCGCTGGTTCCGACTGGTGAATTCGGTGCTGGGCTGGTTTCTTTGGGGGCAGGGGGCGGTGCGTGTGGCGTTGCTCACGTGCTTTCTCTCCACATACTGTGGCGGTCTGGCGACCTCAGATATGCTTTCATACTACCAGGCATCACACCTGTTAGTCCTCAAGGAGTGGTGGTATGGACACCGGGGGGACCCGGCTTATGCATTGGAGAGGCACCTAATGGGCCGTTACACTCTCCACACAATCCTCTACTCGGCGACGCTGCGGAGTGCGCTGCCGCCGGTGTCCAAGGTGGTCTTCCAGATCTGGCGGCAGTCTCTAAGAAGAATATATACTGACGGGGGAAACTCCTCTGTGGCGCAATGGACGCTTGCCAGAAATGGCGGCACTACAAGGTTTCAGCAGATGGGATGCCATCGGCATTTCCACCCTGGGCGACGTGATACGGAGTGGGTCCCTTAAATCGTTCCGGGATCTGCAGGAAGAATTTGGCATGCCTCGGACACAGTTGTACCGGAACCTCCAGCTCCGTCATGCGCTTTCCCCCAGCCTGGAGGGTCTCGCCTCCATTCCCGAGTTTAGCCCGTTGGAAGCGAAGGTCTTCATGGGTGATCTCATAGCCAAAAAGATTTTGCGGATATATCAGTCCATGGTCACCCACAGTGTGCCTCCATTGGACAAGCTACAGAGGGTGTGGAAGGAGGACGTGGGTACGCTGGAGGAGGTTTGGAGGGAGGCCCTGGCTGCCCCTCTGGGAGCGGTCATAGCGATGCGCCTCCGCCTCAGCCATTTCAAGTACCTTCACCGGGTTTATTATACTCTGGTGCGACTGTATCGGGCCGGCCTGGTTGCCTCCCCGGAATGCCTCCGGTGTGGTGGGGCGGAGGGCACATTCCTGCATACGGTCTGGCAATGTTCGTCGCTGGACCGTTTCTGGAGGGGAGTCTTCTCTTTTCTCTTTTCTGTCTGAGGTCCTGGGGTGGTTGCTCCCACGCACGCCACAGCTCGCACTGCTGCATGTAATGGATGGCATCGGGGGTAATATCTATAAACGGCATCTTATGCAGCTGGGCCTTACGTTGGCGAAACGCGATGTTGCCAGGATGTGGAAGGATACGCGGGCTTCCTCGGTGGCCGCTTGGAAAAATGGCCTGGACTTCTGCATGGGGCTGGAACAGCCCATCTTTGTGGCCCGGGGCTGTCCGCGTAAGCATTATAAAATATGGAAGCGGTGGGCGGACTATAGGAGCCTGTGGCTGGAGCCTCCAACTGCGACGGAGGATCTCCTAGTGGGATGAGGGTAGGGATTTGGTGGTTGGGTCTGCAATCTGGGGGGCGGGGGGTTGCCTGGGGTGTGTGTGTGCTCAGAGTAGGATGGTCCTCCACCAGATCGGGTAGACCATCTATTCCTTTTTCCCTTTTGGTCCTTGATTATTGGCGGGCGGGCGGTCATCAGTGGGAATTGCGCAACTTGGGGGGGGGGGGGGAGTTGGTGGGAGGGGGGTAGATATCCGGGACGACATTCAAGGTCAAAGATTGTGTTATTTTTTGTTTTTTTTAAAGAAACAGAACAGTCATTTGCTGTCCTACCAATGTATAACCTGATTCTGCAGTGGCCTTTGGGGTACAGAGCCCTGTGTATATTGTGCAATTGACAATAAAAATCTGTTTTTTAAAAAGGGCATTAAGCCAATGTCAGTGCACATTGAATTTGTTCATCTCCTGTGTGAGTGATGAATTGTCCTAGAGGAAAAAACCTTCTGCAAATTGCTCTAGGTCTAGTTTAAATTAAACAGACACAAAAGGTAGGTAAAGAGGGTTGAGGTAGAAAAGAGAATACAGTCCAACATTTCCACATCACCTCCCTCTGCACTTGAAAATCACATTTAACCAAAACCCCAAAGTAAGTTGCTTACTGTGTACAGCTCAACTCTTAAAATGCAGTGGGTGTCAGTGTTTCTCTACTCTTTGAGCTTTAGTTGTAGGGTAATCTCTAAGAGTTCCCAGACCCCTCTCCTTGTAGATATTAACATTGTGACGTAGGACACCCAGCTGATGTCCTCGGTCCAGAGCTGACACTGGTCTGGACACCGGATACCAACAATGCAAAGCCCTTTTGTCTGTCCGTAGGAAGGCGCTTGTGAACCTATTTCTGAGGTTCCTAATACACTTTTAGCATAGAGTTGACACCAGGAATGACCCATTCAATGTTCCACTCTAAATCCGATGAACTGCACCAAAATCCTCCCGGAATTTGTGAGACTTTGGGGAGTTCAGGAAATGTACCTGGCACCGATATGCAGTTTGTGCATATTGGAAAGGGGCTCTCAGCGCTGAACAGCAGTTTTTGTGATATTGTATTATTTTCTAATGTTATAATGCTCACGTCATTCCCATTTTATTTTGTATATTTGCATTTTTGGATCAAAAGTGTTATATGTTCCAGAGCTCAAGTCCACAGTCTGGTTCTTCCTATGCAATCATTCGCCCTATATATGCTGGAGTGCATACAGGCCATTTTCGTTGTTTGATGTAGGCACCATTTAAGTATATTTTAGAAAGACCATTTGCTTTTCTCATGCTCTTCAATTGTCTTTCTGTTTGTTAGTGCATGTGTTGATTCTCCAATAGGCAGAGATACATGTTGGATTCCCCTGTTAGTGAATGAGGCTTGCTAATATCCCAATTCAGCCCTAAATACACAAGGCCATGTCTTCTTTTGCAGGTCGCGGCTGCTCGACAGTGCCCCAGGATGGAGGAGGCGCAGCTGCACCACCGGCTGGTGGCGACCCCACAGGTCACCCTCTCTGGGCTGAGTGAGGCGGAGCTGGAAACGATTGCACCCATGTGCCGGGACAGCACTCCTACCCTCTGGAGAAGACTGAGGAAGAAAATAAGGTACCACAGAAGAGGTGGGACATTGGGGGGGGAACTGACTTTTAATAATGCGTATTCCCCAAGATCAAATGTCATTGTCTGTAAGTGGCGGCTCCTCTGCTAAGGCGGAGGAGCGCTGCCCCACTGTGGAAAAAGGAACAAAAGGAGAAATAAAATGATGATAACTATATTTTTCCACTGATGACAGCAGGGGAGGAGTGGTTGGGGCACATAAGTGCGCATGCCGGTTTGACCGGCCGTCTTGGACCGGCCAAACAGTCATGCACACTTTGCAAGTTCCGCACCAGTCCGTAGTGCACAGCCTTGTGAGGAACATGCACAGGCTTATAGTGCCGTCTGAGCGCCAAACCACTGCACTCAGACCAATCACAACGCTGCTGTCATGGTAACAGTAGCATCGTGATTGGCTTAGGGGAGCCTGTGTGTGCTTCCTGCTGGAATAGAAGAGGTTGGAGGCGAGGCGGTGGTCGGCAGCCAGGTAAATCAATTTCTTTTCCTCCACCTCACTGCATATTTATTATTTTACCCCCCCTGCCTCAAGCCCACCCCCCCCCCCGTCCCCCCCACCATGCCCCCTGGTAATTTTCTCTGGCAGTAGCTACTGTTGTCTGTAAAGATTATTAATATTTAGTTGGTTTCCTGTTTCAAAGAGGCCATCTGGTGGCTGAGTGCTACATCTAAACAAGCATTGGCAAAGTCAAAAGGTCTCAGCAATGTCTGAGCCATTGGCCTTGTCAATGTGAATGTCTTTTATCCATGTTATCTACCAGCACATATGCTGTTCAGTATGGCTGAAAATCACTGAAAGCCCAGGTTCACAGGATGTTGACCTGATGCCGAATCTCTTCACCCCCCCCCATGTTGAGTTTATTGTCCTACCCCTCCTAACACAAATCGCTGTTACTTGGTCTGTGCTGGCTGCATCATTGTGCATTTTTCAGTGCCTTTTAGCCATGTTGAACAGCAGATGTGCTGCTGGACCACATGGCTCAAAGACATTCTGTAGGAGGCTGGCTTAGTATATGGTGCACACTTAAGTGAAGCACCTTGCACTAATCCAGACAGCCCTTCTGGTGATTTTAGTGGTCTTAGACAACCATAGAAAGCTCTCTAAGTGGTAGCTGTGGAGAGCAGCCTTCAGGCTTAGTCCAGAAAGAGTGGTAAGCAGCTTGTTTTACCAGAACGTATCATATAGTGTAGGTTAAACGAAATAGAACCACACAGTGTTGTTATAAAAAAGAGGTCTATATATTATACACACTCACTAACACATTGATATCTCCTACCCGTAGAAATCGCACAAATACACACAATACTTCAATTGCAAGAGGTAAGTAAGCACAAATACAGAGTGGTCTCCAGGCAGAGACCAAATCATATACTAACAACGTGAATGTGAATTGCAACTGAAGTTGGGACTTGAACCAGGAGACTCAAAAGAGTTGGGGACAGAATGAACCACACGAGGTAAGTTCGCAGGAACCCCATGAAGGCTTTGTGTAGAGTGGAAACACAGCCGCACAGTCAATGCAAGTCAATGGGAAAGCCGCTGTTGCAGTTTTCAAGAAGGATCCTTCCCAGTGGACCCTGAAGAAACCCCATGAAAGACAGAAGGCTGGAGAGTCACCCCACCCGTGGATACCCCAGGAACTAGGATACATACACCAGGGAATCCGGGTGTGTAGGTGCAAAGTGAAGCCGGAAACCGCTGTTGACCACAATGGAGGACTTGAGGTAAGATGCCGCTGGCAAAGAATGTGAAAGAGTCCGGTGAAATCCAAGGGTGGATTCTTGAAGAGAAGAACCTGCAAGCAGAGGGGATAGAGTATGCCATTCGGAGATGACCAGGAGGAATGGAAGAGCAATGACCACCAATGTCGCATATGCAGGCGTGATGACGAGGTGATGCAGAGGAAGACCAGGAGCCGTTCACAAGGTGTCCCATGTCAGAAGTTGAGAACCAGGGGATCAGTGTCCGGCGGGAGCGGCAACAAGCCGTAGCAGCAGCAACAGACATGGTAAATGATCAACGAGCAACGTTGGGAACAGCAAGGCTCATGAGACTCGCCAGTTGCCGGAGAGTCAGAGCAGACCCTGAGCAAGCAGGGGAGCCCACTGAAGGCCAAGAAGACCCTCAAGAGGACCAACAGGCCGAAGGCACAGAAGTGGCAAGAGGACTTCGAGCAGCTCACCAAATATGCAGGCCCACTGTGCACTGGATGCAATGAGTACAAAGATCTTGGCAGGAGGAAATGCTTGAGCTTCTTGTAGCCCAAAGATCTCCTAAATACATAGCCAGCAATCCTTGGCAACGGCAAGTTGATGTAGTGCACAGGGATTCTGTTCCAGCGGTTCCGACGAGGGATACTGGCCTCAAACCTGCTGAAAGGACAGGTCAGGCCTCGAGGGAGTTGCAGGACCACCACCTGCGTTGCTGAGCCTTTTGGAGTCAGTGGGACATCAGGCGCAGCACACCGGTCGGCTTCATTGTGGTGTCTGCAGATGCAGGGGAGTGACTCCTTCACTCCAAGGGAGATTCATTCAGGTGTCTTTGATGCCCACAGGCCTGGAGAGGAACCTGGAAGAAGCACGGGCACAAACGACAATGAAGACTTGCAGAACAGAGAGACCAGGAGCAGCAGGAGTCTTCCTTGGTGCAGTCTTTGTTCCAGGCGAAGTCCAGGTTCCCAGACTGTTGAAGTGGGTTCAGGTTTGAATCTTGTCCCATGACGAATCTGAAGAGCTACCCGTAGGTAAACCCTTAAGTACCCTAGGAAAAGGTTTGGAATGATTCAGGGATCCCTCCTAGAGGAGGGACTCGACAGAGGGGAGGAAACTCCCATGTCCTTTGTCCAGTTTCGGCAACGGCTCCCTAAACTGGTTCCAACTTGAGTTTGCAAGGACGGCACCAAATGTGCCCTTCAAAGCAGTCTGGTGACGCTGGCAAGCGCCCTCACCACAGCCCAATACACCAAGTCCTGTCTGGGAGGTGGTCACACCTCCCTGTGACAGACAACCTATTGTTCTAACTTCCCCTGCTCGAGTTTAGCTCAGCAGCAGAAGGGCAGAATCGTGTCTGGGGGTCGGCAGCAGCACTAGCTTGCTGGCAGACCCTGGAAGGCTGTTACAGAGAGTACTGGGGTGTTTCCGTAGGAGCCCCCAAGTGCATGGAATCATACCTCCAACACCGGTAACGGTGTTGGGGTATGATTCCAACATGTTTGATACCAAACATGTTCGGCACACCCAATATATAGTTAGCCATCACGGAAGGATGCATTCCCACTCTATGTATCAAAAATTGCTGACCTAAGTGCAGTGACCTCAGATATAAGAAAACTTATATCTGTTGTAAGTGGTGCTAGCACCAACTTACACAGGCTGCATTTGCAGGCCCGTAGTCACAGTTTGAGTGGTCTCTCATGGGTGGCATGATACATGCTGATGCCCATGGGAGACCCCTGGTCCACCGTTTGCCCTGGGTACCTTAGTGCCATATGATAGGGACTTCCATGGGTCTACCAGTAGCCAATTAGAAAGGTACCAAAGTACTTACCACTTTCAAATTTAGGGAGAAAGCACAGTCACTGTGGTCCTGATTAACAGGGTCCCAGTCAGACTAGTCCTAAAACAGAACAACACCAGCAGAAAGTGGGGGTAACCATGAAAACAGGTCCTACACATTCACATTGACAACTCCAATAGCTCGGGCATTGCTGAATGGTTGTTCGGTGTTGACCGAGTCTTGCTGAACAAATGTAGAAATGATAGTGAGAAACAGTTTAGGAGCTTTGAAGCGAAATGAGGATGTGGATAACGAACAGAGCCGCCAACAGGGGAAATGGAGATCCAGGTTCAAATCTCGGGGTCGGCTGAAAAGGGGAGATGGCCAAGTAGCGACAGAATTGGGCGTCAGGAAGCGAAAATGAAGGGGGGGCAAAAAATACCTTAATTGAAGCAAGATCAGGGACCAAAATGAATTTGTCATTGCGGAATGTAACTGGTGAGCGCGAAAAGTGCCCCAATACCATGGACTCTTGTTCACTCTATGGCAAGATGGAGGAAGGAGCGAGCGCTCAAATACCATTGGATCATGCAAAAAAAAAATAAACGAGTGCTGTTCGTGTTTTAGCAACATTTTAAGAAATGCATCCTTTGGAGTGCTTGAAAACAAAGAAAAATATAGTTCCACAAACTGGGAGCAGTGTAAGGTGACATGCAGTAGGTCCATGCACCATAGGAGGGCCAAGAAAAGGGCATTACGCCTGCATGCCATGATGAATGGCATCAAAGAAAATTAGAGCAATGTTGAAGTTTACCGATGGTTTAGCAAAAGTTTACCAAGAAACTCAACATGCAGAAACACATCAGTGCAGCCACCAAAGGAGCGAATCACCAAATGAACATTCTAAGAAAATTAAAACCCTCCCTCTCCTCTTACGACTTCAAGCATTCAGTGCAAGCTCTAGTGATTCTCAGGTTTTACTATGGAAGTGCAACCCTCTCTGGACTGCCCAGATCCAAACTGGCTTCTCAGAGAGCCTGGCTCAGCTCTCCTGCCTGGCTCATCACCGGCTCAAAAAGAAACAACCACATCGCCCCTGATCTGAAATCCCTCAACAGGCTCCCTTTCGAAGCGAGAATCCAGCAAACATTGCCTGCAAGACGCACAAAGCCCTTCACTTCAGAACCCCTAGATATATTGCTCAGAAAGTAGAACTCTCTGATGGTTCCAGTTCATCCAGAAGAATCCAACATGTTACTTCTGAAACCTCAGAGATTCCACAAGAAGAAAACTTACAACTGATCTTTCTCTGGGATTGCACCAAGAATTCGGAACACCTTGTCCCCGGAGATCAGAATTATTCCCTCAACTGTATTCTTCAAGAAAGAAGTCAAAGTTCTCCTGCTGAACAAATTTCTTCCCTAGATCCTAAGATATTCTTCCTGATTCCTCAACTTTCCTCTTGACTAGGGCATACCGACTTCTTTGTGTTTTTGACTTCCCAGCTCTGACATTACCCTCCCTCTTCTAGACACTTCATGAACCTGCTGTTTTTCTTGAATATGATACTTTTTGTTTTTACTGGTTTATCTCCTGTGCTCTTTAAACATTGTATAGCATACACTTCATTTCTGGGTATTACTTTATCCTGTATTGTTCTCAAATAAGTTGTTATTGTTTTTATTTCTCTGTATACTTATAAAGCGCTCCGATACCTGCGAGGGTAAAGTTTGCGTTATAAAAAACTGAATAAATAAATAAATGGTAGGAGGTGGATGGCCTGTAAGCTCATAGCTAGAATACAACACTTCTCTACGAGTTCGCGCATGCGCTGTCTAGCCGAGACCTAATGACTGTAGTACTTAACATCGAGAATATGAATATCATGGTAGAAGAATATATCTACAAAGTATTGAAGACCAAAATATCTTAAGGTAAGTACATTACTATTCCAAACAGTACTTCTACTTTTGATAGGACAAAAACAATAGAAACATTACAGACTAAACAGGAACTCTGTGTTCACGACAGACTGTGCCCATTCTTTGAAGTTCCAGTAATAGACTCTCCTAACGTTGGCCTTCAGCCAGGGCAGGCCTGACCAGTTCCAAAGCAGCCTCACCTTCCAACCTGCAAACAAGTGTAGTGAGCTAATGTGTCCCGCTCCAGGGACCAAAGAATTGAGGAAAAAATGGAAGAAACTGTCATTTAAAATTACTATATTTCAAATATATTGGCTAGGAATCCACAGGGTTTACAGGCAGTTCAGAGTGGGAACTACTTAGTTGTTACAATACAACAAAGTCTGCTCTAGTACCTAGGAGCAGTATTTTTCTAAAACCGGACATTTTGTACGTATCTACAAACAAATGATTTGTCTGGTACATAAAATGAACGAGCAGCAAGAAAATATTTGTGTCACATAAGAGGCAGTGCCCATTTGATAAAATGTGCCTCAGTAATAGATGTTGATACAGAATCCTCTGTCGATGTAAATATCACAATTTTAATGATAGAAAGTGGTGTAGCCCTTCAGAGTCCTTGATAGTATTATGTGCTGCAAATAAACTAATATTACATCTGCCGGTCTGCCTGGTACGCTGTTCGAGTATGCCAGCGTGCGACCCAAAATGGCAGCCAGGGGTGATCACGGATGCTACGCTGTTCGAGTATGCCAGCGTGCGACCCAAAATGGCAGCCAGGGGTGATCACGGATGCTACGCTGTTCGAGTATGCCAGCGTGCGACCCAAAATGGCAGCCAAGGGTGATCACGGATGCTACGCTGTTCGAGTATGCCAGCGTGCGACCCAAAATGGCAGCCAGGGGTGATCACGGATGCTACACTGGGCCAATGGTGTTCTTTGTGGCAGGAAACAGTCTGCTGTGTCAGGAGGCATCCCAGGATGCCAGGGTTGTGTGCTGTTCAGGGTGTTAGGAGAGATTCTACCACTATTATGCAGTTGAAATCTTGTCCTACAAAAATACCGTGTACGTAATTGAACTGACTTCCATGTTATAAAGTAAGTCCAGGTAAGTGGTGTGGAGTTATAATAAATATTTACTTACCTTGACGATGTAGTGGTGGGCGAAATGGTGAATATGAGATTTTTGTGAATAGATATTTGACTGTGCTATATTGACATGCAGCTTCCAGGATTGATGGATGTTTCTTATTATACAGGCTCAGGCATCAAAGTTTAGGGTTATCCATTAGGGAACAGATACTGCTTTGATGGCAGTGTCGCCATTGCTTCTCCATGAACACCACACATTCTGTTTCTATTTACATCATTTATAGAGCGCATGGCGACCCAAAAGCATCCCACAGTAAGAGGCAGCATCCCGACCGAGCCCCTCGATTGCAATAGTAGTCCTTGTGTTGCCGTAGAAGGGAAAGGACTGTGGTCATGCCAGAAACCAACCAAATGTCTTTAGCATGTAAAGCACCATTGTGGTGCCAGTGTGGGCATTGGCCTGACTTGCCCAGTACCATTGACAATCATGCCAGAATCCAGACTACCTGGTGAGCGCGGTGTGGAGCCCATTTCTATACCTGACCCCGCTGCTAGCAGATATGCACAATGCAACTGCCACACAGACCTCTCTTAACCAGTCACGTGACTATAAGCCACGTTTGAGTGCAAGTACTGTTGTTGGCAGGCTGTCCACCTTCCCTCCCGCCCCTCCCCCACCATCCTCATCCTCCCACCATTGGTGGCCTCTGCTGCTGATACGTTCTCTGGGTCCCTCCTAGAGTTTCACGTTTTGGATTTCTGACACGAAGGACTCAGTCCGTGTGTCAATCCGAAAACTAGTTGGATTGCAACCAATACACAACCCACTGAGCAATGTTTGTCCAAGAAGTTGTTCTGCTAATGATCAGCCCCTTAAGATGGGCCAGGACCAATAGTGGACACCAAACCCTCTTTCCTAAAGCAATAGCGCACAAAAAAGCACTAGGAAACAGAATATGCATTTAATGTATGTATTTTAAAATCCTAACCTAGTGCATATAAAATGATTTTCATGACACCGAAAACAAACTGTAACGCTGCAAAACAATTAATTAATGAAACGACAAGAAAAATTGTAACCTGGTTATTACATTTCATAGTCCTAATACCCTTTTTGTGCTATCTCTAAACACTATATGCAATGTATAGCAGATTAGTGAATAATCTGCTTAATTCTGAATTTCAAAGGTGGGTCACCTTGGCATAATTGTTTTCAGACTAATAAGTCCCTGCTGTTCTTTCTGGATAACAAGCCTGCAGTCTCGGTGGAAAGCCTGTGAAGGCCACAGAATACACAGCAACGTTCTTGTCCGATATCCCTGGTGCACAGCTGGACTCAAACCTGTTGCCTGACTAGGGAGGTTTTATAGGGTTTGGCCAAGGAACCTGCTATAAGCTGCTAAAATAAACGCTAAACCGAGTTTAGCCTGGAACTTGTTGAACAGGGTCCGCGTGTGGTTACATTTTGGGCCCAAGAGCCTGCCACTCTGTGTCAGACTAAACATGAAACACGGCTGAGCTCGGGAGTTTGTTGAACACTGGTTAACATCGGTGGCAGCTGGTGACATTTGAAAGTGGTCGGGCGTAAACATTCGGGAGGAGTGGCTGGCCTCTTCCCTCCTTTGCCTTGGAATTCACCCCTGGTCATCCCTGAAGGCTTTGACGTCCAGGTTCTTTGTTGTGTTTTAAATCTTTGTTTTCAACATCTCTAGCTGTGCCTCCATGTTATCCTATTCAGAACTTCCTGGTTCACTCATAACTTTGATGCTGTCTCAAGCAACACCCCCATGTTCAATATCTTGGGGTACACCTCCAATGTTGCTTCCAGAGGCTCTACGTCCAGCGCATTCTAAGGCACGGTTTGTTTCAAGAACAAGTAAAAACACCACAGTCATGGGAGTATGGCCATTCTGTAGTAGGGTCATGGATTACAGGAAGGGCAGCAGAAATTTCGTCGTTGAGCAATCTATTCTGGCCAGATTTCTGCATCTACCGGCGACCCTGGTAGCATTCCACTGGCCCTCTTTGTCCTCCTTTCCTGTCTCGTGTTGTTGCTTTTCGACAGTATAGGGTCTTTTTTTATTTTTTTACTTTACAGTGTTGTCACTTTGCTGCTGGTGACTTCTCTTGTATTGTTTTGTAAGGTTTCCTAATGCTGTAAGTCTCCAGCCGTGAGAACCCTCCTCGAGACCGTGGGCCTGCCTCAGTTGTGGGATACCCTTTAAATGCAAGGCAGGACTGGACACCACTAGCTGCCCCCACCCAAGCAATCTGGAGTTTTCTCACTCATGTTCAAGCTATGTGGCACTACAGCATCGAGCTCCAGTATATAGTGGAGCACAGATTTTCTTGAAGGTCACACGGTGCAGCAAGACCACTTGCTACGCTGCGTGATAGGGAGGGAGTAGGAATGCGTCATATCTACGAATATATGAGGCGCCCCTGCGCCCTCAGTGTGCTGATGCTTGGAGTGCTGCCAGGCACCAATGCAGGCACCCGTGTGACATGGGGCAAGGGCGCCTGCGCTATGGGCATGATTGTTTTTGTGCAGGAAGGTGCACCTTCTTCCACAAAAACAATCCTTTGAGGCATTTGCAACACACGTTGAAAGAGGAAATAACAAGGAAAAATAAACATATTTCTCCTTGTTACATGATGATGATGAGGAGGAGGAGGAATTTGTAAAGCGTGACAAATACCCTGGGGTGTCTAGGCGCTGCCTTTGATAGATACTGAGCAGAGTGGAACATAGGGGTGAATTTACACTGTAAACAGCCACGTTTTTAGGCCCTTTCTAAATTTGAGGAGACTGGATTCTTTCTTCAACACGGTAGGCAAATAGTTTCATAGGCTGGCAGTTGTAGCCGAGAAACTCTTTCCTCCCCATCTAGCCTTGTTGACTCTAGGAACAATTACATTTCCCGGTTCAGCAGATCTAAGGGCTCTGGTTGGAGTGTACGGCTGTAAAAACTTCTTCAGCTGTGTAGGCCTCATGTTAAGAGGTTTAAAAACGATACATAGTGATTTAAATGGAATCCTCTTGGCTACAGGTAGCCAGTAGATTTGGACTAGAGCTGTGGAGACTGAATCAAATTTAGGAATGCCCAACAGCATTCTCGCTGCTGCATTCTGAGCAGTCTGAAGTTTGTTAATGCTGCGCCTCTGAGCACTGGAAAAGAGGATGTTGCAATAGTCCAATCTTGAGGAAAATAGCACTGACACCAAGGTCTCCCTTAAGTCCATGGGTATTGCAGGAAGTATTTTCCGCAATATGTTCCAGAGCCTTAAAGCCTGCCCTCATTTCCTGAAGCAGAGAGGCAGACCCCTCCGAGGAGCCATCCGCGTGTTCTGCGCTTAGTGCGTTGTCCGCCATGTTGGAGCTGTGTGACGGGGCACATTCAACTATCTTTTCAATTGGGAGCGTTTTTTGCTTAGGGTCTTTACGTCCCATGTCGCAGGGGAACAGGGCAGGCAGCAGGATATGGGAATGACCTTCCAGTCAGTGCCAACTAAGTGCACATTCACTACAGTGCCATACAGCAGCGTAGAAAGCGATACCAAAGGGGATGATGGACGGAGCGCTTGAGCAAATCAAACACTCGCCCCCAGTCAACTGATCTGGGTTTAATCCACCATCATTCTTTAGCTCACTCCACCACCCCAGTTCAGACATGGCCATATGCAAATCAGTCTTGACCCTATGCCTCAGGGAACAGTCCAGCCCGAACTGCCAAACCATGTCTTCCCTGAACCGGAAACAAGCATCCTGGGACCGGTTTCGGATTCATAACCCTCGTCAGCCAGGCTATCTTGAATCCAGTGGCAAAGTGAGCAAGGGACCCACGTCTGGGCATACCCTGCCAACTTAG
Source organism: Triturus cristatus (assembly GCF_964204655.1). Classification (NCBI taxonomy): domain Eukaryota; kingdom Metazoa; phylum Chordata; class Amphibia; order Caudata; family Salamandridae; genus Triturus; species Triturus cristatus. The sequence goes on from NC_140592.1 coordinate 48,906,355, forward strand.
GGCGAACAAAGCGATACCAAAGGGGATGATGGACGGAGCGTTAGAGCAAATCAAACACTCACCCCCAGTCAACTGATCTGGGTTTAATCCACCATCATTCTTTAGCTCACTCCACCACCCCAGTTCAGACATGGCCATATGCAAATCAGTCTGACCCTGTGCCTCATGGGAACAGTCCAGCCCGAACTGCCAAGCCATGTCTTCCCTGGACCGGAAACAAGCATCCTGGGACCGGTTTCGGGTTCATAACCCTCGTCAGCCAGCCCATCGGAGCTTCAAAGCCAGGCGGCCATCTTAGTCGCCGGCACGGCCACGCCCTGGGTAAATCTGACTTAGTCTTGCATTTGTCTTGGGTCACTTTACCTGACGCAAGGACGACGCAAACCCTTAGTAAATCAGGCCTTGGATTGAAATCGTCTCAATGCTAGTGTTCTGCTATGTGATCTAATGTAATTGATTTAGATGAAACATCTCAAAATGGCTGGTTGCAGGATAATCTTTGTTCTTACTGCACACTGTTCTTAAGTGCTCAAGGGTATGGTTGAGGATTGGAAAGATTGTCCTTCCGGTGTATTTGTTTGAGCAAAGACAGATAATGACGTAGACGACAAACTCAGTTTTACGTCGGACATTTAGTGATCTTCTTCATCAATTTCACAATTGCGTTCGTACGTAGTATAGAATATACCCACTTTACAAGATTTAAAAGTAGTGCCTTTTTAAAATCTTTTCGTAGGTTGGGACCACCTGGCGTGTGTTCCTATTTCGAGTGGTGACTCGATGTAAGTTTATCCCAGAGTGATTTTGACCTTTGAAAGTTAATCTGAGGTCTACTGTCCATTTTGGCGCCGCAATTTTAATAGTCTCCAAGTCCTACTACATATTATCTGGCGTGTCTCATTGTGCTCTCTGTTGTATGCTGTAATAAAGGGGATGATTTTAGACTCTTCATTTGCTTTTTTAGGATAAAAAAGAAGCTAATTTGTATTATGGGGAGCGACATTACTTTCGACCTGATTGAGCCTGGTATATCTTGTTTAGGTCTCGCCTGACCCAGCTCATGCGCTGGTCTGGCGAGACTTTTTGTGAGGGCTCAAAAAAGTGCTACCATGGCTTGCCTAGAGCTACAGTGCATGTACGCGGGCGCCGCGCTTACTTTCACTTTCGCGGCCGCTTTGATGTTCTCCGTGAGCCAATGCTTGTTTTTTTCGGTTTATTACTTCTATGTAGTAATGGTGGCACCCATGCATTAGCTTAAACATCTTAGGCTAAAGTCGGGTGCTGAGATTGCTTCAAAAGTAAAGAAATAGACAATTCTTTACTTTTGAAGCAATCTCGGCACCCGACTTTAGCTTAAGATGTTTAAGCTAAAGCACGGGTGCCGCCATTATTACAGAGCAGTAATAAATAGAAACAAGCATTGGCATAGCCAATAGGTCTCGCTTTTGGGACCTTATAAGTATTTAGTTATGCAACTGTTGCATGGCTAAACACTTATAAGGTCCCAAAGGCGAGACCTATTGGCTATGCCAATGCTTATTTTGACTTTCTCGCATAGTAAATTTTCTGTACGAGAGCACGATTTCCTTTCTTTCCACAGGGTGGCACTCCTGCGCTATTTTCAGGGTTTTAAGCCGCTTGTTATTTTGGATGACTTAAACTTCCACCAACCACCTCCCCCTGACCGCGGGTTATAGTTTTGATGGTGGGGTCACTTATGATTCAGGACCTCATGACTGCAGAACCCGTGGTTTATCATCCTGTCCAAGTTCATCACTAGCTGTAGAGGTTGTGGTTGCTCGTCCGTTAAACTAGGCCAATGAACTGGAATGAGCAAGGGAGAACCAACCTCTAACTTGTGCCTGAAATGTGTTCACCTCCAGCTGCTGCACATCAAACAAGCAAACATGAGCCACCTGGACAGTCAAAGTCCTGTCTAAACGAGAAAGTGAAACTCTTTGGAGCAAATAGAGATTCCAGAATCGCCCATCCCTACTCCTGGAACCCCCCACCTTCAGTCGAACGATACATGAGCCAGTCATTCTCTGGTAGGGCCACAAGAATCTGGAACTCTCGGCCTCCCTCCCTTCACCTAACCACCTGTCTAATCACCTTCAAAAAGGACCTCCGGCTCCTCCTGTTTGACAGGCACCTGGGTTAATCACCTTCGACCATTTGTAAGTACTCTCTCCACCAGTATCTGTACTACCTTTGTTATGTGACCCCCAAAATCTAAATCGATGCTTTAACTATGTGCGACCTTTGACCAACTGCTGTAATTGTCTCATCTGGTAACTCCTGTACACATCTAAATTTATTGACTGTAACTGTAACGCGCTGTAACCCATGTATCCTTCCACAATTGTAAAGCGCTCTGGTGCCTTCGGGCTATGTCTGCGCTATAATAAATAAAAAAATAAGAGTTGATTGGTCTCCCTCCTTCCTAGTGCCCAGAGGCACTGCTGTCTGACTGCTCATCAGTTATTCACAAATTTGTAAAGAATATGTTCCCCAGCTCAAACTTTCTACTCTGAACTCTAGAGTTCTGCGTTATTGAGGTGAACCCTTCCTGTTGGCCAGAAGACTCCTGCTCTTAGGCCATTGTCCGATCATCAGTGGTCACCACTGCATCGTTCCTATATCAGGGAGATCGTGAGACCAACAGATTTAACCTGATCACGGATTAAAAGTTTATTTATCGTGAGGGCATCTCTCGGTCACGTGTACTAATGCGGCACCACCCTCTGTTCACCTGCCAAGGGTCCCCTGTTCATGGCCTACATAAATGTATGAGACTCGAGTGCCCAGGGTCTCCCTGACATGCCTTTTAGGGTCTCCACCTCCATTCCTCCTCAGAGGTGGTCTCGTAACTGTGTGATTGTCATATTATGTCATGTTAGCGCTAGAATGACACCACTTGTACATCCTCATGTCCTATTCACTCCCTCTCCAAAGTATCTCCCGTTCTCTGTGGTGTCTTTTGCACTCCCAGCCAGCTCAGTGCTGTACAATCTCTTTCCAGTTCTTTCTGGTTTGCTGTTCTGGGTCTTACTGCTTGCTCTGCTACTCCTTTCTTGATCTTATTCAATTCTGATCCCAGTTTCATCCCTAGGTTTCAGTGTTTATCATTCCCTCCTCTTGGTCTTCAATGCCCTCCTGTATACTTCTGCATCTGTTCTAGTCTTATTCAAATCTACCCGCAGTGTTGTTCCTTGCAATCTGCTTCCCCCCCCCCTTGCACTCCCGGTCTGAGCTTGTTCTTGTTACTCCTCTTCCTCTATGTGCAGCTCCATGATGTCTGTCCTTTGAACTTCTTGCTGACCTCCAATAGAACGTCCTGCACCTTTACGTTTCCTCTCACACCTACTCTTTTGTACAAAACCAAACACACATAAATTGAAATGCGTCCTGCTCCAGTAGCTGGTAACGTTCACCATTACCTTCACGCCTTCCAGATGTTCGGGACCTATTGCCAAATCCCTACTGCTGAAGTTCATCCCGGTCCTGCACTGGCTCCCACGGTACCGCGTCAAGGAATGGCTCCTCGGAGACATCATGTCTGGCCTCAGTGTTGGAATAATGCAGCTTCCACAAGGTATGTTTCTACGTGTCCTGTACTTTTTACACTGTTTTTCATGTCAATTCTATTATTTGCTAGTGTGCCATCATCATAGGACCAAGTGCATAAAAGATGTATCTGAATGGTGCTCGCATGTTCCAGGGTGCCAGGATTCTCAATAACTTAGCCTCCCAGCTGTGCTGCTGAAAGAGAATAGTTGTCCTGCTTAATATACACAGGTAGGCGAGGGCTCTTTATGGGCATGTCATTGTCCATCGCCAGATGACCAAGGGCCCAGGTGGATGCTTAAGATGCAAGGACAGATGCAGGTTGCCTGTTACCTCCAGCTACTGATCTTACAGCCCTCGACCTTTCGATCAACCTTGAGGTGTGGTTAAACACCCAATAGGCTATCCAGGCACTTGCAGGTCTGGGGGCTTATTCGTACGGCCAGGTCTTGAGGGCCATTGAGAATTCTGGAAGTGAGGTGATGGTCCGGAGGTGTGTGGGGAGGTTGTTCCAGGTCTTTGCTGCGATGTGGGAGAAGGAGCGTCTTCCACTTCTGCTTCAGTAGATGTGAGAAGTAAGGGCAAGTGAAAGGAAGGCGGAGCGTAGTCTTCTCAATGGTTGGTGGAAGTTCAGGCGGTGGTTAATCTAAGCAGGTCCTTTGTTGTGTAGGGGCTTGTGTGCGTGGATCAGCATCTTGAATTGGCATCTCTTCTGTATGGGGAGCCAGTGAAGTTGCCTGTGGTGAGATGTGATATGGGTTTGTTGGGGAAGGCAGAGGATGAGTCTGGCTGTGGTGTTCTGTATGGTCTGAAGTCTCTGTAGGAGGTGTACAGCGATTCCTATGTAGAGGGCGATGCCGTAGTCCAGTTGGCTGGTGATAAGGGCCTGTGTCACGGTGCGTCTCATGTGTAGGGGTAGCCACTTGAAGATTGTATGTAGCATGTGACCGTAAGGAAGCAGGTGGGGCAGATGGGATTGATCTGTGATTCCATGGTGATCTTGTTGTCAATGATGTTTCTGACATGGTCAGAGGGAGTGGGTGCGGGCTCTAGGTCTGATGGCAGAGTTTTGTATTAGTCATATAAGAAGTTACAGACAATACCATGTTGTCAGTGTTCATCTTGCCATAGAATGACTGTGCAAGTTCAAGGATTCCTTCAGTATGTCATGCGCTCCTTGTCATGGCAGCTTCTCTCTGCACCAATTATGTATTGTACCTTTGGCCAACACAGCACACAAGCACCATTGATGATTCAGTTGCACTTTTACTCCATAGTTGAAGAAACATTTTGAAGCCAATTTCTACATTTCCATCCATGTGTAAAGCTCTTATTGAAACCTCATTTACCTTTGTTTTCCAATTGTAAAGTACTGTTGTCGTGTCAGTTTCTTCTTTGCCTCAGTATGTGCAGCACTCCTCACCCACTATGCGAAGCAGCATCGCCATGCTGGTTTCTTCTTAGCCTCAGTATGTGCAGCGCTCCTCTCCCACTATACGAAGCAGCATCGCCATGCCGGTTTTTTCTTTGCCTCAGTATGTGCAGCATTCCTCTCCCACTATACGAAGCAGCATTGCCATGCCGATTTCTTCTTAGCCTCAGTATGTGCAGCACTCCTTGTCCACTATGTGAAGCTGCATTGCCATGCCGATTTCTTCTTTGCCTCAGTATGTGCAGCACACCTCGCCCACTCTGTGAAGAAGCATTACCATGCCGGTTTTTTCTTTGCCTCAGTATGTGCAGCATTCCTCTCCCACTATACGAAGCAGCATTGCCATGCCGGTTTCTTCTTTGCCTCCATATGTGCTGCACTCTCGAATCCACTATGCGAAGCAGCATCGCCATGCTGGTTTCTTCTTAGCCTCAGTATGTGCAGCGCACCTCACCCACCATGTGAAGCAGCATTGCCGTGACGGTTTTTTCTTTGCCTCAGTATGTGCATCACTCCTCGTCCACTATATGAAGCAGCATTGCCATGACGGTTTCATCTTTGCCTCATTATGTGCAGTACTCCTCATCCATTATGCGAAGCAGCATTGCTGTGCCGGTTTCTTCTTGCCTCAGAATGTGCAGCATTCCTCGTCCCCTCTGTGAAGCAGCATCGCCATGCCGGTTTCTTCTTTGCCTCAGTATGTGCTGCACTCCTCGCCCACTCTGTGAAGCAGCATCGCCATGCCGGTTTCTTCTTTGCCTCAGTATGTGCTGCACTCCTCGTCCACTATGTGAAGCAGCATTGCCATGTCGGTTTCTTCTTTGCCTCTGTATGTGCTGCACTCCTGGCCCGCTATGTGAAGCAGCATTGCCATGTCGGTTTCTTCTTTGCCTCTGTATGTGCTGCACTCCTGGCCCGCTATGTGAAGCAGCATTGCCATGCCGGTTTCTTCTTTGCCTCTGTATGTGCAGCGCTCCTCGCCCACTATGCGAAGCAGCATTGCCAGGTCAGTTTCTTCTTTGCCTCCGTATGTGCAGCATTCCTCGTCCACTATGGGAAGCATTATATCCGGGCTAGTTTCAGCGATGTTCTGGAATCTAGAGCAAGTTTACTAGTATGCCCTGCCCTGTTCCTCTCTTTCATCCTCCTGCCTACTGGCTAGGGGTTCCCTTCTGTAGATCTACAGTGGCAAGTAAGAGCTCCCCCGCTGGGCCTTCTTAGAGCAGCAGAATGACTGTCCGTTCCTTACAGCATTTCAGGCAGAGGACATTCATCCAGTGCTGCTGTCAGCTGCCTTGTTGCTGCACCTCTTATCTGCTGTTGGAGTAGGAGCTTGCGCCTATGCTGTCTTCCAGACACAGCAGAGTTCCTTGGGTAACTTGTAGTTCTGCTACATATAAAGCTGTGCTGTTTATTGCGGTAGCTGTGCCCAGGCTGTCTTGAGTCAGAGGAGGGCTTTTTCAGAGAGTGAAAAGACCTTTTGACCAGCAAAGGTCAGGGACTGCTGCTTGGATAGGTTCTTCATAGAAGAATGCCAGCCCATCTAGCCCTCCAGCCCTGTGGACCCCCCGCTACTCCAAAGAGAAGCAACAACTTGCCTGGACAATCATTCCAGGACTGAAAGCAGGCGTGCACTCATTAAGAATCAAAAATGCCTTGAAGGAGCTTGGTGGTTGATGTGTCTCACCAGCACACTAGGACTGTACTAGAAGAAGCAAGAGGGTTGCATTATTAATCATGGCAAATAAATGAAAAGGCCCCCGCCGATGAGAAACTGGCAGAGTTGTCAATCGAATCATCAGGCAATCAATGCACTTGAGGTTGCAAACATTGGTCTTATGATTCTATCAGCCCAACACTCAAGAACTGTGCTTCTGACAAACCATCAAAGGGTTTAGGCTGCAGAAAATGGAAATGTGGGGCCCCTAAGAATAGGCAGAGTTGCACCTTGTGTGCGCCCCCTCCCCAGAGTGACATTTAATCACAACCGCAATTGCTGCTCTTATTGCAGAAAACCACATTGAAGATGCCAGGGCAATAACGTAAACAGGGTAAACATTCCGTCACTGATCTAAAATTGCACTTTGTGTTCCATCAATGCTCTCACACATTAAAGGAGCACCCTTCAAAGTAACGGAGGCCTGAGACATGGCTGAAACCAATCCCAAAAGCGTCCTGGACCTGGCGGTGGTGCTACAGAAGCTACTTCAACAAATGACAGGCACATTTCAAATCATGTCAGATCAGATAATTGGCAGAATTGATGAGATGAGTGGGCGTATTGATGACTTGGTGAAGCAAACATCATGACACAAGCAGGATTTTAAGAATAACTTAAAAAGACTGGCATGAAAGTTGTTTTAGTGGATTTTAGAAAGTTGTATACAAGCCAGATTGTTAGACCTAGCTGTCTTGGCGTGGTTTCCAAATCTTTTTGCCTCTACTACCTGTATTTGTGATGCTGTGGTAGATTTCGTTATAAGGTCTCATGCCTAGCGTTGCAGTGCTTAGCACTGCTCGTGCAGTGCGAGACCTCATGTAGGGGGTTCTGAAAGCTGACCACACGCTTGAGCGTGTGGTTTTGCTTTTGCCGGCTGCCATTGGCTTTAGCGTGTTTTAAACAAAAACAAAAAAATAAGGCACGCAATTGGGCAAAGGCGGGCGCATGTCCCGCCTTTGCTCCGTCCATTCCCATCGGTGTCTATTATGCGCAGCAGCACGCGTTCGCCTCGCTACCACGCAACCCGCTCCTCTGTGGTGCGCGCGCACCACTGGTTTCTTCTTGTGTTTTTTAACTTTGCCAGTGTCACAATGAATTGCCCTGGACGATGTCCCGCTAGGAGAGCTTTCTTCAGGACTGCTTAAGGTCTCGGTGTGCAGTTTCTTCCAGTACAGTCCCAATGGTGCAGATTGCGTGTGTATTCCCCGGGGTCTCTGGGGATTCCCCGGGGTGTCGCTCGGCATTTTCTCCCAGTGTTACCCGGGTCTGTTTCTCAGGCCATTGTCAGTGCCCTGGGACCAGGTTCTTTCTCTGACCAGTGCACTATGTCTCTCTGCATGATCACAAATGCGTCCCTGTGCTCTGTGTTCGGGTAAACCTCTCGGCAGTTCGCCGCAGTGAGTATCCTGATCTCTCTTAATGGGAGCTGCCGGTTTTGACTGTTTCTCCACTGCAGATCCCGGGGAGGTTTTCCTCTACTGGAGCGGGGAGGTGGGTATCTCCGTTCAGAATTCTAAGAGGCGGTGTCGTGTTTGTGTTTTGGGGCACGATCTGTGTTGGTCTCAAACTGTTCGGTTATGTCTGTTAGGGAGGGTCTCACTGTGCTGTGGAGATCAATGCTGGGGTGGGGGCTTTCTTGACTGAGCTGTTTTTTATGAGGTGTATTTACTAAGGGTTCTTTGAAGGCCTTAGTCGTCTCTGAGCTGGGTTTGATAAGGGGTGTCTCTTTGTAAGAAGGTGATTGTCTGGTGGTCTCTCTATGCAGGTGTCTCTTTTCTAAGGGAGTGTGTTATGGTCTCTTTGGAAACCGGGTATCTGAATTAAGAGGTACTCTGTTGTAGGTTTCTGTGCAGGAGAGCGCCTCAGTTCTGAGTGCCAGAATTTCGGTGTGTGCGTGCTGAGGTCTTCCCAGTCAGTCTCGTTAGTAGCCGCTACTCTTCTAGCCCCCTACACTGGCCAGCTGTCTCTTACAATCCGATGAGTGTCCCTCACCGGCCACCGTAATCTCAGCTGCTGTATTTGTCATCAGCGAGATGTAGACACCCGCCCGTTGCACGGGCAACGAGACTGAACCAGGCGCCAGAGCGCCACCTGTAGCAGTGGAACGAGATTCATTTAAGGCCAGAACATCCCTCACCAAAGACCAACGAGAGATCTATCATGACCGCAAAGACTTAGTGGAGGGCATTGTTGGCAGGGCTGTGCGTGGTCTTCGAGGTAGTATGGACTTCTGGCAGTCACTGCCGCTGTCCCTGATGGGAAGGGTGGCCCTTCTCAAGATGGTGGCGCTCCCCAGGCTGTTGTATTATTTCAGGACGCTTCCAGTTTGGGTTCCGGCGTCGCTGTTTAAACGACTCCAGCAGATGATCACGGGGTTCATATGGAATGCCGGCCACCGTCGGGTTGCTCTACATAAGTTGATGAGACAGCGGGGTGAGGGTGGATTGGCGGTTCCAGATCTGGAGACCTATTATCTAGCTGCTCAGTTGCAGTGGTTGACCCAGGCGGTGGCTCGAGAGTTTCGAGGAATTTGGGATGGCGCAGGATGGCGGATCCCCGCCTGTCTCCTAGCCAGGATTATTTTACAACAACCGCTCCGTACCGCGGATTTATCGGCTGAGGTGCAGACCTTTCGGTTATGCTGGAATAGGAGCCAGCGGAGGGCGCGGATCGCCCGTCCTTATGCGCCAGAGATCCCACTTTTAATGTGCCAACAGCTGCCGCATGGGTGCAACTGGTCGGCGCTGACTGGGTGGTGTGATGCGGGATTAACGACAGTGGGGGATCTGTACGAAGATAGCGTACTGTTGCCCTAGGAATCCATTTGTGAGCGGTATGGTCTGCCGCGTGGGGACTACCTGCTCCATGCGGCATTGGTGTCGGCTATTCAACGTCGGTGGAAGGGTGGGTTATCGGAGCCGCAGACATCTATGGCTTGCCAATACGTGGTGCTGGCGGCGGGCACCATTAAAGCGGTCACGTGTTTATATCGGCGAATGACTTGCGAACGGCTGGTCCCCCTCGACAGGTTGAAACGGCGTTGGGAGGAGGATATCGATAGGGACATACCAGATAAAGTGTGGGCTGACTTGCTCGAGCGCCCTTGGAAATGTTCTAGAAATGCTTGTTTCCAACAGATCCAATTTTTTTATTTTACACCGGGCTTATCATACCCCAGTTAAGATTAAACGCTACTTTCACACACTCACGGCGCCCTGTCCCCGATGCCGAGTAGAGGGAGCTGACTTCTGCCATATGCTATGGAGCTGCCCTCAGATTAGGGCTTACTGGTGGGAGGTGTGGTCGTTACTCTGCACTATTACGGACAGGGAGATCGAATTTGGTATGAGTCCGTGCTTGTTGCACTGGTTCCCTCACACTTCCAAGAATAAAATAACCAGTAAATTTATGAACCTAGGACTGGTTTTGGCCAAGCGGGAAATTACTGCTAATTGGAAGTTGCAGCGGGGTCCGAGATTGCAGAAGTGGAGGGCGGAGATAATTCGGTGGGCAGATTGTGAAGCGGTCGCTCGGGTACAGTTGGCTACCCGTGCTCATAGTGATAGGGCGTTGGAATCGGCCCGTGCCTGGGGTACACTGGCGGAACTTTTGAAGTCCGCCGACACTGATACAGACGCGGCCTCTGAAACGGAGGTGGTGCGGGACCTGCCCTCCCCTGAGGCTAGTCAGCAGAGCACTGAGGGATAAGACACTATCACACATGGGTTGTCAGTGGTCCTGTGTTAGGAGAGTCTATGGTGTAGAGTAAAAGACATGAGTGCCTTGATATGTATCCAGACAATAAGTCATGCCGGAGGGGGTGTGGGTAGGGGGTGGTGGATGAGGGGAGGGGTTGTTAGTTTTTGGATTAGTTGTATCGATTACACCACGGAGCCTTTGAGTGGAGTCTCTGCAACTTATATGCTTAGTCTGCCAGCATGTGGACATTGGACGGTGGATTTACAAGGGACTACTCCGTAAGGGTCGCAGGGGGAGCGATAAATCAGTTAGTATACCATTGGGTAACAGAGGGGATGACAGTGCAACGGAAGCTGTGCCGTAGTTTGTCTCATGTAAGTGCTTGCTTTTGATTGTATTGTTATTGAATGATACAAAATGCTAATAAACATATATTTAAAAAAAAAACAAAAAAGACCAAAGAGCAACGAGAGCACGGTTGAGGACAGAGCGGTGCCGAGTGTCAGAGAGAAGCAATAACTGGAGGGCTAACATATTTCGACGTTAACAAGACTAATGTGTCTGTGTAGACCCTGTGGTGCTGAAGTTGCCTGTCTCAAACGTTAACAAAATAAAAGCTGTAAATGTATTGTATTTTGTATTGTAGGTTAGGAACCTGATACTTAAACCATGAGATAGAAATAAAGTTTAAAGCGGGTAGTTCTAAACTGCTAAAACAATTGTGAGATTTGACCTTGTTTTTATTTTTTACTGGACGTGGTGTCCACTTCACTGTTAGTTTTTTTTCTCCATAGTAGGGCAGCCCTCACTCTCCTTTAAGCTGTCCTCCGCCTCTGCAGTACACACGCCACATGCCAATACCACAACTCCAGTTGCAGCAGTAGGGTCTTCCAATTACGTGTAGCCAGGATTGAACAGGCGCGTCCTCCAGTGGTTGTGAAGTGGTTGCAGCGGACCGAGGCAAAGAGTAACTAGGTCGAGCGTACAGCATGAGGTGGCTTGGTAAAGCATATTTTGCTTTAGTGCTGGAAAAACTTTATTTACACCAGAAAACCATAATTTTAGGGTTTAGGTGTGGCTACAAAAGAGGGTAGGGTCGAAAGGGGTGGAGTCATGAAAAGCAGACTCAGTCAACATACTTTTTTTCTATTTGTGTTACAGTAGATGTCTCCCGCAAAGGACATCCCATAACATGCAGATGAGCTTCATTTTATGTAGACCAGTAAGTGGGTTACTATTTTTGACAGATAAACTTTTATTAGTACAGACCACACTGGACACTGCGTTACTTTTTAAATCATGACTTACTTTTTCTACCAGCCATTCACGTTACATATAATTCTTACCAGCGAAAACTAACTAATACATCTTGAAACTCTCATTGTAACATTCTGAATTTCATTTACATACTTGTAATTTATTGTCAATGTGAGCATGTGATGCAAAGTGCTCCCACACCTCACACTGGGGTGAGTAGGGCTAACCAATTATATAAAATCACTAAGTGCTATTTAAATTGTGGTTCGTGTGAATACTTATACAAGTGCATTCGCTAAAGTTAGAGCTGCTGGCGTTGACAATGTTTTAAACTTTTGCTTTTTTATACCAATGACAATAGCATTATGCAAATAATATTACTCCACGGCAGAGAGCAAAATAAATGAGTAAATAAAAAACATTGTCATTTTCAACCCCAATAACTTTAACAAATACGAGACCTATTGTATTGCAAATGCTTGTTGCTCATCTAGATGCTCTGGGCCCTTTGCCACTGCTGATCAGTGCCGAAGGGCAAGTGCTCCCTGTGTAAATTGTGTTTATGGTTTGGTTTTCCATGATTGGCTTATTTGATTTACTTTGAGTCTCTGTACAGTTCTCGCACTGGTTCAGCACATTCCTCACATTTCTCCCTTTAACAGCTCCGGTGCACCTCTGCACCCTCTTCTGCCTCCACCTCCCAGTGTCCAATGTTGTTGTTCTCACATGCACATCTAAGGGTCCAACAGTGAAGCTTCCAGCTGCTTCAATTTAATCCCCCCCCCCCCCGAGTCAAGTAAGACAGTCATCCACAAACTCATAACCAGCAGACTGGACTATGGAAACGCCCTCTGCGCCGGCATCAACAAGTGCCTACTCCGCATACTCCAGACGATACAGAACACCACAGCCAGACTTGTGCTCGGCATCCCCTGACACAAGCACATCGGCCAACACCTACGGAACCTCCACTGGCTCCTTGTCGAGAAGAGTCGCTTTCAAGATACTCACCCACGCCTACAAATGCCTACACAACACAGGACCCCAATACCTCAACCAAAGAGTCACCGCCCTCGTACCCAAAAGAAACCTCCGCTCCGCCAACCTCTCCCTCGCCGAAACCCTGTGCATCTGCAGAGCAAGAACAGGGGTAAGAGCCTTCTCCTACATCGCGGCCAAGACCTGGAACTAGCTCCCTATCAACATTAGACACGCCCCCTCCCTGAACACCTTCAAGACCTGGCTTTTAGACTAAGCGGAACTGCTACCTTCCCCCCCCCCCTCCCCCTCCAGCGCCTTGAGACCCTCGTGGGTGAGTAGTGCGCTTACATTTCCCTGATTGATTAATTGATTGAGCTGCCAAAGGAGAAGTGTCCAGGATTATTTATGTGGTCATTTTCTGTCTTTTTTCAGACACATCCACCCCCTTATACCATTCAACACAGAGTTGTCTGACTGCAGAATAGGTGGTGGGGTTCTTGGTCTAAACACAGTGCCATTTCCTGGATTGTTTACTCTTTATCTGCATGCACTTTTAGCTCAGTGTTAGCTTCACTGTCATCTAGGTGCATGTTAACTTCCCTCCTAGCACCAGAGTGGTCAGATGTTCTCAGTTATAACTCACACTCCAACATTGCTCGACCAGAAGTAAATCTGCCTCTCTTAGTTATCATGAAGTTTGCCTGCGCTGAGTTACGAGCTTAAACTAGGCTTTGATATTGGTTAAATTGCCAGTCTCAATGGTGGCTCTTCGTATTCCTTTAGATTTGTAAGCTAAGCGACCGCGCCTGCTTTTATGATGACTTGCTCTCTATGTAATCCTGGTCTCAAGAATGTGCATTAATGGGTTTTCTGCTCTCCCTTTTATTTGTAGGTCTGGCTTATGCCCTCCTTGCCAGTGTGCCAGCAGTCTTTGGACTGTACTCCTCCTTCTACCCTGTGCTACTGTATTCCATCTTTGGGACATCGCGACACATCTCGGCAGGTGAGCAGAGCCTCTTAAGGATGCAAACAGGACAAGACTGGGTGCACATTTGCTACATCTTGTGTGTGTTTGTGTTGGCTTGTGGTTGGGTGCTTGTGTTTTTGTGTGTGTGTGATGGGGTTTATGCACTTGTGTGTGAGAGGACCTGTATGGGAGTGCACAATTTCTTTAATCTCACCTATCCCCTCATCTCGTTTCTTTCTTTCACACACCTTTATTTCTTACAACGTGTCTCTGCTTCTCAGATGCACACTGTCCGCAGGCATGTCGAAAGCTTTGGTGGAGCCAGGGGGCCAGACTCCGGTATTACTGATCGATTAGTGATGCCACATTAGCTGCATTAAGAAGGGACAACTCAGGCCTTCTCTTTTATTATTAAATATGTGTTTATTTGAAAGTGGTCCAGTTTCATGCAAGGAATAGATTCACTGCAGGTTTCACAAAACTGTTCCACCGCACTAAATTAATCAGAATTTAGCTGTTTCTGTAACCTTTTTGGACTGTTTTGGCATTTTGTGAGGAGTTGTTTGTGAACCATTATAATACAACCAACACGTTCACAAAAATGTATGATTTGAAGCATACTTTTGGGTGCCTTTTTTACTCCTGCTTTGCAAAACAAACAAACCCTCATTCCTAATTATGTAGGCTGGAGACCATGGGAGAGGTATGGTGAATGACTCCCTGCCGGATTCTATCCCTTTAACAGGTGAATCCAAGACAATGTGGCCACCTCTTTGAAAGGAGATGTTTCAAGCAGACAATCTGAGCATCTCCTCCACTGTCTGTCATTTTACTGCACTTAGTACAAGAATGTATCTTCAAATACTTTAGCTTCCATGTTATGCTTTAACACTGTATTTAAAGCTTCATTTGTTCACGCACGCGACGTAAAGTGTGCTCTCCCGAAACTAAAAAACACAAATACCAACTCTGTACTGTTAAACATCTTCGCATCATTATCTTGAAGTATTTGCTTTTTATTTAAATTAGTACCAGGTTCTATAACCCACGATATTCATTAAAAGCAATGGTGCTCTGTACAAAATAACACCATACCTCATAATATAAATACACAAATACAAGCACAATAACAATATATCTACTGCAGTCAAGTAAAATAAAATCTAAACCCTTGTGAACTCTAAAAAATTATACAAAAAAAGCACCACAGCAGCCATCTATGTAACAGTGTTTTGAGTTCCCTGAGATACAGACCCCAAGTGTATTCCCTGATGCAAACATTTGTTAATTCCTGTGTTTGTTCTGTGTCAATCTTTGGGCTTTCCAAATTGGCAACATCTTGGCTGTTGGGCTTCCTAGCTCCCGCTCACCACCTTAACATGCCCTCCAAGGATGCTGTTCTTTCACAAGGCAAGTTTTTCTCAGTAATTGGCTTTTTATTAATGAGACCGGATTAAAAGGCTCCTAGGTGGCTGCGGTATCATTGGAAATTCCCGAGGCCAACCTCGCCTGGCGTAAGTTCTCTGAGGAGATAGTATTGGCTTTTCGTCCATCCCTTTTCTTCACTCAACAGAGATGCCTTTTCAGATCTTGGCAAGGGTGCTCTTGTGGAAGAGGTGTGGCGCAGCGGCCAGGGTGCCTGACTCCGGACCACGGGGTTCACGGTTCGATTGCCAGCGGCAGGTTAGCCCAGCACCATGTGACTCTGGGCAATAGCTCGCTTAATCTTCCAGACGGCCCCAGCGCCGGGACACCTCTCCGGAGGTAGCTGTGTGCTTTACAATGCTGGTATTTCATTTCATTTCATTGGCTGGTACCGAACACAAGGCAATGGGTTATTTCTGAGTTGCTTCCAAGCTGTGCAGCAATATCTAATGCACAGAAAATTAAACCTACTATCTGTGGTAGTTACTTTCCCTGAGATATTTAATGTAGTCTCCCAATATGGGACTGGCAATGCATATTTCAATGTCGTGTGTAAGAAAGAGATGGTCTTCGCCACACCTTACCTGCTATTATTAATTTTTGTTCGCTCTTTAGCAGTCAATCGGTTGAAAATCTGATGACATCCATGCAAGATGTTCTATTCCTTTTTCCATCATCGATCAACCACTTTCCGTGGTCTGAAGAGTCGTCTCCCTACAGTGACCCTCCGGTTACTGTACAATTTACAAAGCATTTTACGCTCCATTTGTCCTGTGAGTTTTTGCTCAGCTCCAGTAGTGTTCTCCTAAGTGTCTAGCTTGCTGGCGCCTCATCCTGTTCAGGAGTTCTGCATGATCTTTGTTTTCACTCTCCTGTGTCCTAGCTCCCCAGAGTGCTCCTTCTCTCCCAGGGCCACCCTGGCTGCAAGCCTCACTTTAGCTCCAGCCCCCCTTACAACCCCTTTCAAGAGTTCCCTGAAGAAGAGGGTGGGGGTTCGAAAGCCATATAGTGCTTGAAAATAGAGGGGGAGCAGTTTAAAGAGACAAGCCCCTGACCGGAGTGCCTAGTTTGATAGTGTGTCCCCATGGAGAAGCACTTAAAAAGTTATGGAAGACCAGAAGAGAGCCCTCCGGCCAGCGCCTGCTGGTCTCCGTGTTCCTGGTAGTTTTACTGGTTCTGCACAATGTGGTGTTCAAGTGGTGGACTGCATGAAGCGGAGCCACGACCCCTCAGTCGGGTGGGCTCTGAGTTTTACTGTGATGAGCCACTGGGCTGCTGACTGCACATCCTGGGCCAAGAGGAGCTTGAGACCTCTTTCAAAACCCCCTGCAGACCCTGAAGCGGGCTGGTGGAGGGGTTGGGGCTGCAAGCAGAAGAGCACTTGGTCCAAGAGCGTGGAACGCCAGCTGAGTGCTGTGAGTGCCAAGTTCTAGAGGCTGCGAGAGGAGAGGGTTGCAGCATTTTGTGACTTAAACTGCCTTGTGGTGCGTGTTGTGACCTTTGCTGAACGCCCCACCACTCCCTGCTAGAGCACTCTTTTCAAGAGCATGCTGCAGCTTGCAGTGCTGCCTCATAGCCCAGCAGCATTGTTAGTGGCTTGTGTAAGGGGTAGGTTCATGTGCATGCAGGAAGCACAGTCTCTGCTTGGAGGCACTGCATATAAAATTGGCTGTGGGTGGCGATACTGTAGTTGCACTGGGGAAGCAACAACAGGGCATGCTTTATATTTGAAATAAAAACTTCAGTATGTCCGATATTGTAGCAGGTCAGTAGTCTAGTTGTCTTACTGGCGGGCGCGCCAGATGTAGTCACTCATCACCCTTGGGCCAGGCTTGGCCAGAGGTTATAAAATAAATGGAAGGAGACCGCTCGAAATCTTTCCGCCTGATTGAGCACTAGGTGTGGATGTGTACTTATTTCAAGTGCAGAAGCCGTATGCGGCGGCAGCGTGAAGGTGGCCTACCCCGAGAAGCAGGCACAGCACTGCCAACGAGGGCGGGAGGCAGTCCACCCATCCCTCAGCACTGCCGTTGCGGTCCCGCGGATTAGCAGGGCAGGCAAGATGCCCCAAAGAGATCTGGGGATCTGTGGCCAAGCGCATCAGCAGGCCAGCTGTGGGAAGACTGCCATGCCTCCACGTGTCCTTACCTTGCATACAGCAGTTGGCCGGTACATGAGGCAGGGGGGCACTGCAAACCGCAGCAGCGTCTGCATCAGCTGCGAGGTACTGGGTCAAACTTGACTTCTACACCGCATGTGCCTGTTCATAAAGTCAATAAACAGGGAGTGGCTAAGGAAACAAGCTTTCCCCTCAAAACCCAGCATAGTGCCACTCAAAAATATAAGAAAATTAAAACAAAAATAAGAGGAACTTTGCAAAAAGGACCCTCAAGGAAGAACAGTATTGCACAGATAAATCATTGTCAAGGGAAGGATACGGACCAGCGCCCAACACACCGGGGCCATACGCAGTCACTCCCTAGTCACTCAAAGAAAACCAAAAGGAATAGGATTCATATAACACCCTCAAAATGGTGGATGCCCTGAATGTAGCTCAACCACCCGGCCATGTTGTCACACACCATGCACTTATGGGTGTACTACCCCCATTCATTGAACTGGCTGATCCTGCAGCTGCCTCCCCAGGTGGAAAACATGGATACTGCGTTTGGACAAAAGTACTTCATAGGCACACAATACCGATGGTACCTTAAAAAGCTTGATACTCCTACATTGCACAGGGGAAGAAATGTACCTCCTATTCAAGCACTTACCAAACACAGGCCTACCTGCTGTTTATGACGCCGCGGTAAGAGCACTCAGTGTTCACTTTGATCCGCAATGAAATCCAGACTTTGAGAGGTTCAAACTGCACCAAGCCAGGCTACAGGAGTTAGCGAGCACCTGCACAGCTGATAACCAGCTCAGAGAGAACCACGCCCAGTTAATTCAGGGATGTTGCAACAAGACACTGTGCGGCCTAATTCTAAGACAACCGAAAATAAGCCTGGATGACATCTTGATCTGCCCGCCGCTAGGGCTGACAAGATGGACCTGGCACTAGCACGGACATCCAATAAAAATAAAGTCCTCAAGACAGAGCGAGCAGATGCCGTAAGGATGAAGGAGAGAGAAAGGGCCCCCAGAGGGTTCCCATTCAAGCCCCAGAAGAAAAAGTGTGGATACTGTGGGCGGGAAAAACATCCAATCAACGCCTGTCCCCCACAAGGCTGAACATACTCTCAATGCGGAATTCCTAACCACTTTGCCTCGGTCTGCCAAAAGAAAACCCAAAGCAGAGACTCCCGAGGCAATAAGCCACTGAGGAAAGTAGAACGCCAATTGTCAAGTACGAAACGTACACATTCCTATGACTCGAAGACCACCTATCAGTCTACCTACCGGGTAGAAGACTCATCGCCTGAAGAGGCAGAAACATTCCTCATATCATTCACAAGAGAACTGAAGAGGGGCCGCAGGCCACACCTCACATGCACAGTCCACATAGCAGGGTCAGATGCTAAAACTGTCATCGACACAATGTCCCACGTAAATGTCATGGGAAAACAGCAATACAACCGCCTCCGGCCCAGGCCATAACTAGTGCTGCCCAACACCAAAATATTCACGTATGGAGTCAGTCACCTCTAACCCTACGTGGACGGATGATGGTACCCGTGCAGTCAGAAGACCACGACAACGATCCATGTCATTGATCAAGAATCAGACACGCTAATCAGCAGCCACTCTGCGAAGGACCTAGGCCTGGTGTCATTTGGGAGGAGTGTAATGTCAAACCAAATGAATGACCTACTCGACCAGTTCCCAACCCTCATTGAAGGGCAGGGATGAATCAAGCATCCCCAGTGAAATTACACATTAACTCAACAATAATACCAACAGCGCTCTGGCACTGCTGGGTCTCATTCCACCTTCGACCAGTGGTGGAGCATGAACTGCAGAAACTTGAAGAACAACAGTTTATAGAAAAGGTCTCCCTGCTGACTCCCTGGGTCTCTCCAATGGTAATCGTCGAGAAGCCAAAAGAGTCGGGGAAGATAAGACTATGCATTGACATGCGGCTCTCAAACCGAGCTAGCCGGAGAGAAAGCCACATAACCCCAACCATGGAAAAGATAGTGGCTGACGTCAACGGCTCCCGATGGTTTGCCAAGCTGAACCAGAATGCAGGGTATCACCAACTGGTCCTGGGGGAAGAAAGCAGATTCTTAATCACCTTCAGCATGCACTTGGAGCTGGGCCACTATAAGCGCTTCAACTTTGGAATTTTCTCAGCGGACACGATTTTTCAAATTGACATACGTGAGACTCGATCAGGGTTACCAGGCTTTCTAAATGTTAGTGACAATTTTCTCATACATTCCGCCATGGCGGCTGAACACTACAAACCTCTCCAAGCCACCTTGAGAAGTCTCCAAGACCATGGCATCATGCTACACTAAGAAAAGTGTCTGTTCTTTTAACCAACAATAGACTTCTTCAGCTATATATTCAACCAGAAGGTAATACAGTTTGACCCCCGGAAATCCCAAGCGACAAAACAAGCGCCACCGCCCAGAATTGTGGCTGAGGTACGAAGTTTCCTCGGGATGGCCCCGTATTTTGGCCAATTCAACCCAGACCTGGCCACCATCGCAGAACCACTGAGGGCTCTAACCAGGATGGACACCAAGTGGAACTGGGGTCACCTTGAAGAAGCAGCATTCCAATCCATCAAGGATGCCATCCTCGACAACGCTGATATACTTCACCACAAGTGCACTGAGCTGTTGGTGGGCCTTGGAGCAGTGCTGGAACAGGAGCCCGGGCATTAGGCAGCCCTATCTTTCGTCAGCAAAGCGATCTCACAGACTGAGACACGATACGCCCAGATTGAGCGAGAAGCACTAGCGATCAAGTGGGCATGCCAGCACTTTAATCTTTACGTGAATGACCAGTCCTTCAAGGTCATCCCCGATCAACAACCACTTGTCCCACTGTTCCGGGAACCAGCCCCGCATCCCCCTCCCAGAATCGAGTGGTGGGCCATCGAGCTGCAACAATACATGATGGAGGTTGTTTACTAACCCGGAGCGAAAAACCCGTCTGACTTACTCTCCCGCCACCCAGTGCCTGCAGAAATCCAAGTCGACAATTCAGATGCGGAGGCAGTGGAGTCATATGTCAACATGATCTTGTCTACAGCATGCCTTTGAGCCCTGACCCTGTCTGGCATCAAGGAGGCAGCCGAAACAGACCCGGTCCTCACCAAGGTGCGGAATGCCGTCCAAAGGGGCACATGGCACAATTTTCTAGGATGGCAACAATTTGTCGGGACAAGATTGTGAGTGCCTCACGAAGATGTGAAGAGTGAGGTATGAGTTCAGCATGATCCAGGATGGAATCATCTTGTGCGGATCCTGCATTGTCATCCCAGCGGCCCTGCAGTATCATGTAATGCAGCTAGCCCACGGAGGACATAAGGGGTCGACAAAGAGGAAGTCAATGCGGAAAAAGGTATGGTTCCCCGGGCTGGAAGACCTGGCAAAAGAAGTCGTTTGGAGGTGTCCCGCATGCAAAGTGGCCGGCACTCCAGACCTGCGCCAAAAATTACTGAGCAATCGTGCAATGCGCCCTGGGAGCAAGTGAGCATCGACTTTGGGAGCTTCCAGGGTGGGAGATTCACTCTAGTCATGATGGATACCTACTCCAAATACCCAATCGTCAAAGTCCTCAGCTCAACTGCGATCACACACGTGGCCCCCATCTTGGAGAAGGTGTTCACAATGTTTGGTTTCCCTCTGAAATTAAAACTGACAATGGACTGACGTTTCAAGGCAGGGAATTCAGTGACTTCTTAAAACACCACAGAGTTCGCCATTGCTGCATCAATCCCCCAATGGCCCCAGGCCAATGGAGAAATTGAAAGATTTATGAGAACACTCCATATAATGCTTCAGATTGCGGTGACCGAGCAGTCTGACCCAGAACACCACCTCCAATTGTTCCGTAGGGACTATCGAAGCATGCCACACAGCACCACCCAACAGGCCCCCATGGACATTGATGCTTAATTGGCCTCGTCGTTACACGATCCTTGCGTGCCTGTGGTGAGGGCCGCCCCCTTATGATGCCCATGTAACTCACACACCTAGGGAAAAGAGGAATGCAGCGGCCAGCCACAAAAGTGGGTCCAAGTCCCATGACCTCAGGCCATGGGACTAAGTGGTCATGAAAGACCTAAGACCTGGGTGGAAGTTCAGGAAACCGTACGAGCAAGGGGTGTGGACAGTGGTGAAGATTGATGGAACAATGGTAACGCCGCAAAGGAGCAGGAGACCGTGGCCCGGAACATCTCTTGGTTCAAGAAGGTAGAGGTGGTCCAGCAAGACCCAACCCCGGAGGACGAGGGAGCAGAGGAAGGAGACTGTCCCTGTATGGGAGAAACCTCCGGAGTGGACACTGGGTCAACTGACTGGCATACAACAACAGAGGACAATCTACCTCAGTGCGTCAGCCATGGCAGCACCTCAGGGATCCCCCTTTCGCAATCAGCATCCAAGATACTGTCTTCGGTCCAGCCCTCCGCCCAGCCTGCGGCTCAAAGACTTTGCGTGCAGCCAGAAGATCGTGTATAAGTTATTGCAAGGACTGAGTTGGGATGGGATGTAGCAGGTCAGCAGTCCTGTTGTGTTACCGGCGCTCATCACCCTCGGGCCAGGAGTGGCCTGAGTTTACAAAATAAATGGAAGGAGACTGCTCGAGGTCTTTCCGTCCGACTGAGCAGTAGGTGTGGGTGTGTACTTATCGCAGCGCTAACGTGGCCTACCCCGAGAAGCAGACGCAACAGATATCAAAAGTGAAAATTTGCACAGTTCAATAGAATAGCCTAGAAAGACATCTATGATTTAAACAGGAGTCCTGTGTGAGCACCTCAACAAATACAGGCAAAACCCGCAGGAGGGTCCGGAAAGAGACCCAGTCCCTTAAAGTAAGCACTGATGCCACGCACTGGCACAGATTAACCACTGGCTGGGAGTCCCAGCAACCAAATATCACTTGACTGAACTTCAACTTGAATCATGGTGCAACACCACTGCTCAGTCCAGTAACCTGTTCAAGCCACTCTTTCTGAGCATCACTCTCATTGTCAGGGACTTCTACCTTCTCCTGCCACCATCTGGAGCATGCTTTCTCCCAGGATTCTAACCCATGCAGATGCTGTTCTCTAATTCTGTTCCACTATCCTGGCTTTTGTTCTTTTCCTGTCTGATCGAGTCCAGGTTTTGGTATGCTGAGATGTCATACTTTTGTCTTACAACATCCATCACCTGAATCCATGCTTTCTGGTAGTCTGTTAAAAAAAAGATTTTCTTTCCAGCAATATTCTAAAATTATCTGTGAGTAGGAGCATCTAGTATATGTTCCTGCTGTGCAATTGTTTTTTAAAGCCTTTGAAAATCTTCCTCCTCTTCTGGAGGTGTCAGCTGTGGTTAGCAAGCTTAGGTCTTTTCATTATTCTCTTCTTAAGTATGGTGCGCCCGTCCTACTAATTCAACAATCAAGCTACTAGTGCTCTGTGGGTCAGCCCTTGTGGTGGACTGGTGGTTGACATGCCTTCAAAAGAGAAGAATTGAGACATACTTTTAGGGCACCACTTTTCTACAGCCTTGCTGTTCCAGAAACCGGTTAACTTTGTGGCTTTTGTCCTTCTCAGGAAGATCCACAATCCTTAAATTATTACTACATGGCTTTCCGTCTGTATCTTCCTCTTTATTTCAATTTATGTACTCCGTGCACCATTCTATTAACTTGGGAGTTTTAAAGCCCTTTATGTCTTAACCTAGACTATCTATTTCAACCTGTGTTCCTTTCAGTCTCTCTGATTTTTTTTTTTTTGTTGTTGTTGATTTTTTTTAGGTCAGCTATAATTAACTGTAGTGTAATTCCCACCAACTCTTTGGTTCCCAGATGGTACCACAAGCCCTAAAGCCATCTGGACATTACTTCTTTATTGTAAGCTATTTCTCAGTATCCTTGTCCAGGCCTATTGATCTACTTTCCCTCCTGGCTGCACTTCATTTCTGATCAATGAGATGATGTATTTGTCCATTGTGTTTTCCTGGTTTAATATATCAGTTTTTAGGTCTCGCCTACATGCATAGGAGGACCTTTGCCGTCGTTCTGCTCTTTTTCGAAGCACATATACTCGTGCTTGTGGCGGCATCCACCTTGCGGGAGCGCACAGGGGCGTGCCACAAGCACGAGTATGTGCTTCCAAAAAGAGCAAACAGCTGCTGCTTTATGTGCGCGTTTTCGGAAGCATTCCCAGGGCGTCTCTTCTATTCTTTGCACTCCCCTCACCCCTCCCACTTGTATATAAATGTTTTTTGCTCATCATTCTTGGTGTATGAGGGTAGATTGGAGCATTATTTTTCTGCCGACACAGATCAACACTGCTACATAGAATGCCACACAACTTGTCATTCAATCATTTTTCGAGACTTAACATGGAGATATCAAAGCTGAATAATGGTAATGTTAACGTAATGCTGATATTTAGCCTACTCTTAATTACTCGCCATTTTAGCAGATAAGAGAACAGAGATGCACAGAGATTTATCCCGCATCTCACAATTTGGTAAACTAGTAAAGAAATGAATAAAAACCACATGCTCTTGGTGTTACAATTGACAACGTAACCATTAATTCTTATATGTTCTCCAAGGCTCAGGATTTTTTGAGACTGGAGCAGTAACTCTATTAATTATAAAATGCACTAGTAAGATTAGCAGAATTCTGTTTATAGGTTGTACTTTAACCTAATGGAAGGGCTACTGGAATTATGCAGCAGGTGAGGACCAAATTATGCAGCCGGTGAGGACAAAATTATCAAGCAAGAAAATGCAAATTATGTAGTATAAGGCAGCTCTTTTTGTGTTGGTATTATTTCATTATTTTGCAACTTTTACTCATCGTAACACTGTCTGGAAAAGATTTCACCTCAATGGTACCTGCTTGATAACCAAATGGAGCAATTGGCAATTGAAAGATGACCTGTCAACTTTTGCGAAGGAACACGTTGCAACGTTTTAAGTAACGTTTGATCTGTTTGAGCTAGAAACACGTTTTTGTTAAAACCTGCAGATTATGCATCCGGTGATGGATTATGTGGTAGATGCAGCAAATCCACAATTATGAGGAAAACGGTGCAGGCACAGAATCGCATCATTCTAATGGCCCGGACTAATTGATTCTCTCTGTCACACAGGCACTCCTTCTCCCGCACTCTCTTTGCTAATCATTTCATACTTTCAAAGGCGCTGGTGTGTGAATAAAAACTTTAGAGGGATGGAGGGGCAGAACGTGTGTGTGCATTGCTTTAATGGTTGATATTATCTGCCTTTCGAATATTTAGTACCTAATATAACTAAGTACCAGGAAGGGGCACCGTATACTGGCACTATGTGGAAGCCAGGCACGCAACGCCCATTGGGTGCAAAGGGCTTCAGCCCCCCCCGCCGTCGTGTGTGTCAGTCTGGGCTAAGACAGCGGCGCGGACACACTTGCAGCCGCACCCGAGCACTTCACAGGTCTTTAAAAGACCATTTACTTGCAAACGAGGCTTTGTTGTATTTTCACCCCTTCTTAGAGCCTTTGCATCTCCACTCTGCATATTAGTAGAAGACTCCACCCCCCCCTATATATTTGGTAGCCCCCACCCCCGAAATGTGGCTCTAGTTGCGCCTGTGGTGGAAGCCATCGCAGAGGTGCTACCTCAAGCACTGTATGAACACTTCTGTACCTGCTGTTACACTATTGTGACATTTGTGAGAGCTCTGAAGCAGACTTCATCTACGTGGAGAAATAAATACAATTACTTGATAAAAGCAGTACATTTGGTTACCCATACTGCTTTATTACTGGAGCATAGTTGCTGATTAGTGAAAACCCTTCCTGTTCTGAATGAGGCAGTGACTCGGAGGGCATTGTACCAGGGTTGCATTCTATTTTCAGTCCATTGATAAACACATGAAATGTTAGAGTTTTAGTTTCCAGACGGGTTTATACAATAGATTCGACTCCTAAAAGGACGAATATAAGAATTACTTTGGTGAGTTAAAGGAGCATATTTTATATCACATTATGTGGCAAGTTAAACTTCTTAAAACGTGCGACCCCCCCCCCCCCCCCCTGCCAGTTTCTTAAATGTAAACTTTGACTTCACAGGAGTGAAAAGCACAGTGACCTTAAAAGAACCGGCATAAATCTTTGGCAGCCCCCAGATAATGAATCCCCGCCCCATCCAGAGCAGACCAGACCATTATCTAGCAGGCTGACCCCCAGACAGCCAGCCATAAGAAAGACGACCAGATTTGCAAATCTATTTCACTACAGCAGCCCGAGTCTTCTGGAGTTTGAATGATAGCAGGGGTCGGGTCTCAGGCAGAAAGGAGTAGGACAAGCGAGGGCTGTCAGTGTTGCGGAGGGGCTTATCCTGATCAATTCCATCAGATTAGCAAGCATTTGCAATGCAATAGGTCTCGCATTTACGCGGGTTTGAGCTATTGGCATTGTAAACGACAATGCTTTATATTTATGTTTTAAAAAACAAAACCTAAATAAAAGGCATTGTCATTTACAATGTCAATAGCTTAAACTCGTGTAAATGCGAAACCTATTGCAAATGCTTGTTTCCTTCTCATTCTGCCCACTCATACTGTGGAATGCATGCCAAAATTCCCAGATAAGCGTCTCTTTGCTTGTGATTGTGTCTTCTGCTGTCGCCATCTGCTTTAGTTCACACACAGCTTGCAGCCCTCCAACAGTACTTGACTTCGCAACAATCACTTTTGTACCAAATTCATCAGTGGTTTCTCAGACTGTGCGGCCAAAGAGGGGGTCTGATTTACTCTTGTGTCCCCTGTTTATTGGCTAGCTCATTCCGCTGTAGCTTTGTTCATCGCAACTCTGTCAGTCCGTATCCACTTTACCCCACCCCGTTCCTTATTGTAGGTAGTACTTTCAGATCTGTAGGGCATCATGCTGGTGCCAAAGATAGGCATGGTCATATTGTTGTTCAGGCCCTCCCCAATTGCCTTGCTCGTGTTACTAAGTGTTTGTTGCTTACTGTTCCTTGTTGAAACACTATTCTCGTACTCATTTCTGGGCGGTGAGCTGATAATACCCCCATAGCTCTACTAGGGTTCTTTCCTCAACCATGATCCTTAGCAGAACCATTCCTGCCCCGAAGGTCCTGCTGAACTACCTGTCCTTGATCAGCTTTCACAAGGGGAAAGCAGCATATGTCTTCTGAGGTGCCTATGCAGGACTCAAAGATGGCCTCTTGAGCTCCTGGCGACTGATTTCCCATAGTTCCTTCTGTGACCGGGTTCTTCCATTGAGCAGGCATTGTTCCTTATGCTGCTTCGCAGAGAGCCTCACATCTTCTCCACTTGATACCTGCCTCCTCCATCCATCTCTCATTTCTTTTTAGCTGAAGGGAGGTATAGTGTATCCTACCCAGTTTAGTCGGCCACATGCCCGGTTCTTGAGTTTAGCACACTAGTGCATGGACAACATTAAAGGGAGATCTACAGGATTTCCACTGGAATGGCACTTTCATGAATGCCACCTTGGCTCAGTTTTCTAATATGTGCATAACTGTGCTGAACTTTGTTCCTATTTCAGCTCTCTTCTCTTACCTATTGCATGGTTGTCAGGTCTCTCAGTGCTTATGACCTCATGTGCCATTCTCTTAAGGGTGGCTTGGGCCCAGTAAGGAAAGCGTGTCCTGAGCTGTGGGGAAAGGAACAGAAACAAGAGTGCATAGAGCTGTTTGAACATGGGGCCTACTCTGGCCTTCAGATGCATGAGTAGAGTGTACCTTACTAACTAGGAGTGGGTTTGCTGGACCCAAGGGATGCCGCAGGTCCCTGAATGAGAAGATTGCACATGGTACGGTACGCACCTATGGATCAATCCCAAACAGCATGGCATGTAAGACGAACAAACTGGAGGAAGCATTTATGTAAGAAACATGATTTATTGTCTCTGCCTCCAAGGATGAAAGGTCATTGCAGCAGTGTGGTACCCTATGTACGAGTCCCCCAAGGATAGTGTTTGGACCAGTATGTGATCACAGAAGGGGTCTTTGTAGAAAAGTAAAGCGGTGACTCTCAGGTAAGTTGTGTAGTTCTAGGCTGCCACCAGTAACATCCTCTCTTTGGGTGCAGAAGCAAATGATGTGCTGGAGATGCCACACTCCAGGAATGGACATTAAGTGCCGAAGTGACAGATTATTAAAGACTGAGGGAAAACCTCAAAAGTGTCTCATTAACTAGGTCTCATTGTGCCAGTGGGAACTTATCTAGGTGGATTTCCAGTTTGAGTGGACTGAGGTATGCTGTGTCTTCCCTAAAGGTAGAAAGAAGAGCAGAGGGTGATCTTACATGTCCAGTTCGTCTCAGGAGCTGTCCTCTCCTGCGATGAAGCAGCAAGTATGCACGGCACAGGATTTTGTGCCGCATAAATGGCGTCCTGCTACTGGCACTGAAGGGTCTCAGTTGCCTGGAGAAATGTGCCACATTGAGAGAGCAGGGTGCATATGCAGGGGCATAACCGCACTTTATGTACATTCACTCGTACATTGCTGCAGCTCTCTCTGGTCCTTCTTGTTAGAAGCATGAACAGAAAGGGAACCCCTGATGGCAACCTCCTGGTATACCTTCCTCACCCCAGCATGAGGTTCAACAGGCATGGTCTGTCCCAGAGAATCAAATCAGGTTTAAAGATCACATGAGGCGCCTACTGTTTTCGAGAAGGTACCTATGACTTCAGCAGCCCACCTGACTCCAAGGTCAGGAGATTGTCCCCCTCCTTCAGAAGATTTCTATTTGTTCATTAGAGCACCAGGCTAGACCCTTGTCCAATACAAAGAAAACAGCAGCAGTGCCCTTCCATTTTCATGCACAGTTCCAGGTGAGGTCTGGTAACTCATAGGCCCTCCATGCAACCATGGCCTCCCCTAATACCGCAGTCCTTCCAGTGGTCTCCACTCCAGATGGGTGTGCTCCTGCCTCAGTGGATTAGGACTAGGGTGCATGGATCTATCTTTAAAATAAGTGCAAGTGCCTTGGTTCCTTTCACCCAGGCCAGGGCTAGTGGGATAGGAAACCAGAGTTCTTGGTGGTGGCAGTAGCTCAGGCCGTGGTTGAAGCCAGGGGTGTGATGATAGTCCAATCCGTGGGGAGAGATGCAATCTATGGATGCCACAGGTAATGCAGGACCCTCCAGGACTCATAAGCAGAGCCACTGGAATTATGTATTGTATTGTAAATGCATTTATATAGCGCTTGCTACCCCCTGACGAGGCATCAAAGCGCTTTTTGGCAAGTAGCACGCTGCTCCGGAACCCAAAAAGGATAAGTGGTGGATTAGTATACTGATATTTGAATTAATTTGAGTGGTGGATATGTGGGGGATAGAAGAGGGAAGAGTCTAGAAAGTGTTATTGGGAGATCATAGTAGTAAAATTGTTATTGTGGGATGAGGGATAGGTGAGGGAAGAATTTAGAAGAGTTGTTTGGGAGATCATAGTAGTAAAATGAGGTTTGGCTGATCCAAGGAGGGCTAGACGAGTCTACAAAGAGTTATTTTGTAGATCATACTAGTAGAATGAGGTTTTGGATAAGTTAGAGAGTGGATTTAGAGGATATATTGAGAGAGGTATAGGGTGAAATATAGGGCGGTGCGTCAACGTATTTTTTTTTTTTAACAGTAGAAGTAAAGTAATAAATACATAGATAAGTACATATTTATATCAAGAAATGCACAAACCCAGATACATACATATAATTATGTGGTTCTGCAGTTGCAGCGTTTTCTGCATAAATATGGAGTTGCCGCATTTGTCACCTAATCCATCATCTCCTGAATAATCTGCAGATTTTAACAAAATAAATAGTTTTAAGATTAAACTGTTCAGGAGTTACTTAAAACTTGACTACCCATGTTCCTGTGTAGTGGAAGGCCCTTCACAAAGATTGACTGGTCATCTTTGAGTCACTTATTGTTGAGATTGGGTTTTAAACTGGCGCCAATAAGGTGGCCTATGGGCAGAGCTTGTTACCATCTTTAAAAGTGTCAAAATAATCAAGTAATGCTATTGCAAAATGTGGGACGTTACACTGCATAATTTTCCTTTCCATGCTGCTTAATTTAGTCCACACTGACGCATAATTTACACCTTTGTTAGAGTTCTGTGCCCAAGTGACTGCATTTGTGTGGCCCACAGCTGTCGAGTGTTTTCTTTGTATTTACAACATAGCACTTAAGGTCTAAAGAGTCTGTTTCCCTTACTGCAGGTACCTTCTCCATCATCGCGGTCATGATTGGCAGCGTGACTGAGTCCATGGCCCCCAACGAGAACTTCATGCTACCTGGCAATGAGACGGTCCTGGACGTGGCAGCGAGGGACCAGGCCCGGGTGGACATATCAGTTGCCTTAAACTTCCTGGTTGGAATCTTTCAGGTGTGAAATTTGTTTAAATTGCCAATCTAGTGAGGGGGAGCAGTGCTTAATTTAAGTCGGTGGTTTCCTGTGCTCGACACCAGCACTTAATTCTAAGCATCTGCTCTTAATAAGTCTGCCACATGGTGGAGCTGTTGTATGATTTTAGCTGTTTGACTATTCAATATACATTAAAAATGAATATTACCTGTCGTCCACACAATTCTTATACCTTTGAGTTGCCAGAATAGTCTGAATTGTCACACTTGTAGGAGTGTGGTGGTTAGTAGTTATGTTGGTACTGCATTAGCAGCGCTGGCGGGGCAGTGGGGTTCTGTAAGAGGCAGTGGCCTGCTGAGAAGGACCCTGGCATTTACCTTTCTATAAATTAGGCACTGGGGGGGGGGGGAGTGACTGATAAGTAGTATTATTGGGTAGTACTGACCCTTTCAATGGCTGATCAATAGAACTGAGTATACTAAAGGTGCGGCCTGGCGTAATTCTGAATCCATTGTGGTGTCATGCTTTTAACATCTCTAATTCAGAGATATGTCGTTTGTAAAGTGTGAATTAATCTACATATTGTAAAATCAGCGATGCAGTTATGGGTTCTGTTTGGACTTGAATTTGATTTATGATTTGTTAATTACCCTGGTACCAATTTTTATAAATCTGAAAAAATCTTGGCACTGATTGAAATATTTTCTCAAAATTCAACAGGTTTGTCCATAATCGCCAAACTAATTATGGGTGATCTAAGAGTAGCATTTCAAATGATAAATCTAATAGTAATGTTTGTTGTCTAAGACGGAAAAACTGGAATAGTATCAAAATTAGCCTAAAAACAATAAAAAGATTTTCACAAAAAAAATAGCCTAAAAAAGCCCCTATTTGTTGTTTGGTGTAATTCCGTTCACCATCGGTCACCTGCATTCAAACAGGTGTCAGTCAGGCTTCCTACCAATATTCTACTATTTATTTGCAGATCCCCTATCTGTAGGGGATCGAAGTATTAAAAACATACTAAAAAAAAAATCTACAATTTAAAAAAATCTGTTTTTTGATAGAAGCTTTTCTCCCGTTGCTCATTTAAAAATTTGTGTGAAATTGAGTGAAAATTTTGAAAATAGCCTTGACTGAAAATGTTGTTTGACATTATTTGATGAAATGGACTTTTGCGAGTCCTGAGTCTCAGAAAAAACAAAACTTTTGATGGTATGATGGGGCGTGGCAAGCGTTACATGCCCATAGAAAAAGTGAGGAGAGATTATAGAGAGGCAGTGAGAATGTGTATCTTGGGCTCTGTGATCTTTAGAATTACATGGAGATCTTAGATGATGGGTGCCATCTGTGAAAGGCACATGAGATCTGTGGACAAAAAGTACTCCCACATTGGCAAGAAAAAGCAAGGAATCCCACATTAAAAACAAACAAGGAATCCCACATAGGATATATATATATATATATATATATATATATTACCTACTGGCGGTCGCCAGTAGGTAGTTATAGTTAGGACCCCTTTTCCATAGGAAATCCGCAACATTCTATTTTGAATAACTTTGGCGCCGGTCGACGAATCCTCGCGAATTTCTCAAAATAGGTGGGGCGCTACGCTCCGCTCCTACCCTGAAAGTCTCGGGAGGATTCGTCAAGCGGGGGCTGAGATAAAAGGGGGGTCCCAAAACGCGTTTTTCCCATGCATTTTTCCATAGGACCTTTAGACAGGGCTACAGCCCGAACGGCTGAACAGAATTACTTGAAATTTGGCAGAGAGGTAGTCCTCAGGTCAAGGAAGTGCCTTTTGTAGGTTTGGTGTAAATCTGTTCAGTAGATTCTGAGAAAATAGCCTTTAAATCAATATATATATCTGAGCCAGCTTACGGTACGCTTACCGTAAGCTTACCGTACGCGTACGGTGGCGTGCGCGAGCGCGATTCTGATTGGCTCTTAGATCTTAGTAAACATTCGAATCGGCCGAAACCAGGAAGCGGCGGCCGCCATTTTCTCTCTCGCACTGAGAGTTAGGTAGTCAAATAAAACCAATACACATGTAACGGAGCTGTTTTGACAGCTCACACACACATAGCCATGATGAGGGAGTCCCCCAAGACCCCCCAAGGCCAAAAATGCCATTTTTATTTTTTCGCTAATTTCGCCGATTACGCTTACCGTACGCGTACGGTAAAAAATGTAAAAAAAAAACCACTATCCACACTCTCCCCACCTCCTGTGTTTTTGGTGGCCGCAGGCCACCAAATGTGCAGGGCTTATCGGAGCCGTGGAAAACCACAATATTTTTAACAAAAATAATAAAAGAAAAAATTATCCACACTCTCTCCACCCCGTGTGCAAATGGTGCCCGAAGGGCACCATTTGTGCATGGCTTATAAGCACCGTAAGCACAGTAAGCACCGCGTGCTTACTGTGCGCGCACGGTGCGCGAAGCGCACCGTGCGCCCACGGAACGAACTGTGTTAAGTGGGCGCGCACGCCACGAATGGCGTAAAGTAACTTAGCATTTAAAAAACCGTACAAATTCACTGAAAAAACCATAGGTTTCACACACGTTATAGTTAGGAATTAGCATTTAAAAAACCTTGCAAATTCACTGAAAAAACCATAGGTTTCACACATGTTATAGTTAGCGGAAATTTTACTGATAAAAAACCAGTGAAATTCCCCCGTTATAGTTAGTGCAGGCAACTATAACTCACGCGACCGCAATCTTCTGCTGATGACATATGTGTCTTTATGAAAAAAAAATATTTGTAATATATGTATAGCTAAAAATGTATGGAAGAAGACATGGGCAAATAAGTGTCTAAATACAGTATTAGCATCAGCAGAGGATTGCGGTCGCGTGAGTTATAGTTGCCTGCACTAACTATAACGGGGGAATTTCACTGGTTTTTTATCAGTAAAATTTCCGCTAACTATAACATGTGTGAAACCTATGGTTTTTTCAGTGAATATATATATATATATATATATATATATATATATATATACCCCCACACATCGGCACATGGCTCAGATCGTGCTGCACATGGCTAAAGGCAGTCGTCTGCCAGTTATGTGGGCGTGGTGGTCAGCGCAGGGCATAAATGCCAGCATTGTCATCTCCCACTGCTCATGCACAAAGGCACAGTGATTACTTACTTTGACAAAGGGTGAAAATATGTAAATAAAAGCCCCAATGCACTAAAAAACCTTATTGGGAAGTTGCAACTGTTTTATCAGAGATAATGATTGTTTTACATTTTAAAAAACATATAGTGTGCCAAACAAAATTTCAGATGAAGGATATTGTGATTGCAGTCCAAACTTACATACTAGTTGGTCTGACCCCCAAGCAAGCTACTCGCAGTGCACTGCTGCTCTGCCCAGCAAGGTGCAAGCATGTTTTTTTAAACGAGTACTGAGTCCACAAATCTTCCCCCTTCCTCTTCCCTTCCTGTCTCCTGCTTCCTCTTTTCCATCTCACTTTGTTCCCCTAAGTGCTTGATGCAATCTTAATGTGACATAAGAGCGTGTTACAAATAAACAACATAATGTCTTAGGGCAGCCACAGCAAACACTTGAAGATCCATTTGCACTGGTCGGTATTATAAAATCAAATCTGATTTTGTTAACTGCAGTACTGCCTGTGGCTCTCTGATCTCACACCATCTCTCAAGGCTTCGATTTCTAGGTTCCTCTCCCTCGCGCCCTCCTTCTTCATCTGTTTCTCTTTCCCTTTATTTTTCATTTTTTCCCTTTCTGTCTTTATCTCTTTTTCCTGCTTCCAAGCTCTGTTGCTCTTTTTTTTCCTCTTTCCCTTAACATTTTTCTCTCTCTCCTTTTCTCTCCCTCTTTCTCTTTCCCTCTTCTCTCTGTCTTCCTGTCTCAACAGCACAAAATTCTGTTCTAACAGACAAGCGAAAATGTTTGGTAATTAAATTCACTTTCTAGTTAGTTGTGACAAAAAAACACTATGAATGGTCTGCATGAGATGCAGGTTTCAAAATGTCAGTAAATGTTATGTCCTCCAGCCGACCTTGCTTGTGAAACCAGGTATTTGGCACAATCTGAGATTTCTAATTGATTCCAGTCAAAAGACGTAATATTTTCTGCACAGTTAAACAATGTTAAGGCTTCATTTCATGTCTCAGTGTGCAACCCTGACACTTTCTGAACAGCAGTGTGACATTTATTCAAGATTTGAACATGAGGTTGGTCCGACGCTTAGACTATGGGGCAAGGGATCACTTTAGAGACAGTGTCTACTGACCCTCACAATCTATGTCCCCTACCTTCCCAGCTCTCCTCCTCTCGACTTGGGGGCCACACCACAGTGCACGGCATATGTGTCTGTGTAATCAGTAACCTTGACTTAACGTTGTCTCTTCTTTCCAGATTGTTCTGGGCCTGCTGCAGTTTGGCTTTGTGGTCACTTACCTGTCGGAGCCACTGGTCCGGGGCTACACAACAGCCGCCTCCATTCACGTCACTGTGTCGCAGATGAAGAACCTCTTTGGACTGCGTCTAAGCCAAACCAACCAACCTCTGTCCTTGATTTACGTAAGACCAATGCAAAGATGCTCCTTATTCTAAATGTAATGAATGTATTTACCATTGACTTTTGTAGATTGCTACAAGTTGCCGTAGGGTTACTTCAAAGCGCTAAAGATGGGCCATTGACAGGACTTTTAAAAAAAGATTTTAATTAAACAATAACACGGAAAACAAGCCTTAGTAAATGCATTAGGTTTGCCTATGTGGTTAATAATCTGTTTTTTGTTGTAAGTTGTAGCTTGGTGAATAGTTGTGCAATATAAGTTACTGAAAGTCTGTTCAAGTGTTTGGGTTCACATCAAGTGTTTTAATATTTCTGGGAATAGAACAATTCAAATCTTAAAGGATGATTAGCTGGTATGGAGTAAGTTGTAGTTTGGCACGTCTGGCGTGCTGATAGAGAAGTGCTCTCAGCAGCATTGTTCCAAAAAGGCTGACAAGAGGTCTGCATGCGAAAAAACAGATGGAGAGCTAAGAACGTCGTTCTTATAGCCTGGCAAAAGAATCCGTTGGAAAGCCAGTCCCGAATTTTATCTCAAGAAACAGTAACAAAGAATCCAGTTAATCCAACAGTGAATACAATGAAACAACAAGCACAGGGCAAGCTCTGTGCAGGCAACAACTTTAAAAAAAAAAAAAAAGTCCCGCAAAGTGGCTGAAAACAATACTTGAGCCTAAGGACACTGATAAGTGAAACACACGAGAGAAACAATAGGAATTAGTATGCTACAGCCAATCGAAATGGAGGAAAAGTAAGTGGCAAGCACAGGGAACAATGAAAAGCAGAAGGGTGAGATGTAAGCCCCTTTTAAGATTTATATTGAATACAATAGATTTCACAAGCTGTGCAGGCGAAACCTAAAAACAGCATGGGCAATACATGCATTTGTATCGATGCCACTATTGCAACAGGGGTGTGCAATACAACGCAGCATCAGATGAGTAGGTAAGTTTCATTCTAAACGAATATGCCTCCTTTTTACCCATGCCGTCACCCCGCATGCAATTACAACGCGGTTGTTACAACGACCGCGTTGTAATAACGCGTACCATTACCCAGCAAGTCGTTGTTCTGAGTGGGGCGCTGGATGTTGGAATAGTATAATGTACTATTCCAACTCCAGTCTGTGCGGACAGTAGGCAAGTGGTTGTTTTGGCTTGTGGGGTAATGGTATGCGTTGTTACAATGCGGTCATTGTAACGACCACGTTGTAATTGCATGCGGGGTGATGGCTTCGTTGTGAGGGCTAATATTACCTGCTGCCCAAACCATTATTGTAGCTTTGGGGTCCTGTAATAGTCTGAATTATCACACTTGTAGGAGTCTGATGGCTAGTAGTTGTGTTGTTACTATCATTGTCAGCATGGCAGGGGCAATGTGTGGTGCGAGCTGCAGTGGCCTCCTGATAAGAGCCCTGGCACTTTATTATTTAAGCATTGATTAAGAGGTGTGTAGCCTCCCAGGACATCCGCAGCAGCCTCAAAAGCTTTGGTTTTGAAGGGAAGAGGCCGTGAATTTAAAAAAGTGCCCGAGGATGCGCTTGGCATAAAGCCCCACCCCCTTGAAGGCCCCGCCACTCACTCAGTGAAAAAATTTCACAAGTTGGCATGTCTGACTCTGATTCGTAACAGACACGCCACTGCAGTTCCCCGAACTCTAACCGGTGTAGGGAAACTACAACAAGGGCAGCCAGTGCCTCTCCTGTTTTTTGCAGATGCCCCGTATGCGCCAACCGCTAGGTGGCCCCCTTAGTTTCATGCTACAATACGGTCAAGCTGAAATACTGCAGTAGAGCGCCCCCCCTGTTCTCTTGACTGACTGGAATCCCCCCTCACTGGATGGAATTCCCCACTGGATGGAATTCCCCCTTCTTACTGGCTGTGGTTTGTTAAAGTAATCTCTACTGGTCATAGAGATAACCTGGAATCTGTCTGAACAACTTCTGGAGCAATGAAAGCCCCTGTCTCAGATCACTTTAGGGGCTATGGTGTCGTTTTGCTGCGCGGGAGGACCCCCTGCGTGATAAAAGGGTGACATGCAAAATGTAGGTTTTGACTGAGCACTGGCAGTCTCCAATGCTTCGGATAGGTGCAGGATGCAATACAAAATCTAATTTGATGTAACAGGCAAAATGCGTGTATATATGGAGGATTACCCAAATGTGCTGTGAAGTGGCCCATCAAATGATCTTAATCCTAAAATATTGGTTTGGTTGGGAGATATGCAGCCTAGAAATAGTCTCTCTTGGCCCCTCTCAACAGCCCTGTTGACTTTAATGGAGTCCCAAACTCCTGAAGTCTGACCGGTGGAATTGATGGCCTTGAACTGTTGAAGCCGCCTGAGAGCAGGTAGACTTTTGGTCTGGAAAGGAATTAAGCAGCTGAACCTCCACAGGGAGAATTTCAAATTAAACATCTGCTTATAGAGATCAGAAAGAGGAATCCTTCAGAAGGATGGATGGCTGAGTGAGTCTTGTGGGGATTCGAACTTGTGACCAGCAGGTTGCATCAGATCTGAGCACCAAGCATTTAATTCCGTAAGCCTTCTGGCCGCTATAAAACTTGCAGTCAAGAGTTAAAATTTTGTCGAAGAGGCTTTACAAATAAACAATAATATAGGAGTGGTAAAGGAGGACTTCACACTTTGTTTCCACTAGAACCTTCCTTCTGTGAATTATGGGCTCCGGATCCCCGATAGGAGGCTCATTGATGTACCATTGTCTATAGCTGAAAGGTTAATAGATGGACGCACTGCGGGGACAACATTTCACCAGATTACTTGGAAAATATCTTGAAATGGAAAACCCAATGGTACTCTTTTGTGAGAATCTGCGGTGCCCCATAAATGTTACTTGAGAGTAAATCTGTCCCCATGGGAGTTCCATGGTTGAGATGCTGTAAAAACGTTGATGAACCGACAGACACCTGTAACCCTATGGGCATTTGATTCCTTCTCTAGATACGATTGAAATTTTACTCCACTCAAAGTACGGGGAAAATCCTTATCCAGGCTTGGACTGGGGCAAGAACTAACCCAGAATTAGTGTGGGTATTTATTTAAGAGTTTTATTTTGCACTAGCAAGACCCGAGGGTATATGAGCGCTTTACGACAGTACATGTTCACATCAAAGATCGCAAGTATAGACAGAACAGCCGGTTGCATCCAATGAAATCAGTGGCTGAGAGCAAGGGAGGAAAAATAGCAAGGAGAGGATATAGGAAGTACTAGGGGGTAGTGATCCTGTCAAGTTGGGTGATAGATGACCCGCTTGTTGAGCTGCCAGTTTAGGAGAAGGTCCTTCAGTTGTCTCGTTAGGCTCAAGAAGGGAGGGTTCATTCTGATATGTACTGGGATGAAGTTCCAGATTTTAGGGGCATTGCTCAAGAAAGAAAGCATAATTTCATTGTTGAAAAAAGAAATAAAAGTGAAAGTGTACTTTTGCCAATACTATCCTTGGACATTAACATACATGATGTGCATTTATGTATGCATGAATGCTTATGATAATATTTCTAGACAGCTGCTAGTGTTGCAGCTTCCTAGAAATACTCCCAAAAATGTACTTTTACTCAATGTAGGTGTAAATCTGTGGTAGTAAATTTAGAATTTTGAGTTGTGTGAATCATGCACTGGAGGTGTGAGGGAACACAGATGTAATGTTAGCCTGCCTCGCGCTGAACCAGATAAGATTTATAGAACACTTAAAAACTTCTCAAAGTTGCATTTCAAGAACTTTAATGATACTTTAATTTCAGATGTATATTTATTCTGCTGTAGGTCCATTCAGGTTTGAATAACCAGCATGCAATAAAGACTGAGTGAAACAAAAGAAAGGTTTGCACCTCTCTCAGAGGTGGAGCTCTGGGCTTCTTCTGAGAATATTTGTGATATTAGTGTGACAGTGACCTGTTTGTGGTACAGTTATGTACACCCTTACCAAACCTTCTCTTTGCCTTTCCCATAGACCATCATTGCGATCTGCTCCAGACTGCCACAGACGAACCTGGGAACGCTTGTGGTCAGCCTCGTTGCCTTGGTGACCCTCTTTGGAGTCAAGTTCCTGAACCAGAAGTTCAGTTCCAAGCTAAAGATGCCCATTCCTATCGAACTGATTGTGGTGAGACCTTACATTCCCTCCAGGTGTGATGCGAGGGATGGTGCTAGAGCTGGAGAACCATGGCCAATTGAGTTTGGAAGGAGAATCCTCAACAGCGATTGCAGCATAGTCAGTAGACCACTGAATCCCGATCACAAGAATGTGGAAGAGTTGAAGGAAAGACATGGTTTTAAACTGCAATGTCTAATGTGTTATGTGGGGACTTGCAACACATCCTCATTGTCCAGACTCCCTCTGAAGGTTTTTTAAAGGTTGCATTCCTTCGAGTTAAGCACAGCAACATCCACTGTTCGGTTTAAACAAAAATGAAGAGGGCTTGTTTCTAAAACCTTTTCAGTGCTGGTCTGTGTATGGAACTCAAAATATCTAGTCATGAGTGCTACACAGAAAACAGACTTTGTATTCAAACTTTGGCTCAAGTTGGCAGCTGTACCAAGACCACGGAAACTGATTAACCACAATACTGGTGCATGTCTCCAAGATTAAGGATGTTCGTATCTAATGGATACGTTACAGCATATACGTACACTAGTCTCCAATCTGTTTTATAGTGAGAGCTACTTCAGATCAGTGAAAATCATCGTGAGCTACTGAAGGCTAAGCAACTCGCGCATTGTTAGCAGACACCCTCATGCCCAGCTCCAGTGACTTTAAGCCTAATGTCCATAGAAGCCAGATATTATGGTTTGAGCAAAACACTTTTGACTAGAGGCACTATAACAGGACTGCAATGTGTGTCAGTGACAGCGTGGTCTTTGGGGATGTATGAACATGTGTGTGTATGAATGGGATACATTTGTACGGGTGACTGAGAGACTGTCGTATATGTACTTGTGGCACAGGACATACCTTTCACCATTTGTGGCACCATTACATATATAGCAAAAACCAAAGGAAATGATGGACGGAGTGTTGAACATTGCAAGCACTCACCCCCAGTCAACTGATCTGGGTTTAATCCATCACTGTTCTTTAGCCCACTCTGCCACCCCAGTTCAGACATGGCCATATGCAAATCAGTCTGACCCTGTGCCTCATGGGAACAGTGCAGCCCGAACTGCCAAGCCATGTCTTCCCTGGACCGTAAACAAGCTTCCTAGGACCGGTTTCTGGCACTGGAATCAAGCTATCCTGGCTGAAGAGGGGTGAAACCCCGAAACCTGTCCTAGGAGGCTTGTTTCCAGTCCAGGGAGGACCTGGCTTGGCAGTTCGGGCTGGACTGTTCCCATGAGGCACAGGGTCAAGACTGATTTTCATATGGCTGGGTTCAAACTGGAATGGCATGGTGAGCAAAAAACCGATGGATTTAGGCCCAGATCTCTGTACTGGGGTGAATGTATGACATTGTTCTGCATTCTGTCCTCAATTGTTGTTTTTGCATTTGTCACCCCGAGTGGGACGGGTATGCTCAGACGTGAGTCCCGTGCTCTCCATGCCACTGGAATCAAGCTATCCTGGCTGAAGAGGGGTGAAACCGCGAAACCGGTCCTAGGATGCTTGTTTCCAGTCCAGGGAGGACCTGGCTTGGCAGTTAGGGCTGGACTGTTCCCATGGGGCACAGGGTCAAGACTGATTTGCATATGGCTGGGTTCAAACTGGAATGGCATGGTGAGCAAAAAACCGATGGATTTAGGCCCAGATCTCTGTACTGGGTGAATGTATGACATTGTTCTGCATTCTGTCCATCAATTGTTGTTTTTGCACCAATACATATATAACACAAATCTACAACCATTTTTGTAAACAGGAAAAATTTTAAGTGCAAAACACTTTCTGCAAAAATGTCCATAATAATTTTTCTGCACTTA
The DNA here is from genome assembly GCF_964204655.1 of Triturus cristatus. Taxonomy (NCBI): domain Eukaryota; kingdom Metazoa; phylum Chordata; class Amphibia; order Caudata; family Salamandridae; genus Triturus; species Triturus cristatus. The sequence goes on from NC_140592.1 coordinate 48,946,399, forward strand.
AACTTTCTCCGACTTAAAATGAACGCTGTATTTTTCTGCTATCAATGACACCATGACTACCTGCATCTGGGAGCAAGATGCCTAGCGTGTGTAAAGGTGGCACTTTGAAATGGGAGAAAATTAAACTGAAGAGTAAACTTTGTTTATATGAATTCCATAAATTCATCATTTAAATTTTCTTCCATTTCCAAGTGTCAAATTTACAAACAGCAGGCCTGTAGACACGGTGCCAAGTTTATATTAGAAAAAATAGTAATTTGTTTTAATGGGAGGAATTTAAAATGAGGATAAATGCTTCCTAAATCATTAAGACTTAATTGGCTTAATTGAGAGTGGAGAAAAACATTAAGGGCCTGATTATGAGTTTGGCGGTGCAGATGTGGGCCACTGCCCGCCATATTATGAGTTTCCTCGTGTCTGTGGAATTGTTTTTTCAACTCTGCGCCCCAGTGTGGGTCATAAATCTGACTGAGCACTGCTCATTATCAGGCCCTGCTATCTGCAGCCTGGTGATAATAATGTAAAATAAACTTTAAACTTTAAAATAGAAAATCTAACCGTGAGCTTTTTTAAAGTGAGCTCAAGGCAGTGAACTACTCTGAAGGTGTCTAGGAGCTTCTGGTAGATCTCGATCAACTGGTTGGAGACACCTGCACTAGTCCTTGATGTTTCTATAGCCCACACTTCTCTTTCCATTAATCATGGTTTTGTGATAGTTATGAAATACTTATACACTTATCCCTTGACATCTACACATCCCTCATGTCTTTTACGGGATGTAGCTAGCTGTAGTGATGTGCTGTAGAAATAACCAAGAGTAGAGACCTGACAAGGGCACCGGTTTTCAAGAATATTGATATCCATTGCTGATACAAACTTCTCTCCGGATTCCTTGGTTTTTGTTGTTGTTTAAATACATTTTCTTTATTCAGTTTTCCCAAACATTATCAATACCAGCAAAGAAGTAGGACACAGGCAAACACAAACATAGGGCATATTGGGTCTGGTTTTGGTATCTATCTATTATTAAGGATTTGATGTTGGTGCCTCTTATCGATATGCCAGTTTCCTCTAGGCCGTTGTTCCTGCTGATCGTACTGATTGGCTGTAAGCAGCTCTACACCGATCCTTGCTTACCCTTATTGACATGCATTGCTGTTCAACAGCTGCATCCTCATGGTACCTGTTGACAACTATTCACAGACAATGTCCTGAGATATTGGTTTGTGTCTTTTACTGATCCATGTTTCCTTCAGTTCTTGACTCTTAATGTAAAGTAGTAATATTCAACTCTACATCTTTCCGTTATTAGTTATACTACTGTTCATTGCCCATATGCACATCTATTAAACTATGGCTCTCTGTGTTTCTATTATTTGTACAAGAGTACATCTTATGCCACATTCACTACAATACCACATGAGAAGCTCCATTGACTTTAGAGAGCACTGTGATGTTAATTGTATAAAGGGTCATTCTTTCTTAATACTGTATTCTCCTTTGTCTCATTTTTTTCCAGCTTTTTCTTGCCACTGGAATATCCTATGGAGCACAGCTGCATGCCCAGTTTGGAATAGCCATTGTGGGTGACATACCAGTGGGGTACGTTAGTGTAATTCTTTTTATAGTTATTAATTTAAAATGGATATCACTTCCAATGTATTGTGCATCACAAACCAAGCTGCTCAAGTGTGGGCAAAGCCAATAGGGTTCTGAGTCCTGACATAAACATAAAAAGCCTTCTGCACTGAAAAAACAAATATTTTATGAATGTAAGAAATTGGAGTGTTAGTTGAGGGGGGTGAGAACTCATCTCAAATATTATTCACAATTTTTTTCAGGGTGAATTGCTAGAGTCCCCAAATAAACTTGTGCTTAACCCTCTGGTAACTTGGCACAAAGAAGTCAGGTTTAACTTCCAGGCAATGTTTAAAGTATTTATGCAGTGCTCAAACAGTATTAAAGTAAAAATACAACACAAGAAAAATCCCAAACAAATGTAGAAAAATAGAGTACATTTTCATAAATAAAAGGACACCTAAACAGCAAAAATCCAATTGGTAGAACCAGAGATATACATTTTTAAAGTTTAAAAAAAAACAATACAGCAACGTGATTATATGGTCGTGCTAGACTAGGGCAAAGTCAAAAGTCAAGGCAGACCGCTATGGAGGGCGGTTCAGACACAGGTACTAGGTTCATCCAGGTGGAAAGTTTTAACGAAGGCGCGACATTTCAGAGCTGGTTGTCTGTGCCTAGGAAGGCTTTGATGTCAAGGGGTTTCTGCTCTGCATTCGTCCCGATGAATCCTTCTACATACGGACTTAGACATTTTTATGGACGTCCGATCTCCCTCAGCGGGGCAAACCAGTCAATTAAATCACAGTCGACAATCGGTCCATTCTCCTGCCAGTTCTCTGGAGAAAAAGTTGGCAAATTTTCCAAGTTCCAGCTTTTGCAGTTTCGTCAGGAGGAGTACACTCTAACATCAGGCAAAGGTCCTGGCAGGCACCACTTAAGGGTTAAGACTTGGGGGCAGATGTATCATCCCTGCAGTTTGCGAGTCCTTAATAGTGAATTTTAGCGATTCGCTATTAAGCACTCGCAAAATGCAATGTATGTAGGATTCACAATAATATTTGCGTTTCCTACATATTCGCAATTAAGGAATACCTTTCCATTCATTCCTATGGGCCTGGGCCCATAGGAATGAATGGGAAGACAATTGCAATTTGCGAGTTCCCAATAGGTACTCGCAAATTGCGAATCCAATTTCAAGGGTGCAAGAGTACCAGAAGGACACCCTGTTGCACCCCTGAAATATGCATGTGTGCACATGTGGCGCACATACATGCCCTGAGGGCATGTATGTGCGCCACATGGCACTTTGAAAAATGCAAAAAGTGCATTTTTAAAGGAAATCGCAAATTGCCACCAACTTGAAGTTGGTGGTAATTAGCGATTTCTTACGGCAAAATCGCACAACTTGGGGGCTTCCAGAATTGAATTTAAGGAATTGCAATTTGCGATTTCTCAAATGCATTTGCAAAATAGGGAATCGCACATTTTGCGATTCCCTATTCTGCGAGGGCCTTTTGGGATGATACATCCCAAAAGGCTTTTTCCGATTCTGAGACTCGGCCCTTTTGCGAATGGGAGAAAGGCTTCATACATCTGGCCCAAACTTTCCAGAGGCCAGCAGCAGGGTCCAGGGCAGGTCCAGTAGGGATGGTCAACTGGGCAGTTGCAGGGAGAGAGTATTCTGAAAGCTTGTTGGGTTTTTATAGCTCAAACATGCGACTAGCCAACTAACCCTTGGAGTCGAGGCAAGGAGGTCTAGTCTTCCTTCAGGTTCTTCAGACAGCCGGGAGGTCCTTCTTCTGGTTGTTCACAAGTCCAGGAGTGTTCACAGGAGGGTTCCAAGGGCTGCCACAACTGTGCCCAGTGACAGCCTGTGGGTTTCGGGAAACTCTATTCCTAACCAACTCTCCTAACTCTTCTCCTAACCAATGGAGGTAAAAAGTGCACAGGGCTGACCCTACCCACTTTTACAGCACTTCCTGGTTGCTTTATTGTACACTGTCCCACAGTGCCCTTCTCTACCTAAATCCAACATGGCAGAACTCTTCTCCCCTGTCAGAACTCTCCGTGCCCATCTGAAGGTGTGGCTATGATAATAGGTAAACTCTCTCTTGTGGTCACTCCAAACCAGTTGTGGGGCAGCTCCCCCGTCCTACTGAGTTTGAAGCCAAGCTGACTAGTGAGACAATGAGAGGCAGGCCCAGGTGTGAACTACATCTGCCAATGGCTGGGTAGGCATTATTTGAAACTCAGGATGGGGCTGAGCACAAACTCCCAAGTCATCCGGCTCAAGGAGGAAAAAACCCTCCCTACCCAAGCATTTTGTCCACTGTCTGGGAGAAATCCACATCTCCCCAAAGGGAGCAATTCACCGGTCAGGTGGCAGTGGTAAAAAAGGCCCATCTGGCTTAGGCAGGATAATGCCAAGTTTACAAAAGTGTAATTTCTAAAATAGTATTATAAAATGCAGATTGACCATTAAGTTGGATTTTAACGCTCTACTTAAATGAGTCCTTGAACCATTTTTCTAGCTCCACCGAAACTGAAATTAAGCATTAGAAGTTGTTATAATGTAGCCCAATGCTTTCCTGTGGCGAGCTAACCTTGGTACTGGGAAAAAAGACTTTTTTTCTTTTTTCTGCCAGTACATGTAAAACATTAAATATTCATGTCCTACTTTTTAAGTACCATACACCCTGCCCTATGGGTATTTAGGGACTAACTTAGGAGTGACTTGTAAGCCAGCTCTGTGTTCCTTTCTTGGCACATGTTCCATTGAACTAAAGAATGCAAGCGGCATCTACGTGTTGATGACACTTGCTGTCCTCCGGACTACACCACAACCACATGATACGCCTACAACAATCGGGGGCGTAGCATAATCGGTGGGATTCAGGGTGTGTGAATCTCAAATTTCCCAACTAAAGTGGGGGGCTACAGGTTCTAGGAGTGAGATGACCAAGGTTCAGGATGGACTGTACCCATAAGGAACAGGGTCAGTACTGATTTGCATTAGGTGGGCCTCCGCATAGTGGGGCACAGTGGGCAAAACAGAATGGGTTGGAATGCTGCCTCGGGCGGTTGTCGACCATTAGTCTATTTGCAGGCTTTCATCCCAGCACCTTTGGGTCTTTGATTGCCAGTGGAATGCCTTGAAAACTGGCACTGGCACAGCTTTCCAAGCCTGCTACTGCCAATGCTTGTGGATTCCAAAAAGTAGTAGATTTGCACCCATTCACTGAGTAGGTCTGTGGGTGCGGATTTACTAATTTTTTGATAAACTGCTCACTATGTATATTTCAGTTTCCCAGTCCAAAAAATTAACAAGATAAAACCCTCTTAGCAAAAAATTAACAATGAGAAAAACCAACACGGACAAAGCAGATATGGCTT